>NC_073402.1:23608460-23954085 GCF_028641065.1 Leucoraja erinaceus | reverse complement strand
TGGGTGTGAGATGGAGATATGGCATCATTCATGGTAGAATTAAAGGCAAGGAGTAATGCCCCTGTCCTACTTTGGAAACCTGAACGGGAACCTCTGGAGACTTTGTGCCCCACCCAAGGTTTCCGTGCGGTTCCCGGAGGTTTTTGTCAGTCTCCCTCCCTGCTTCCACTACCTGCAACCTCCGGGAACGGCACGGAAACCTTGGGTGGGGCGCAAAGTCTCCAGAGGTTTCCGTTCAGGTTTCCTAAGTGGGACAGGGGCATTAGAAGCAGGAAGTCTTGTAATGGAATATCGAGGAACATATTTAATCTGAATTGTAAATTCTACGCGAATATCAGATTTTAAAAAAAAATCAGAATTAAGCATTAATTAAGTAATCCAATGAGTGTCACTCTACCAGGCAGAGATTTGACTCTGGCGCAGTGGGTCAATATGGAGAAACAAGGAACCGCAGATGCAGGTGTACACAGTGGGACACAAAGTACTAGAGCAATGCTGCGGGTCAGGCTGCATCTCTGGAGAACATGGATTAGTGACGTATTAAGTGACGTAATGAACCCTCATGAGACTCAGGCAGCTGGTCACAGCGCACAACTAACCCAATTCCAGCCTCTTGAAATAGACCTTCACAGATTTCCAGATGGGGCAGATTTTTTAAATGTGCTCAAAGTGTTTTTGTGGACATGCCACAGCTTAAAGTGACTGCTGGGAACCAATGGTCACTCAACATAGAGAAGAAAGGCGATTCCCCTCAGATGGGCCCCGACCAGAAACGTCACCTTTCCATGTTCTTCAGATACACTGCCTGACCCACTTTGTTGCTCCGACACTTTGTGTCCACCGTGGGCCAATGGTTATTGTATCACCCCGTGATAGGGGTAAGTCCATATAGTATGGTGTGTCTGCAATTTTTTTTTCAGTTTAGTTTAGTTTGGAGACGCAGCACGGAAACATGCCCACCGGGTCTGCGCCGACCAGCGATCCCTGCACACTAACACAATCCTACACACACGAGGGACAATTTACACTTAAACCAAGCCAATTAACCTACATACCTGGGGAAGGATTATAGTGAGGTCAAGGAATGGTAGTGAAGTGTCGGAAATGGTCCAGGTGTATTTGAGTGCCGGATGGGCTGAAGAAGGGTTTCGGCCCGAAACGTTGCCTATTTCCTTCGCTCCATAGATGCTGCTGCACCCGCTGAGTTTCTCCAGCATTTTTGTGAACCTACACACCTGTATGTCTTTGGATTGTGTGGGAGATAATCGGAGCACCCGGAGAAAACCTACGCAGGTCACAGGGAGAACGTACAAACTCCGTACAGACAGCACCTATAGTCAGGGTCGAAGCGGGTCTAAGGCAGCAATTCTACCACTGCGCCACTGTGCTGCCCATTTATTCATCCAAGGTTGCCTTGTTATTCGGTCCTTTTACCCACGCAGGGTTAACTGCAATGATGGTTGTCGGGTTGTGATTGGAGTCAGTATCCTTCTGCTGGAAATGCTGGCAGAAACATCAACTGATGTTACACTATCCAATACTCATGTTTGAATAATGCCACTGAGAAAGATTAGGCTTGTTATGACATTTGCTCTGTTGACAGATGCCAGGAATTAATTTGCCAGTTCTTCAGATCAGCAGCAGCTGCAACTTTGGTGACAATCCCAGATGAATTACTTAAACCCTTGATAAACTGAATGATACCAAATAAACTGCCTGAACTCCAGCTAGAGAACAGGACTCCACATGTATAAACTGCAAAGACCTCCCGCTAAATTATTTAAATCCCTCCCAATTAACATACGGTGAGCAATTGACAGCATTGGGCTTGTACTCGCTGGGGTTCAGAAGGATGAGGGAACACCTCATTGAAACTTACCGAATAGTGAAAAGCCTGGATAGAGTGGATGTGGAGAGGATGTTTCCACTCGTGGGAGAGTATAGGATCAAAGGGCGTAGCCTCAGAATAAAAGGATGCACCTTTAGAAAGGAGTTGAGGAGGAATTTCTTTAGTCAGAGGGTGGTGAATCTGTGGAATTCATTGCCACAGAGAGCTGTGGAGGCCAAGTCATTGTGTTTTTTTCAGGCAGAGACTAGCAGATTCTTGATTTGTAAGGGTGTTATCGGTCATGGGGTGAGGGCAGGAGAATGGGGTTGAGGGGGAAAGATCATCCATGATTGAATGGCGGAGTAGACTCGATGCCTGCTTCTGCTCCTATAACTTATGAACTTATGAATTAAAAATGTGAACCTCAGAATAACCACTTTGGACAAATTATGATGAATTGATAGAATCCTTAAAGAGATCATTGACAGCTAATGGAAAGCAAGATCGTGCATTTTTCTGGTAATTTTCACAGCCCTTTTGCAATGTAGCTACTATTTTGTGGTTGGTAAATATGAAATAATTATGTAGATAGCAATGTTTCACAAAACCCAAAGACAGATCATTCTTTCTAAGGACAATATTGTGCGTGACAGCTGATGAACCCTTGCATTTATTCCAGATATGGTAATTTCCATCTGCATCATTATACCCCGAATATATATCTGAGCCAAAAGATGGCACCTCTGACAGTGCCACATTCCTTGATGTGTTGAACTAGATTTTGCACGGTCAAGTTCTACATTGGCCCAAACCCATATCTTTCCAACTCATGTGAGAGAACTTGTGAGAGGAGTTTGTACGTTCTCCCCGTGACCTGCGTGGGTTTTCTCCTGGTGTTCCGGTTTCCTCCCACACTCCAAGAGGCGTACAGGTTTGTAGGTTAATTGGCTTCTGTAAATTGTCCCTTAAGCCCCTGTCCCACTTAGGAAACTTGAACGGAAACCTCTGGAGACTTTGCGCCCCACCCAAGGTTTCCGTGCCGTTCCCGGAGGTTGCAGGTGGTTGCCGGAGGTTGCAGGTAGTGGAAGCAGGTAGGGAGACTGACAAAAACCTCCGGGAACCACACGGAAACTTTGGGTGGGGCGCAAAGTCTCCAGAGGTTTCCGTTCAGGTTTCCTAAGTGGGACAGGGGCATAAGGGTGTGGGATGGAATTAGTGCACAGTGCTCCTTGGTCGGAGCGGACTCGGTGGGCTGTTTCCACAATCTATCTCTAAACTAAACTAACCAACAAAGAACTACATTTTGCCCGAATGCAGATTGGGAATAACCACTTGGGCAAGAGCACCGTAAACAGTCATAATATCACTTACATCTATCTTATGACCCTTGGCCGTGATGGTGAACAATCACAACTAGTTTTCCAATGTGACAATTTGCATTCAATTACAAATATCATTGAATTTACTGTAGAGACTGGTTGACATAATGTGGTATTACTGAGTTATATTCATTGTGAGCATTATCCCTCTTCATTTCACAGTATCAACCTATCACTTGATTTCTTTCTCCCTCATTATAGTGAGTTCAGTTTAGAGCTACAGCATGGAAACAGTCCCTTCGATCCAGTGAGTCAATGCCAACCATCCATCACCGGTTCACCATCACAACTTCAATGCTATCCCACTCCTTGCACGTAAGGAGGCCAATTCACCTACAAATCCACACATTTTTGTGATGGTGGAGGAAAACAGAGCACCCGGAAGCAATCCATGTGGTAATGGGGAGAACAAGCAAACTCCACACAGATAGCATCCGAGGTCAGGTTCGAACTTGGATCTCTGGTGCTAGGTGGCCGCAGCTCTGCCAACTGCATCATTGTACTGGCCCAAGCTTCTCGACCTTCCTGTTGAATTAACCTCCAGTACAGAGAGAGAGCGAGAGAGAGAGAGAGAAGGAGAGGGAGGGAGAGAGGGAGGGGGAGAGGGAGAGGGAGATGCCTGCCATGCTTTCGGGCCTACATCCGTGCACGTGTGTCCATGGAGAGGGAACACGTGGTGTCCACGGGGAATCTGGAGGCCTTCCGTGGGCGCTGGTCACCGCGTGGGGTTGAGTGTATTGTAACCAATGAATGCAATGTTGTATTATAATGATACTTGATATAGTGTAATTTTTGTTTATGATGTGATGTGTTTTATCGTATGTTTGTGTCGAATAAAGTTTTTGAAAAGAAAAGAAAAAAAAGGGAGAGGGAGAGGGAGAGGGAGAGGGAGATGGAGAGGGAGAGAGAGAGGGAGAGGGAGGGAGGGAGAGAGGGAGGGAGGGAGAGAGGGAGGGAGAGAGGAAAGGAGGGACAGCAGAAAGTTAAAAAAGGACGGGAGGGAGGGATAGAGGAATGGAGGAAGGCAAAGTGGGAACCCAAAACAGCCCAAACGATGCCAAGCCCAGCAGCTCAGACAGAAGCCCACTTCATTGGAATAGTGGATGCCATGGAATGAGGACTGTTTATGGGAACCAACCACAATCTCCAAGGTTTCGCCAGTGAGGCTGGAGTAAATACTTATGTTAACAGCTAAGCAGTGTAAATGCTCGCAGTGTGTCAGAAACCCTTGTATAAGGCCTCACTCAGCAAGCCTGGACTCTGAGGAATACAACTGGATCTGATTAGTAAATAACCCATTTATCACAAGATTTTTTTTCTCCCGTTGGAGCATTGCTTTGGTTAACTAGCGTTTAAAATGTCCTTAACAGGTCAGGAAATGCATTTCCTGATGCAATCTAAGCTGGGGAAGATCTCAGCTTTGATCTGTGATCTTAGCTAGGTTGTTTCATTTGTCATTAGGAGTGGTGATGCAACTGACTTTGGTGTTTCTTAGTGAGGGGAGGAGAAACCAGTCAACCAGAGCTCCTGTTTCTCATTGCTACCGAATGCTAGCATGTGTGCCTTTGATGGGTATGGATGAAGAAGTCCATGCAATGCACTGCGGACGGGCAGTTAGGTCCTCCGTGGAAACCAAACTGACCTCCAAGGTGGACATACTCCTTGCTTTTGATTCCTGGGTGGAGGAACATTCTCCATGTTGATCATTCTCAATTCAAGAAACTCCCTGACATAAATAAATCGCAAGCAGGCATTTTGTGGGTTCGCCCTTGTGCTGCCTGACCCATTAAGTTGCTCCAGTATTCTGTGTTAAACAATGTTCCACAGTATTATCAAACTTTTTCTCTTTCGGCTGCTTCACCATGTTATTAGAAACATAGAAACCTAGAAAATAGGTGCAGGAGTAGGCCATTCGGCCCTTCGAGCCTGCACCGCCATTCAATATGATCATGGCTGATCATCCAAGTCAATATCCCATACCTGTCTTCTCTCCATACCCCCTGATCCCTTTAGCCACAAGGGCCACATCTAACTCCCTCTTAAATCCAGCTAATGAACTGTGGCCTCAACTACCTTCTGTGGCAGAGAATTCCACAGATTCACCACTCTCTGTGTAAAAAATGATTTTCTCATCTCGGTCCTAAAAGGCTTCCATCTTATCCTTAAACTGTGACCCCTTGTTCTTTGAGAGTGTGGTGGTGGATGATAGAACTGCTGCCTCTTGGGTCGATTTTCGAGATACAACATGGAAACAGGCTCTTTGGCGCACCGAGTCTGCGCTGACCAGAGATCACTCACACAACAGTCCTACTCTGCACCCTAGGGCAAATTTACAGAAGCCAATTAACTTACAAACTTGCATGTCTTTGGAGTGTGGGAAGAAACCAGAGCACCTGGAGAAAACCCACACAGTCACATGGAGAACGTACAAACTCCGCACAGACAGCATGATCGAACTCGAGTCTCTGGCACTGTGAGGCAACTCCGCCGTGCTGCCCAACTGATCCAAGTTCAATCATGACTCTATGTAGAGTTTGCATGCTCTCCCTGTGACCATGTGGGTTTCCTCTAGGTGCTCTGGTTTCAACCCCTATTATTAAGACAGGTTACGGCTGGTAGGTTAAATGGCCAATGTAAATTGTGGCTAGTGTGCAGGTGAGTGGCAGTTGTGAATGTGGGGAAACGAAAATGAAATTCATGTAAATGGCTGTTGAACAGTGGGCATAGACTTGGTGTGTGAAAGGAACTGTTTCCGTGCTGTATTGCTCCATGGCCCAGTAAAATGTGATCATGGAGCAGATGACCTAAGCTTGTCCCAAAAACCATCCATTGTTTAAACATCAATCATCAGATGTGGATTTCAGTGGAAGGGATGGAATTTATTGAACATCCATACTTGTCCTTGAAAATGAATTGAGAAGGATGAGAGGAAGGACCTGATTGAAACTTATCGAATGGTGAGAGGCCAGGATAGAGTGGCTGTGGAGAGGATGTTTCCATTAGTGGGAGAGTCTAGGACGAGGCCATAGCTCCAGAATAAAAGGTTGTACCTTTAGATAGGAGATGAGCTGGAATTCCCTTAGTCAGAGGGCAGTGAATCTGTGGAATTCATTGCCACAGTATGCCAAGTCAATGGATATTTTTAAGGCGGAGATTGACAGATTCTTGATTAGTACGGGTATCGAGAGTTATGGAGAGAAAACAGGAGAACGGGGTTGAGAGGGAAAGATAGATCAGCCATGATTGAATGGCGGAGTAGACTTGATGAGCCGAATAGCCTAATTCTATTCCTATAACTTATGAAAAGGTGTTGGTGCTGGCTTCATGAACCACTGCAGATCAGGTACTGAAGATGCTCTCAAATTGGAGGCATTGTCCGAACCTTGCACTGTGCAAAATAGATGGACACCCCCATTCTAGTGAGTTTCCCCCTTGGGTGAATTAGGCTGCTAACACTATTGCCTAAAAACTGAGCATTGAGTTATGTTGATGCATTGTTTCCAATCATTTCCCATCAACTCTTACTCTCGCTACAGATTAAGACCTCACCAGCGACATCACAGGATTAACATACTTGGAATCTAAAACAAACGGGGTTCATTTATTTTTCTTGCTAACGATGAAAAACAGCAGACAGATTTATATTTCCTTTTGACTCCATAGTTGTAGCCAAGGAACAAGAAGTGAGCTGGTTTAATTACGTCTGTGAGCCTTGTAGTAAAATTAAAACAACCCTCAAGGATGTGTTTCTGCTGCCTTCCTCCGGCAGCCTTTTCACTCCAGCCTTGTGTGAGACTTAATTCATCGCAGATACACACAATCCAAGCTGCCCCGACACTGACAGTAGGTCAAAACTAAAGACGCCATCTGGGTTCATGCCACATCCCATCGCTAGAGCCACAGTTAAAATCCAAGCACGCCTGGTTGACTTGGAGCCAAAGTATTGATGTAGTCCAAGGAGTCTGATCCCTTCATATGGGATCTATTTGGAAGAAGCCCCAGTTCCTCACCTCCCTCCCCCCACCGCCAAACAAACAGAGGGCTTTGCCTGCACTTCCCTCCAGACTTTACACAGATTTTGTGCATTTAAGGAGGCGCCACTTGACACTGGGGAATAGGCCGAAAATTAAACTGTTGGCTGCACTCAAAATGCCTCAGAGAAGGAGGTCATGGAATCTGTTACAATTTTGTTGACTTTACTAAAGGAAGTAATGGGAAGTAGCTGTTTTAAAGCAAATTGTTGAATAATGCATCTGACAAAAGTTAACTGGGCAAAGGAAAGGTGCCAAAAAAATCCGTGTTAACTCTTGCTCAGCCGGCCAACACTGAGGAGAACTCTCAAGGCCAAGTCAGAAGGATAAGCAGTCATACCTTACACTCTGAGATATGTATTGAGGGTTGCTACACGGATGGAGTATTCTCCTGGCAGGGATGCTGTCCTGCAAATGAATTGATGTTATGAATTGAGGCACCTATACTGTTGGTTTGTTCTTATGTTTTTTGAGGGGTGATCTTATAGAGGTGTACAATATCATGAGAGGAATGGATTAGGTACACACACACAGACTCTTGCCCAGAGTAGGGGAATCGAGATACAGAGGACATAGGTTTCAAGGTTTCGAGGTCAGTTTATTGTCACATGTTCTAATTAAGATACAGTGAAATTTGAGTAACCATAAGTGAAAAGCAACAAGACACACAACCACATAAAAGTTAACATAAACATCCATCGCAGTGGATTCCACACTCCTCACTGTGATGGAAGGCAATAAAGTTCAATCTTCTTCCTCTTGTTCTCCCGCAGTCGGGGCAGTCAAAGCTCCCGCAGCCGACTATCAAAGCCCCCGTGGGGTGATCGAAACTCCCGCGTCGGGGCGGTTGAAACTCTCTCCGCGGCATGGAGTTCCCGAGTCGGCCTCTTCCTACCAGAGACCGCGGGCTTCAAGATGTTAAAGTCCACAGCCCCCGCGGTTGGAGTTTCAATCCCCGGCAAAGGGATCGCAAGCTCCGCGATGTCCAGCAGACTCTGGCGGCTTGGAGCGCCCGGCGGTCTCCAGGAAAAGCCGCCAACTCCACGATGTTAGGCCGCAGTGGGGACGGAGATACGATACGGAAAAAAAACGCTTCTCCGTCGAGGTGAGAGATTGAATAAAAGTTTCCTCCAATCCCACAATTGGCGTTTGAGTGACTCCAAAGAGATTTCATAATTAAAACGTGGAAATTAAAAACACTCCCAGAGGCAGAGGGCTAAAGAGGAGAGAGGGAGAAAGGGTGGGGGGGGAGACTAGCCCGGAAAACGCCTGGTGGACCAACCCTGTACATTCTGGTGATGGTAGGTTAGGTGTATTAATGTATTTTCGACCTACGATATTTTCGATTTACGATGCGTTTATTGGAATGTAACCCCATCGTAAGTCGAGGAGCAGCTGGTAGTGGCAGTCAAATACAGGACAAAGGCGGTCCCGGATGGGACAAACCAATTTAGCCCAATATACGGGATGTCCTGGCTAATACGGGACAGTTGACAACCCTAACTGCAATAGTGACTGTACTTGAGATATACTTGGCTCTAACGTGCTTTGGGACATTTGAATGTTGTAAAAAACATCATATGGAATGCAAATTCCTTTTTTTTGTTTTTTGGGAACTGCCACGTGAACGGGATAAATGCACCTGATTAGGTTCTGCTGAATACCGCACGGTGACATGATAGAGAACCGCACAGACTGGAAATTCCCACACCTGATTCATCTCACTGACAAGCTAGCAGGATTCAGACAGATACACTAACTCGTATTCAAGAAGGAACTGCAGATGCTGGAAGATCGAAGGTACACAGTTCCTTCGCTGGATTACTCCAGGTTCCTTCGCTCCATAGATGCTGCTGCACCCGCTGAGATACACTAACTCACTGAGCAGTTTATTGGATGCATATCAGTATGTTAAGACCAATAGTGTCCCGCTCCAAAAATCCCTCCTGTGATCTGTGCATGTTGGTGAAAGATACATTTTAGATGAATGCTATACAATAGTTTAATTTAGTTTAGTTTAGAGATACAGCAAGGAAACAGGCCCACCGAGTCCAAGTTCACAAGTTACAGGAGTAGAATTAGGCCTTTCAGCCCACCGAGTCCACTCTTTCACACAGAGAGTGGTGAATCTCTGGAATTCTCTGCCACAGAAGGTAGTTGAGGCCAGTTCATTGGCTATATTTAAGAGGGAGTTAGATGTGGCCCCTGTGGCTAAAGGGATCAGGGGGTATGGAGAGAAGGCAGGTACGGGATACTGAGTTGGAAGATCAGCCATGATCATATTGAATGGCGGTGCAGGCTCGATGGGCCGAATGGCCTACTCCTGCACCTAATTTCTATGTTTCTATGTTATTCAGTCATGGCTGATCTCTGCCTCCTAATCGCATTTTCCCACCTTCTCCCCATAACTCTGCCTTAAAAATATCCACTGGCCTGGCCTCTGCAGCCCTCTGTGGCAATGAGTTCCACATATTAACAACTCTCTGACTTAAGAAATTCCTCCTCACCTCCTTTCTAAAAGAGTGTCCTTCCGACCGACTAAGTCCGTGCCGACCAGCGATCCCAGCACACTAACATTATCTTACACACACTAGGGACAATTTACATTTGTACCAAGCCAATTAACCTTCAAATCTGTACGTCGTTGGAGTGTGGGAGGAAACCGGAGCACCCGGAGAAAACCCACGCAGGTCATGGGGAGAACATATACTACCCGTACAGACAGCACCCATAGTCAGGATTGAACCCAGGTCTCTGGCACTGTAAAGCAATAACCCTGCCGCTGCGCCACCACACAGCCCATGGAAGGGATACTGGAAATTGCAGATGCTGGAATCGTAGGCAAAAAAAAAATTGCTGGAGGAACTCAGCGGGTCAGGCAGCATCAGTGGAGGGAATGGGCACACAATGTTTCAGGTCGGACACCTCTTGATTCTTAAGAAAGGTCCTGACCTGAAGTGTTGAAGTTCATTCCCTCCACAGATGCTGCCTTGACCCGTTGAGTTACTCCAGTCCTTTGCGTTTTGCTCAAGATTCCAGCATCTGCAATTTCTCGTATCTGCTATGAAACAGTTTTTGCTCACTCAGTGTGAGGTTCTCCTCGTGTGAGGTCTCCGCTCACCCATCTGATCAATCTACAGATAAAAATAGCAAAAAAAACACCATTTCTGTTGCGATTACAAAAATAGAACATGCTGAAAAAACTCAGCGAGTCAGGCAGAGAAGGAAAGAGAAGCAGAGTATAAATGTTTGTTGTGTCTGCGGCTCTTCATCAGAACTGGGAAAGAAAGAGTTGCAAGTTCCATGAGGAAGGAAGCTTCCAATGTAGGGGATCCTTCCTTGAATAAGGAGACCAATATATTCAGCGAGAACCAATTTTGGGGATCTGGGTAAACAGTGGGAGAGTGTGTCTCGTTGAACTGTCAGCAGAGCGTGAGACAAAAGGATCAATTTCAATTCAATTCAATTTAAGACTTTATTGGCATGATAAAAAAAACATTGTTATATTGCCAAAGTATAAAACATGACATACATATTTAAAATGCATAAGTATAACTACAAGTATACAGTGCATGGATGGATATGCTCCTGTACAAAAACTCGCAATAGGCCTATAGCCCTTTATTGATTGCTACACGTTTTTGCAGCTGTAAGCAGTACAACACAATAGCAAGTTTAGAAATTCAATATTAATTTCTTAGTGTCAGTTAATGTCAATTAGTGTGTGCGTACATATGTGTGTGTTAGTCATTCACCGTCTCTCAGGTTATGGCATGCTGTTACGTATTGTGCACCAAGATGTGCCGTATTTCCTTCGCCAAGGATTATTCTTAGTTTTGACGTATCATCTAGTTCTTTAAAATTAGGGGTTGCCACACTGAGTTTGTCAAAGTATGCTTTCCTTGTTTTGATCTCTTTGCTATTTCACGCTACTGTGACATACTACCAGTCATGCTGCATTCACCGCTTTCCTAATAGCATTTCACCATACGCGGTAGAGTTGCTGCCTTACAGCGTCAGGGAGCCAGGTTCGATCACGACTATGGGTGCTGTCTGCACGGGGTTTGTACGTTCTCCCCGTGACCTGCGTGGGTTTTCTCTGAGATCTGCAGTTTCCTCCCACACTCCAAAGACGTACAGGCTTGGTATCAATGTAAATTGTTCCTAGTTGTGTAGGATGGTGTTAATGTGTGAGGATTACTGGTCGGCACGGACTCAGTGGGCCAAAGGGCCTATTTCCGTGCTGTATCTCTAAACTAAACTAAACCTATATCCATCCACCTGCCCTGATTATGGGTCCCCTGCAAGGTATTGTTTTCTCCATGGTGTGTGTTGTTCTTGGTGTAGGCAGGGTGTAGTTCAGCAGCCAGTCCTTCTCTTTACTCTCCCTCATCCCCCCCCCTCACCACCTACCACTACAACAAACAATCCTTTTTGTGACTACACTCACAGATCATGCCTCATTATATCACTGACAAGAAACGTCGGAGGTAAATGAAACTTACCATATGTTCTTTCTTTTCCCCTCAAAATCTGCAGGGAATGGGATTGAAATTTATAGAATGAGTCTTGCTATGCTCAAACTAAAAATAATGTTCAGGTGGTTGGAGAAAAGGAAACCATCAAATGCAGATGGCTTTGATAAGAATAGTGTAGACAAATTGGATTAGCTAGCAACAAGCAGTAACAGGGCAGAATCATTTCATAAAATTAACATGGTTTGGCATTTATATATTCTCAGCTGCTTGTCATTCTTTGAATAAAATCAGGAGTTTTGTTCCGTGATGGTTAATTTTGCCCCATGATTGCACAGTTTCTGAATTATATTTTGTGTTATTATCTGTGGCATCCACTCTGTTTAATGTCATTTCCTAAAATGGTTTTGCTTCCATTACAAGTTCAGGAGTCACGTTTGACCAGGATACATTGTTGAACTCTATATTTTTAAAATTCCAAACATAAACTTTATTCAGAATAAAAATATATATATATATATATATATAATATATATATATATATAAAACAAGAACTGTGCAAAAAGTCTTCCGACATTGGTAGCAGTGGACTAGCTACCTTACAACCGCCAGAGATCCGGGTTCGATCCCGACTACGGGTGCTGTCTGTGCAGAGTTTATACACTCTTTCTCTGATCACATGATTTTCCACTGATGTACTCCGGTTTCCTAAGGCATGCAGGTTTGTAGGTTAAGTGACTTGTGTAAATTGCCCCGAGTGTGTAGAATGCGCAAATAGGATAACATAGAACTAGTGTGAACGGGTGATCAATGGACAGCCTGGACTTCGTGGGCTGAAGGGCCTGTTTCCGTGCTGTATCTCTAAACTCCAAACTCTCAGCATCTATACATTCAAGATACAAGATACAAGATACATTTAATTGTCATTTGGACCCCTTGAGGTCCAAACGAAATGCCGTTTCTGCAGCCATACATTACAAACAAATAGACCCAAGACACAACAACACAACATAATTTACATAAACATCCATCACATCATTGTGATGGAAGGCCAAAAACACTTATCTCTCCACTGCACTCTCCCCCCCCACAATGTCAGAGTCAAAGTCAAAGCCCCCGGCTGGCGATGGCGATTGTCCCGCGGCCATTAAAGCCACGCCGGGTGATGCGAGGTCGCACACCGGGTCTTGGTGTTAGAGCCCCCGGCGTGCGCTCGCAGAGTCCCGAGGCCATTCCAAGCCTCGCGGGGTGGTGATGTCAGGCCCCGCTCCAGGAGCTCTTCGACCCCGCAACTCGGACGGGGGAAGTCGCCGTTGCGAGAGCCCTGAAAAGCGGTCCTCCTCCAGGGAGCCGAGGGCTCCCGGTGCCACCGTCCACAGACCTGCCGTTGGAGCCTCCGACTCTCCGGTAGCAGCAGCAGCAGCAGCAGCAGCAGCAGCAGCAGCAGCAGCAGCAGCGCTCCTCCACCGATTCATTACTATCATGTTCAGTAGTGCTTGCAAGCTATCCTTAAACCAAGACAAAATTAAAGGCTTATGGGGAATAGGGTGGAACATTGAATAGTGAGGCAATGTCACAATCTACAATCTTACATCTGACAGGTTAGAGTCCTATCAATTAGCCACAGTTTACACCCACAATTATCAGAATATGTAGCCCTTCGTGGTCATTCCCTATTCAATGAGGTGATGGCTGATCATTGCCAGAGCCTTAACTTGCCTTCTTACATGATATGAGTGAGAGAAGTAAGTAAGTAACTGGGCTACAAAAATTAACTTTTTTTTATGGAAACATGACCCCCAAGAAAATGATAGGCTGGGAAACTGACACAGAAGGTCAAAGCACCAGAGCTGGTGTTAATTCAACAATCACTGCTATCATCTGAAATTGGACCAACGCTTTTTAAAATAATTGTTAAATCAGCCAACTTTAGAAGGAGAAATCTTCTCATCGTGCTCCAACATATCGGCCACAGACAATATTCCCAGTCTGCCTACATATTTGTGTTCTTTAGCCAATATCTAACGGGGATATGAAACAGATTGAACTAAAACAGAATGCTTTAAGAATGGTTGACACAAGAAACTGTAGGTGCTGGACTCATGTACAAAATACAAAGTGCTGGAGGAACTGAATGGGAGGGACTAGACATGAATGTTTCGGGTTGGGGCTATAGATCGACAGGAGCAGGGAGGAACAAGTTGGATCAACCTGTTGCCAGGCTTTGTCCTGCCCCACATCTCTCTTATCCAGCTTTCTCTCCCCTACTCCTATCAGTCTGAAGGAAGATCCCGACCGAAAATGTTGTCAGTCCAGATGCTGCCTGACCTGCTGAGATCCTCTGTCACTTTATGTTCTCTTTAAAGGGGCTGTCCCACTTGGGCAACCTAATCCGCGAGTTAAGAAGAGTGTCTTTGACCATCAAGCTCGAGGGCACTCGCCTGGAAAGCCTCGAGCTGGATCGAACGTCCGCGTTGAAACCGCGAGCTGGATCAAACACACACACACACACGCGTGCACACACACACATATACACACACACGCGTGCACACACTCACACCCTCTCGTGCACACCCACACTTGCGCACACACACACACAGACAAGCACGCACACACACACAAACACACAGGCACACACGAAAACACACACACACGAAAATTAAGCATCCTGATCCAAAACGTCACCCATTCTGTTTCTCCAGAGATGCTGCCTCAGCTGCAGAGTTACTCCAGTACATCCAAAAAGCACTAGGTTAGGATGAAATCCTGAAAGTTGAGGTGAGGTAAACATGTGTTTTTACTAGAGTTAGCATGAACCAATGCTATAATAAAATGTATTTATGACACATACCAGCTTTTTTTTTCTTCTTCAGAATGAAACCATATTTTGATTTTTTATTTGATTTTTTTTTTGAGGGACGTTTAGAGGTTAAATATTTATTCCTGAGTAAGCTAAACTAATGCAGGAATATCGACACAAAATGCTGGAGTACTTCAGAGGGTCATGCAGCAACTCTGGAGAAAGTGGATAGGTGGCATTTCAGGTTGGGACCCGTCTTCAGAAAATCCTTTCTGATTTTCTCCAGAGATGCTGCCTAATTAGTTGAGTTCCTCTAGCATTTTGTGTCTATCTTTGGTCTAAACCAGCATCTGCAGTTCATTTTTATTATAATGCAGTTGGGTTAGATTCAAATTTGAGACTAGGGTTTATGACCGAGAGCTGTTACCACTGCAGAAAGCTGTTTATACAGAAAGCCACTGAATAGTTGAGCACCATTGACTTTCTGGGCTACAACTTTTGACTTGCCAAGGGAGGGCATATAGTTAAAGCACACAAACGCCCCTTCCTCGGTCATCATTTCATCACCAAGCCACCCTTATGGTCTAGTTTTTGCACAACTAGCTCAATTGCTTTTCTGTCAGTTGTTTCAATGAGCCACAGTTCAGTGCAATGCAAGGGAAATTAATTGGAATCACATGTAAATCTCCAATAAAAGCAATTGAAAATTCCTTGCTCTAAATTTGTTACAGCTGCTCCATCTTCAAGAGTTCAGAGAAGGCCATGGAAGCAGAACTGAAGAGTAGTTATTCACAAGATCATAAGTGACAGGAGTAGAATTAGGCCATTCTGCCCATCAAGTCTACTCTGCCATTCAATGATCTATCTCTCCCTCCTAGCCCCATTCTCCTGCCTAATATGACACCCATATTAATCAAAAATCTATCTCTGCCTTAAATATATCCACTGACCTTGCCTTCACAGCCTTCTGTGGCAAAGAATTCCACAGATTCACCACCCTCTGACTAAAGAGTATGGCTGTTAGTGAGTCCAATTGGCCCAGGGTATCTTCTGCCAGTTTTTACTTTAGTTTGGACCAAGGGTCCCCAACTGGGGTACGTTTACCCCCAGGGGGTAAATTTCGCCGACCCAAGGGGTAAATTTGTTGATTCTGTGTTTGTACATCATTTTTCTCATTGACTGACTGTGTTTGGTTCTGGTATCTGTTCATCATTAGTTGTTCATAAATGAGTGAAATAACATTGTTACGTGCTATTAAAGTTGCCTGGGGGTAAACGGGACGATAAAAGGTTGGAAACTCCTGGTTTAGACAAACAGCATGGAAACAGGCCCTTCGGCCCACCGAGTCAGGGCCGACCAGTGATCCCCGCATACTTACACCATCCTACACCACTAGGAACAAATTTACAAATTTCCCAAGCCAATTAGCGTGGGAGGAATCAGGAGATCCCGAAGAAAACCAACGCAGGTCACGGGGAGAATGTACAAACTCCATACCAGGACCATAGTCAGGATCGAACCTGGGACTCTGGCGCTGTAAGGCAGCAACTCTACCGCTGCACCACTGTGTCGCCCTAGCCAGCTTTTCTTGAACTGACTTGAAGCTTATTTCAATGCCCTGATGTCTATGCCTACATTCTCTGGCACTTCATTTACAGATTAAGGATTGAATCTGCTGTGCTGATCACTTGAATGGCAAAGTATTACCTATTATCTACAGTAAGAAATTCTTATTCCCCTCTCCCTTAACTTTTACTGTTAAGTACCTTCCTCTGCCCACTCACCTACTCCCTAATCAGAGGGAATAGGTTTCCCAACCAGCTATTAAAACAAAACTCTGCATCATTAAAAAATATATATCTTACCTTCTCAACCCAGTTAATGAATCCCAGTATCTCAAGCCTCTTTGTATGGAACAGTAGATTTCCAATCCTGATATCTTCTCAAGGAACTTGTAATTGTTTTAAGATACTTTGCGTAACAAAGTGCTCAGGACGAACGATATCATTCTAATCCATGGCCTCAGCTGTTCTATGTGAATGCTCTACATGGCCTCTTGATTCATGCATTGTGAGGGAGGGAATATTCTTGTGGTTCCAATAAATGCGGTGCTTGGATTTGTCACTAAGTTACTGTATGTACAAAACCAGGGTTTCACAGTCGATTAAAGGTGTCTATTTCTGACATTTTGATTTAATTTTAAATAAAAGCTCTCTATATGTTTGTTTTTTTTTGTCTTCACAGATGCTGCCTGACTCCTTGACCAGTCATAGAGTCATTGAGCATTGAAACAACTTGCCCACGCTGACCAAGATGTCCCATCTACACTAATCACACCTGCCTGCGTTCGGCCCATATCCCTCTACACCTTTCCTATCCATGTACCTGTCCACCTGCGCACTGAGTACCTACTGATTCCAGCATTTTCAGTTTTATTTGAACCAGAAGGTTTCCTCACCCATGCTCCGCATTGTTTAACCAATCTACTAATAATCTGACTATTGCAATATTTAGTATTTAGTGTTTTGGCAGCAACTCTACCGCTGCACCATGGTGCCACCACAAATTCATCATTCCAACCCTGCTTCCCAGTGAAACTTTAAACTTCCTGTCAGTCGATTGTTTGACCGCGCTAACACACTTCCTCCTGCACAATGTGCCAACAATAAGATATTCTCCTTTCCAACCTTTATGTCATCAGTCTTAACATCCATGTTGAGATTTGTTTGATGGTCCCCACCAAACACCCTGGCATTTTACTGTGTTAGAAACTCAGCACGGTGGCGCTGTCTGTACGGAGTTTGTACGTTCTCCCCGTGACCGCATGGAGTTTTCTCTGAGATCTTCGGTTTCCTCCCACACTCCAAAGACGTACAGGTTTGTAGGTTAATTGGCTTTGTATAAATGTACATTGTCCCTAATGTGTGTAGGATAGTGTTACTATGCGGTGATCGCTCGTCAGTGGATACTAGGTGGGCCGAAGGGCCTGTTTCCGCACTGTATCTCTAAACTAAACTAGACTAGGTCTAATGCAAGAAGCTGAACTTATCACCCGTCTTCTATGTAAATACCATCTGCATTTCTTTTATCTATTCAAATGGAAACAATGATAAAAAGAACAATTGCGTTTATTTTCTTAATCATCGCGAATAATGTTCTTGTTTAATGGATAACTTCGGAGGAATATTGAATGTAAGTCAGAGATGGAAAATGACCCATGTTTGTCCTGTTCCATCATGTAATCTTTATAATAATTATTTACCTTCATCTCTTTCCTATTGTAAATGTATAACCTTGTGAGGAATAACTCATTTTGCCAGTCAAGGTGACACAGCAGGTAGAGCAGCACTACCAGTTGTACTTGTATATGAATTGATTATATTCATGCGTAGAATGATTTGACTGGATAGCAGGTAAAAAAACTTTGCACCGTATCTCGGTACATGTAACAATAATAAACCAATACGAATAACTGTTGCCCCAAAATGCGATAGATTTAAGTTCATTCCTAATCCTCAAAGCTCTCTGTGTGGAATATATATGCTTCTCTCTGTAAGACTTTAGACTTTAAGACATTAAACATACAGTGCAGAAACCGGCCCTTCAGTCTAGAGACATTGTTCAATAAGAGCCCCGACCTGCTCTTATTATCCGCTCACATGATGTTTAGCTTAGTTTAGTTTAGAGATACAGCATGGAAACAGGGCCTCCGCATCGACAGACGATCACCACGTACACTAGCACTATCCTACACACGAGGGATAATTAGCAATTTTACCTAAGCCAATTAATCTTCAAACATGTACATCCTTGGAGTGTGGGAAGAAACCGGAGCACCCGGGGAAAACCCACGTGGTCACGAGATAGAACGTACATACTTTGCAAAGACAACACCCATAGTCAGGATGGAACCCGGGTCTTTGGCACTGTAAGGCAGCAACTCTACCGCTGTACCAATGTGCCGCTGACATCATCGGCAAGTCCAGCCCTAATCGACCCATGAACTAGGTGGCTCTTGAGATCAGACCTGAGGGCAGTTGAAAGGCATTCATATTGGGGGGGGGGTCTGAGTCCATATAGACTAGAACAGTGAGGCTGGCATTTGCCCTACCATTTAGTGAACCCACTGAATAGTTATGACAATCCAAGTTTTTCAGGATATGCATTAATGATAACATATTTTAATTCTAGATTTATTTAATTACATTAATATAATTCCATTGCATTACTCTGGGCGGGCATTCCTAGTTTCAGTCTACTAACTTAACCAATATGCTGCCATGCACTACATCATTCAGGATCCATCGAGTCCAGGATGCATCAATTTGAATTTAGATGCATTTAGTGCAACAGAATGTCTGAGAGTACTTCACAAGAGCATCTTCAATATTTGGTGTGGTACCATAGTTGGAGTTACCAGAAGGGAAGCTTGGTGTTAATGGATTGGGGAAGTCCATAGATTTAGGGATGGAATTCACATTTAGTACCTCCGTGGTTGGCTCAGCCATTGATGATGAATGTAGGCCAGAATTGGAGGATTGCAAATCTTAGCAGCAAGACAGAGGCACAATAGCTGGCAATTCTTGCAGCACCATAAATGTAGTGAAAAGTCCCACAGTTAAATCAACGTCAAGCTCCAAGGAGATATTAGGACAGATTGAACAAAAGATAGGACAAAGAGAGCAGTCCTGAACTACCAACTACCTCATCGGGGACCCTCGGTCTATCTTTGATCAGACTTTACTGGCTTTACCTTGCACTAAAAGTTATTCCCTTATCATGTATCTGGAAACTGCGAGTGGCTCGATTGTAATCGTGTATTGTCTTTCCGCTGGCTGGTTAGCACGTAACAAAAGCTTTTCACTGTACCTCCTGCATGTGACAATAAACTAGACTGAATATAAAAACTGAGTGTGTGAGAAGGAACTGCAGATGCTGGTTTAAACTGAAGATAGACACAAAAAGCTGGAGTAAGCGGGACAGGCAGCATCTCTGGAGAGAAGGTATGCTGACGTTTCGGGTCGAGACCCTTTTTCAGACTGGACGGAGTAACTGAGGTTGGTTTTAGGGAGATGAATGGAACCAGGTATTGGGCCGATGGAATGAAGCTGAGAGCCTCTGCCTCTGGAGAGCCCCGTGTTGCTCTGCCACTGACCATGTTACAATAAGGGATGGCGAACACATGCAACAAATTAAAGATGAACAAAGCTCTGGATTTTTGTTAATGTTTCCTGTTGATTTCTGTACACCCAGGAGCTGCCTAATTTTTACCAGAATACCAACAGTTTGTGGTCCTTTTGAAAGATGTTTTGTTTCTCCACATGTTGAATTGCTTTCACATGAAAGCTTCGGAAACACGAGAAAATTTGCCTGGAACTGGGAGAAATGGGCAATTTTCCTGATTTGTGTTTTCCTGCGTTGAAGTAAAGTGTACAGGAGCGTGATGAAGTAAAGGATGCAATGAAATTGCGAAATTAAATACATGAGGAGAAAATACAACAGATAGTGAGGAGAAAAGTGATCTGACAGGCAATTCACATGAAATTTTGTGTAATGTTGCTTGGTGGAAGTGCTGTCAGTTGAAAGGCGCAATAAAATGAATGGGCTAGAAATGTGTTGCGGTATTTTTGTTGTGGCTCTGTAATTGAAAACGTGCTTTTCTGGGGTGATGCGCATCCCATGCAGAAATGGTGTCAGACGCCCAACATGACTCACAATCGGAGCTGGCCAGTTCAACTTCAAGCGTGAAGTGAAATGCCCCAAACATGATTGCTGCCACGTTTCAACGTGGGAACTGTGGGTTGTCAATCATGTAGCACTGAAATAAACACTTCTGCATGAATTAATGTCTGGGTCTTTGTGTCTTCAAGGTCCACACATGAATTATATGGAAACCACAGGAAGAACACCAAGGGCATTGCAGAAGGCGCAAGAGTCGAGTCAAGAGTGTTTTTTTTGTCATATGTCACAAACAGAACAATGACACTCTCATGCCGCTGTCCCACTTAGGAAACCTGAACGGAAACCTCTGGAGACTTTGCGCCCCATCCAAGGTTTCCGTGCGGTTCCCGGAGGTTTTGGTCAGGCTCTCTACCTGCTTCCACTACCTGCAACCTCCGGCAACCACCTGCAACCTCCGGCAACTACCTGCAACCTCCGGGAACCGCACGGAAACCTTGGGTGGGGCGCAAAGTCTCCAGAGGTTTCCGTTCAGGTTTCCTAAGTGGGACAGGGGCATAAGGCAGACAAATATGCTGGAGAAACTACATTTGGAGAAAAGGAATAGGTGACGTTTCAGGTCAAGACCCTTCTCCAGAGATGTTGCCTAACCCGCTGAGTTACTGCAGCATTTTGTGTGTATCCCCGTTGATGACTGGTGTTCGGCTTTCGCCGGCACCGATGGGGGTTAACCGACAGCCACTGGATGAGACGTGAGTTGCAGCTGAAGGTCCCGGCCCGTCGGGGAACGGGTTCCTCGGTAGTTGGAACAGCGTTGAGCTAGAGTTAGCGCTTCTTCTCCGCGCTGGCTGTAAACCTGGGGCTGCCACTTCTCCGGGCCAGTGACTCGTCAGTCCAGGGTCACCCCGGACATCTCGGGCCGCCCCCAGACAGGATGGAACACTCAGGATGGGACGGGGATGGTCCAATAGCAATTCAGCAGTGCTTGCAGCGCCGGAGACCCGGGATCGACCCTGACTACAGATGAAACGCAGGTCTGCGCACACGCAGCAGCTCAGCTGCCGAGAATGTTTATCTCGTGTCACCTATGACCTGGGCATGCACAGTTGAAATACTGAACTCACTTATTAAAAGGTATTTGGCAGGTACTTGGATAGTAATGGAGTAGGAGGATGCATAGATAAAGTGGGCAAACGTGATTAGAGTGAATATGCATCACAGATGGCACAGACGAGGTGGGCTGTGTGCCTGTTTCTATGCTGTATCTTTCCATGATTGTTCGACCACAGGAAAGGATAGAAGACAAAGAGAGAAATCGATAGATTTTCAAAGAATTAACACAAGCACAGTGGACTGACTGACATTCCTGGTGCTCCCTTATCCTATGAATGGATGCTGCTTTTTCTGGGGAAGTTTTCTGGAATGTTGGTTAATGCAGCATTTACTATATCTAAACTTCTTATTTCTCTGAGCAATAGATATGTGTTTTTCTTTGCCGACCACACAGTCTTTGGTCTACAGCCTTTCTTCATTGAGACAGATAAGAACAAACCGTTTTAAAATAAATTAGAGTCTAAAAAAGTGGTTCCAACTCTGTGGTTAGATTGGCTACCATTCATTATTCACCCTCCTTTTGAAAGCGGCATTTACTGAATATCTCAAAAACTCATCATAATTAATTTAAATGAAAATTAGCGATGAACAAGAGAGTATTATATGGTTGGAATTCTCATGTAGTAATGCAACTATAATCTAGCTAGTTATGAACATTGATTTCTCTAACTTCAAGTAACCCCTGCATTCACTCTCTCTCCATCGCTCCCCACCCAAGTCACACCAGCTCTTTTTCACCCAGCAAACAGCTGGCCTGTTTCCTTTATCATCAGTTGTCTTTTGGCAATTGCCTCGAATCGCTCCATCAACATTTCCAATGATCCTGAACTCTGTGTAGTCTTCCCAAAATTTTCTCTGGCTTCTCACCATGACTGATACCATTTCATCGTCCTCCGAGCGGCTTTTATATTTTCAATGCTTCCTCTTCCAGCCTTTTCTAAAAACAATCTTCATTTCTCAGAACTGTTTTGAGTAGCTATGAATTTGTAAAACCATAAAAAACTGAATAAAGGACATGTGTTTACACAGCAGTTTTAAATTGTTTTGTCGCCAATGAGAGTATTTTTGAATCAGTCGCTTTTTTAAAATAGGAAACACAGCAACTACAGGTTCTCCGCAACTTACGATGGGGTGGCGTTCCGATAAACCCATCGTAAATCGACAATATCGTAAGTTGAGGCATCGTTAGTCGGGGAGCATCTGTAATTTGCATGGAATGTTTCCTTGAATTTCCTTTAAATTCTCATCCACACTATTTTCCTTTGGATTATTTAGTCAACAGTAAAGCTGCATCTTATTCAGTCTAAAGGTTACCTGTAGCCATTTTAGATGAGGGATAATGGGTAATAATGTAGACTAATATTTTTTTAAATCATTATTAAAAAATGTTTTTAATTGGTTTAAGATTGATAATTCAGACAGCCATTCTCTACCTCTCCATGCCCTCTAACTGAGGTGGAATACACTACCATCTATTCTTGTGTGGATTTATTCCAATAATGAGGCAAAATGTTGGCAAATCTTTTCTGTAGGTGCCACCAAACATCACCAATGCCATTGACCACAAGTCGGGTCTTTTTGCTATTGGTACAGGTCACCAAAAAAACAAGATGGCCCCCAAGCCAGGTGACTTCTGACTACTGGCCAATGGAGGTAATGGGAGGGAATGCTTAAAGTTTAAATAGCTGTAACCAAAACAGTTAATTGCTGAAAATGGACTGATATTTTGATGGTGCCAATTGTATCTTCAAAGCTTTCAAGACTTCAGGTCAGAGTATAGAAGAGAGATCGACCGACTGACCAAATGGTGCCAGCACAATAACCTGGCCCTCAACACCAACAAAGCCAAATAACTGATTGTGGACTTTGGAAGGGGTAGGATGGGGACCCACAGTCCCGTTTATATCAATGGGTTGATGGTGGAGAGGGTCAAGAGCTTCAAATTCCTGGGCGTGCATATTTCTGAAGATCTCTCCTGGTCCGTGAACACTGATGCAATTATAAAGAAAGCACATCAGCACCTCTACTTCCTAAGAAGATTACAGAGAGTCGGTATGTCAAGGAGGACTCTCTCTAACTTCTACAGGTGCACAGTAGAGAGCATGCTGACCGGTTGCATCATGGCTTGGTTCGGCAACTTGAGTGCCCTGGAGAGGAAAAGACTACAAAAAGTAGTAAACACTGCCCAGTCCATCATCGGCTCTGACCTCCCTACCATCGAGGGGATCTATCGCAGTCGCTGCCTCAAAAAGGCTGGCAGCATCATCAAGGACCCACACCACCCTGGCCACACACTCATCTCCCTGCTACCTTCAGGTAGAAGATACATGTGCCTGAGGATTGCAACGTCCAGGTTCAGGAATAGCTGCTTCCCCACAGCCATCAGGCTATTAAACTCAACTGAAACAAAACTCTGAACATTAATCAGCCATGATCGGCCATGATCACATTAAATGGCGGTGTTGGCTCGAAGGGCCGAATGGACTACACCTGCACCTGTTGTCTATTGTCTAATAGACCATTATCTGTTTATTTGCACTTTATCTGCTTATTTATTCATGTGTGTATATATTTATATAATGGTATATTGACACACTGATCTGTTCTGTATCCATGCCTACTATATTCTGTTGTGCTGAAACAAAGTAAGAATTTCATTGTCCTATCTGGGACACATGACAATAAATTCTCTTGAATCTTGAATCTTGAATGTTTCAGTAGGTGGCATAACACAGGGTATGGAAACATGCCACTCACAATCAGTAGAAGGCCATTCAGATGAGAAATCAGGCAGCATTTGACTAAAAAGCATGGAAGTGCACTCCCATGGAAATATCTATATATTACTTATATAATAATGTAACATTTGCTCAGTAGCAATTGGATCCAAAGCTGCTGGTATACAAGTTTGATACAGATCACCTGTGATCTTCTGAGTGGCATAACAAGATAACGATAATGAATGGCCTCCTCCTGCTTCTGAAGTCGTTTTCGAGTTGCTACAGAAGGCTGTGGAGGCCAAGTCAGTAGATATTTTTAAGGTAGAGATAGATAGATTCTTGATTAGTACAGGTGTCAGAGATTATGGGGAGAAGGCAGGTAGAATGGAGTTATGAGGGAGAGATAGATCAGCCATGATTGAATGGCAGAGCAGACTTGATAGGCCGAATATCCTAATTCTACTTGTATTACTTATGAGTCTTTGGGCCAGCCCAGCAGGGTACAGGCATGCACCTTATACACTCAAAGGTGCAACAGGCACTCTCAATACTCGCAAGTAGGAATGGCAATAATCTTGTATAGTGTGGGACTTCCTATATCTGAAAGATAAGTTGTCGGTCCTTTTTGCTATTGATACAGGTCACCAAAAACAAAAGGCCAAATGGCACCAAGGCCAGTCGACTCTCTGCATGCTGGTGTGGATCTGCAATCTCTCATTACAATCTCCCTTCATCATGGGATGCAGGAGGAAACCGTAGCACCCATGCAAACTCCACAGTGACAGCACCCGAGGTCAGGATCGAACCCGGGCCTCTGGTGCTGTGAGCAGCAGCTCGACTATTAGAGACAGAGGAAATGGGAAATATGAGATCTTTGCATTTAAATCATGAACCGCGAGCTTTTCAAATCAAAGCAGTTAAGTCGAACAGAACATGTAAACATAGTACTCTAAACAATATAATATACAAGAAAAAAAAGTTCAGTATATATATATATATATATGTATGCATACACAAGCCCACACACATATGCACTCATATATACACACAGCTTGTTCCATACACCCACCACCCTTTCTGTGAAAAAATTACAGATTCCCATTAAATCTTTTCTCCTTTCACCTTAAATCTATGTCCCCTGGTCCTCGATTCACCTACTCTGGGCAAGACACTCTGCGCATCTACCCAATCTATTCCTCTCATGATTTTAACAGTCTCTTGACAGTTTTGTTGCCATTACAGCCACAACGTGTGTATGTTTTTAGATACAACCAGTTTTACCTGCTAACTTTACTCTGTGAGCTCTTGGCTGGACTATATCTAACTGCTGAGAATGAAGATGTTCCAGTTGATAGGGGAGCTGATTCTGCAATTTTGATCATCAATCTTTACAGATCTCCCCATTGACCTGTTTACAATGTGCAAACTTCATTTAGGTAATCTCCTAAATTACCATCTGCAAGACAGCTTCTGAGAACCTCAACCATTATCTTTGACAGACTGTTGATTTTGCACTCTGAAGGCATCTATACTTTGATATCAGTAGCTTGCTAGTTCACAAAGTCTCTCGGTATTTTTGAACAGGGGAAAAACTTGAACTCAATGTAGTTATTCAAGAACAAGCATAAAGTTTGCTCATTGCAACACAGAACATAGAAAATTGCAGAAGATAAGACACAAAAAGCTGGAGTAACTCAGCGGGACAGGCAGCATTGCTGGAGAAAAGGAATGGATCCTTCTCTCCAGAGAAGCTGCCTGTCCCGCTGAGTTACTCCAGCTTTTTTTGTGTCTATCTACGGTTTAAACCAGCATCTGCAGTTCCTTCCTATACATAGAATGGTACAGCACAGGAACAGGCCCTTTGGCCCACCATTGATCATGATGCCAATCTAAATTAATCCCATCTGCTTGCATGTGGTCTGTAAGTTTCTACTCACTGCTTGTTCATGTATCTGCCTGAAAGCCTTTTAAACACTGCTATCATTTCTGCTTCTACCACATCTCATGGCAGAATATCCCAGGCACCTCCTACTCTACGTGTAAACAACTTGCCTCACAAATCTCCCTTAAACTTTCCCCCCTCTCACCATAAATCTGAGTTGGGGAATCAAGAACCAGAGGACATAGGTTTAAGGTGAGAGGGAAGAGATTTAATAGGAACTGGAGAGGAGGGGGGGAGGGGGAACCTTTTTCACACAATGGGTGATGGGTGTATGGAACGAGCTGCCAGAGGCAGTTAGTTGTGGCACGTACTATCACAACATTTAAAAGATATTTGGACAATTGCATCGATTGGAATGGTTTGGATGGATATGGGCCAAATGCAGGTAGTTGACCCTAGTGGAGAAGGGATATCTTGGTTGGCATTGGGCAAGTTGGGCCGAAGGGCCTGTTTCCATGCGGTATGACCCTATGACTCAATTAAGAATTTATAGATTAGTTGGTCTTGTTGAGCATTGGGCTGACTAAAACCTTTTGGTAACACTCACCTGACCTCATTTCAATACCTTTCATGGATTTTGGGTGCAACCTATTTTCTCTTTTCAAAAACATTTCTTAAACAAATCCTTTTTAACTTCATACCCTCTGAAGCAGGGTCTAGACCCAAAACATCACCCATTAGTTCAGTCTTAAGAAGGGTCTCAAACCAAAACATCACCCATTCCTTCTCTCCAGAGATGCTGCCTGTCCCGCTGAGTTACTCCAGCATTTCGTGTCTATCTTCGGTTTAAACCAGCATCTGCAGTTCCTTCCTACACTGATCCATTTTAACTTCATCTACCATTGGTTCTGTGCACAGACTTATTTTGTCCATTTCACTCCGTGTTTTCTGGGCTCCTGTAGACTAATTCCACTGTCTCACCAGCTTGGTATCTGTCGGCGAATCTGTCCAATTTGCATTGAGTTCAAGTTGTTAATGTAAATTAGAAACAGTAGTGGTGGAGACACTGAGCCCTCGGGCACGGTCTAACTGCCTCCCCCCACTAGCACATAACACCTCGACAATTGTTCAGAATTTGCTACTCTTTAACCGACTCTTATCCTTTCCCAAGGCTTTCCTGGAATATACATGACTTGACCGCAGATTTTCCTGCAGAACGTTGCCATATGCCCTTTGCAGATTCTAGTTACAACATATCAATGATCGGACCGATAGAAGCATGTAACATTAGGAGAGGCCCCTGCAGGGTGGACAATCCGAATCATTTTTTGCAAATGTAAAAGACCAGCAGTGCAAATGTCACAAAGACTAGAGTGTATGGCCTTTAAGGTGAATTGAAGCTCTCCTCTATGTGGGGGGCTAGGTGTGAGGAAGCCCTGCAATGGGCTGAGTGGGCAAATGTTTGGCCTACATTATAAAAGTTATCCATTTTCTGGCAAAAACCCTAAACGGTGGCCACTGCCACCTCCATGGTCCCTGAAGGTAGCATGCGGCCAAAAACTTGGGCTTTCATGCTGAATATCCCGCTGGGTGCTAGTTTTGGTATAAGCTGCCATAGGGGGCGACCGACTGCCTTTGCGGTCTTTGCAGCTCTCTAGACTGTGGGACAGCATCCCCTTTCCCATCAGAACTGCCCCCTCCATCGACTCCTTTAAGTCAAGACTAAAATCTTATCTATACTCCCAAGCCTTTCCTGACGTCCACTGAGCGAGGGCTATATGTATATATGTATGTAGTTTGTTTGTTGATACTATTCTTATAACAAATGTAAAGCACTTTGGCCAACGAGAGTTGTTTTTTAAATGTGCTCTATAAATAAATGTGACTTGACTTGACGATAAAGTTTAAAGGTGAGTGGTAGATGCTTGGAATGTGCTGCCAGGGGTGGTAGTGGGGGCTGATACAATAGTGGCACTTAAGAGACTTTGAGATAGGCACATGGACATGCAGGAAATAGAGGATACACATCATGTGCAGGCAGATGATATTTACCTTGGCATCATGTTCAGCACAGACATTGGGAGCCGGAGGGCCTGTTCCTGTGTTGTAGCTTTCTATTGTGTTTAAGATGGAACTGCAGAGGCTGGAAAATCGAAGGTACACAAAAGTGCTGGAGAAACTCAGCGGGTGCAGCAGCATCTATGGAGCGAAGGAGATAGGCAACGTTTCGGGCCAAAACCCTTCTTCATCATTGTGTGTTGTCGGGTGAAATTTTCCCGTGAGCAAAAACAAACTGCTGAAGGAGCTCAGGAGGTCAGGTAACATATGTGGAGGGATATGGACATATGATTTTTCGGGTTGAGACCCATTTTAGTTACGTTTAACTAAAGTCCGCACCGACCAGCGATCCCCACACAGGAACACTAGTGACAATTTACCTTTTTTTTTTTTTAGCAAGCCAATTAGCCTACAAACCTATATGTCTTTGGAATGTGGGGGGAGCACCTGCAGAAAACCCACACGGTCACGCGGAGAACATACAAACTCCGTACTGAAGGGTTTCGGCCCGAAACGTTGCCTATTTCCTTCGCTCCATAGATGCTGCTGCACCCGCTGAGTTTCTCCAGCATTTTTGTGTACCTTTGTAGCTTTCTATGTTCAGTTCAACCTTCCAAAGGCACCACAGATTTGGGGGGAGGGGGGGGGGGGGTGGAGAAAGCATAATGTGGGGAGGTAGGATATTAAACTTGGAGGTCAACCATATTGTTACACAGTATGTAGTACAGCACATGAACCAGCCTTTTGGTCCACACTGTCAGTGCCAAACAACATGTCAAATTTAACTAATCTCTTCTGCCTGCACGTGGTTCACTTTCCACCATTCTCTGCATATTCATGTGTCTATCTAAAAACCTTTACGCCCCACTCTGTATCTGCCACCATCACTAGCCCTGGCAGTACACACCTGGTAAATATTACTCTATATGCAAAAAAACCCGCCCAGCACATTTCCTTTAAACTTTGACTTGTGGCTATGTCCTCTGCTATTTGACACTTGCAGAGCAAGTTGCTGGGTGGGAATGTGTAGGAAGGAACTGCAGATGCTGGTTTACTCCAAAGATGCTGGAGTAACACAGGCAGAATCTCTGGATAGAAGGAATAGGTGACGTTTCGGGTCGAGATCCTTCTTCAAGCTGATCTCGGGCAACATTCTCAGCAACCCCTATTTACCGTGACTTTTTAAGAGCTATTACATTTCTAACAACTGTTTCAATTCTTTAAATCTGACGGCTGCGAAAGAAGACACAAAATGCTGGGGTAAGTCGACGGGTCAGGCAGCATCTCTGGAGACCATGGATGAGTGAGGTTTCAGGTCAGGATCCATCTTCTGACTGATGATTATGTCGTCTGTCATATTCCTTTCCACAAATGCTGCCTGGGCTGTGAGTTCCTCCAGCACTTTATTTGTTGAATAACGCAACATCTTGTCCGCACAAGCAATGGAAGAAGAAAATTAAATGCTCTCCAGTAGGTGACAGTGGTGGCCACAAGACCCTGTGGAATTCAGAGCTTAATAGTTAGAGGCTTTGGTGTGTTGCTCTCAGTTACTGCTGGCACAATTGTCTGCTTCAACCCATTTAACTTTTTTAAATATTGCTGCTGTTTATATGCACATCTATATCAACATCAGCCTTATGAAAAAGAAACCCCTCTGTGTATACCTGGGTACATACCACAGGAGTGCAGAATGAGCAAATGTAATGCTTATATCTTCATTATCAAATAGTAATTTAAGCATGCTTTTAAATTGAGCAAGTTTTGTGAGTCCTGGCATAACCCTGAACATCAAGCAGCTTCCTTACTAACACAAACCAATTTAACCAGTAAAGGGGACCTCAGACTAACAAGTTTCATCTGTAATAATATCCAAGAAATACCAGTTATTTTAATGAAATTGCATGCACATGGGTGACCACAGACCTCTCCCTTGCCTCCCTCATTGTTGCTCGGCTCTTTGTTCCATTGGCAATAAAGGATGCACCCATCTGCACATCAAGCACCCTGTGGTGGAATAGGGTGGCACGGTGCCTTAGAGTCCACATCACAGAGGATCTGACATGGACAACACACACTGCCACACTGGTGAGAAAGGCAAGGCAGCGCCTTGACCACCTCAGGCAGCTGAGGAAATTCAGAGTCTCTCTGAGGATCCTTCAATCCTTCTACTCTGGTGTGGTAGGAAGCATCCTGACCAGAAACATCTCTAGGTAGACAAAATTGCTGGAGAAACTCAGCGGGTGCAGCAGCATCTATGGAGCGAAGGAAATAGGCAACGTTTCGTCCCGAAACGTTGCCTATTTCCTTCGCTTCATAGATGCTGCCGCACCCTCTGAGTTTCTCCAGCAATTTTGTCTGCAGTTCTTTGTTTCTGCACCTTCCCCCTTTCTGCTTCGCGTTGTGACTCCCTATTCTGCTCATCCTTCCCCATCTCCTGGCATTTTCCTCCGCCACTGCAGGAGGGACAACAATTGTCTTTTCACCTCCTTCGCTCCGTAGATGCTGCTGCACCCGCTGAGTTTCTCCAGCACTTTTGTCTACCTTCGATGTTCCAGCATCTGCAGTTCCTTCTTGAACAGAAACATCTCTTTTATCTGGTTTGGCGACAGCTCTGCCCAGGACAGCAAGGCTCTGCAGAGAGTAGTGCGTTCGGCCGAATGCACCATGCGAACTCCCCCACCACCATCCCCTTGCAGGACCTATACACCAGGAGGTGCAAATCCAGAGCCTGCAGGATCATGAATTTCTTCCCACAGGCCATCAAGTTCAAGTTCAAATTTATTTGTCACATGCACCATAAGAAATGTAATTTACCACGTTACAATTAAAACGGACACAATACACAACTTAATTCAACACAGACATCCACCACAGCATTCTTCACTGTGGTGGAAGGCAATGCAGTTCAGACAGTCCTCCTCCTCCTCCTCCCTTGTTCACCCGTGGTCGGGCACTGATCCTCCGTAGTCGCCGCTATGGACGGCCCGATGTCCAAGCCCTCTTGTCGGGATGGTCAGGACAGGTCGAGCGCTCCCAGCAGCCTGGAGCTCCCAAATCGGCCACCTCCTTACCGGAGACCACGCCTTCCAGATGTTGTAGGCCCTGTAATGAAACTCTGATCTCACCAGGGTGTAAATACTGTTGCGTCTTTAAAAAAAAATGTAAATACTGGTTCTGTAATGTTGTTTTGCACAATCCCACAAGCATTGCCACTTTCATTTCACTGTACATCTTGTGACAAATAAAGTTGACTTGACTTGACTTGAGTAGAATGCCAGAGACCCAGTTTCGATCCTGACTGCGGATGCTGTCTGTACGGAGATTGTATGTTCTCCCTGTCACCACACGCGTGTTCTCCGAGTGCTCCGGTTTCTTCCCACACGCCAAGGACGTACACATTTATAGGCTCAATTAGTTTCAATTTACTTTTATTTATATAAATTATATGCATACACACACACACACACACACACACACACACACACACACACACACACACACACACACACACACACACACACACACACACACACACACACACACACACACATATACACACACACCCACATATACACACACACACACACACACACACACACACACACACACACACACACACATAGCACACATGGGCTAACACACACACACTGGCACACCACACAGGTACACACACACACAACACCCGCTTGGACACAAACACTGTCGTTGTGTCCACACACACACACACACACACACACACACACACCACACACCTGTACACACATGTACGGCGGCAGGCACACACACACACACACACGCACACGCCATACTAGATATATACTAGAGATATTCAAGGGTATGTGTAAATATAAATGCATTTCGTTGTCTATGTGAGTGTACTTCTGACAATGACATATATATCATACATATAATTATGTTAGTGTGTTTATTTAAAAAAAAAAAAACACACACACACACAATAATAGCGCAAAGACTCGTGACCACCAGGAATATTTTCTCTGAGTTACTGGAAGATGAGAAATAAATGTTCCTAATTTCTATGTCCTTAGAATGAATGAAATGAAAAACCACCAGTTCCACAATTTTCTTCAGGGAAGGAAACGTCATCCTTTCTTAAATTAAACTCCATCTGAGCTTGGTGCGTGTGAAACAGTAAATCCTTGGTGTAACAAGTTGACTGTTGGATCAACTAAGATAAATGCCGCCATTACAAGGGCCCACTGTCTTTGCAAAAGAGATACAAATAGACAATAAAAGCAGGGACAGAACAGCCAGAGAGTATCTTTATCAATAAGGTCTTGGTCTGTCTCGCCCCCCACATGCGTATCTCAGGCTGACTGAGAATAACTGTAGTATTTCTTCCTTAGTCTTCCTTCCTTTCTTCCTCAGCAAATCCAAGATCATGGACACGGAAATAGTCCAGCATTTTAGCTTTAAAACCTCCATCCTTTAGTTAAGATGTTGCACAATCTCTGGCCTCTCAGGCAGAGGGAAAGATGCAATGCCATTGTTTGAAAGAAAGCCAGGAAATTCTCCTCAGTTTCCTGGACCTGAAATTTATCCTTGAATAAAACATTCCTAAACAAAATGGAATAGAAAACGGAAATTCTGAGTTGAGTTGAGTTTGGTATATTGTCACTTGTACCGAAGTCAGCGGAAAGACAATACATGATTACAGTCGAGACATCCACAGTGTACAGACACATGATAAAGGGAATAATGTGAATAACGTTTAGAAACATAGAAACATAGAAAATAGGTGCAGGAGTAGGCCATTCGGCCCTTCGAGCCAGCACCGCCATTCAATAAGATCATGGCTGATCATCCAAAATCAGTACCCCGTTCTGGGTTTTTCCCCAAATCCCTTGATTCCCTTAGCCCTAAGAGCTAAATCTAACTCTCCCTTGAAAACATCCAGTGAATTGAATTCCACCGCCTTCTGTGGCAGAGAATTCCACAGATTCACAACTCTCTGGGTGAAAAAGTTTTTACTCATCTCAGTCCTAAATGGCCTACCCCTTATTCTTCAACTGTGACCCCTGGTTCTGGACTCCCACAACATCGGGAACATTTTTCCCGCATCTAGCCCGACCAATCCTCTAATAATTTCATATGTTTCTATAAGATTCCCTCTCATCCTTCTAAATTCCAGCGAATACAGACCCAGTCGACCCATTCTTTCATCACACGTCAGTCCCGCCATCCCGGGAATTAACATGGTGAACCTACGCTGCACTCTCTCAATAGCAATAGTGACCCTTCCTCAAATTAAGAGACCAAAATACAATACTCCAGGTGCGGTCTCACCGGGGCCCGGTACAATAGGACCTCCTTGCTCCTCGAGTAAGATAACGTCCAGTATAGTCCATGTAAAGATAGTCCAAGGGTCTCCAATGAGGTAGATAGTAGCTCAGGACTGCTCTCTAGTTGTTGGTTGGGTGGTTCTGTCGCTTGATAACAGATGAGATGAACCTATGCCTGAATCTGGAGATGTGATGGTACTCAGCAGGCCTGCAAGCTTCTGTGGAGGGAGAAACAGACTCATTTTTTCAGTGAAAGACCTTTCATTGGAACAGTTTAACATAAATAATCTAACCATCATGCCGTATACTACGATGGAGGTTGTAAAGCATTCTGTCGTGAAAGCTATTTTGATAACGCAAGTTCACTCACCACTTGTTTGTAGCTTATCACAAAGAATGAGCCATTGAAACCATCCTCCCTTCTGCACCTGCCTGCTTTCTGTGCAAGTTGAGGTTCAGACATGCAGTGGGGATATAGACCTGAAGCACACAGCCAGCATTTACTGGTACATTCATCAATTGCCTTACATCTCATGCAGGGCAGCATCTGGAATGCTTTCACACCTGGACAGAGAGAGTAGTGCAAATACCTACTCTAGATTTTGTTTCCATAATATGTACAGTGAATACAATCAGGGAACAAGGTCATGAAGTCATAAGTGATGGGAGTAGAATTAGGCCATTCGGCCCATCAAGTCTACCCCGCCATTCAATCATGGCTGATCAATCTCTCCCTCCTAACCCCATTATCCTTCCTTCTCCCCATAACGTCTGACACCAACACTAATATCTTTCTATCCCTGCCTTAAAATTATCCACTGGCCTGGCCTCAACAGGCTTCTGTGGCAAAAAATTCCATCGATTCACCACCATCTGACTAAAGAAAATTTCTCCTCGTCTCCTTCCAAAAAGAACGTCCTTGAATTCTGATGTCATGTATCTAGCAATTCAGTATATTCGCTGAAAATATGTCAACATCACAAGTGTTTCAACCTTAAACATTACGTCAGTGAGACATCTGAGAGGCTGTTACACAGGTCCCTGGCCCTCAGTGTCCATTGGCGACACAACATTAGACTGTGTTCTTTCCCCACAGAGCCTTTGCAATGGCAATACTGTGCGTCCCTCAGCATGCATTCCTTATGGTTCAATGGTTCTTTGTTGTCACATGTAGATACTCACAGTGAAATTCATTTTTTTGCATGCAGTTCAGTAAAGTATTGCCATACCTAAACACAATCCCGGATTAATCAAACTGTGTAGAATAGTTCATTGAGACTATATGCAAAAGTATCCATTAGCTCTAACCTGCACTGTCAGATAAGTGAATACGTTTAGAAACAAGAAACCTGTATTACAATATAATCGTTACAACACTTGCAAAATAGTTCATTGACTGTTAAAGGTTTGAGATGACTTTAAAAAAAATGGTATTATACAAATATGAGCTCTTTATGTTCTGCTCTTTGACTACATAGATTTATATCTATGCGTTTATTGAGGGGCAACATTGATCCAATAAGGGAAGACAAATGTTGCTGCGGTTTCCACAGCTAAATTGTGTTGGAACCAGGATCAACTTGTGTTGAGAAAACACGAAGTGCTGGAGTAACTCAGCCGGTTAGGCGACATGGATAAGTGATGTTTCGGGTCAAGACCTTTAATAAGACTCAAGATCTGTAGAAGTGTCCTAACCTGAAATGTCACCTCTCCATGCCCTCCAGAGATGTTGCCTGACATGCTTAGTTACTCCAACACTTTCTGGTAAACCAGCATCTGCAGTTGTTTGTGACTCAACTCACGTTGATTCAGGCATTAGAATCACAAGTCTCCCCGCCCTGCCTTGCCGTTTCTGTAGGGGCGTGGGGGGTCTAATAGCAGAGCTTCTATCATGATGTTGTCGCCTTGCTTTAAATCGTTCTTATTCAGGATTCCTTTGAGCATTCTTACCTTTTATTATTCCACCACATTGATTATACTCTGAGTAATCCTCCAGCCTAATGCTCTGCAAAATCACTGTGGTTGAGAATGGTCAGTTACAACTTAAGATATTGGCCAGACATTGGGAGGGAGCCAGTGACTGTCGGCACCATCAAAGATGAAGCAAGTCCACATTCTCCAATCAACTGAACTCCAGAACTACATTGGCTGGTGGAGGAGGACCTTGAAGTGCAAGTTGGCTAATACGATTAACTTAAAAAGTGAAATACACAGATAACGAGCCACGAGACAGACTTTGAGATTTCATACCAGAACCGGACAACTGTTCAGCCGGAAGGCATCGGCTTTTAACTATGAATTCCGAGTCCTTGTCCCTCGGTACATGTTTGCCTGTTAGCCTTTAATTGCCGAGCTGGTTGCAAGGGGATGGGGAGCACATCTGGAGTCTAGACACACTGGCTCTGTGGCTTGGTCTGTATCTTTATTCCGAATCACTCCAAGGCTTCCTTCTGTTTACACAGGTGCATGTGTACAGCCTGTCAAACAGATCCATACCCAGGCATCCAACCCAGCAGCACTCGCCCACTGAATCAGAGAGGGGGGAAGGCTACTGTAGAACAACACCACAGAGCCCTTTTATAAATCTTATTGTATTTCATTTCAGTCTAGAAATCCTTACTTTAAAACTTCAAAATTTTAGTTTGGTTTAGTTTAGAGATACAGTGTAACAACCCTTTTGGCCCATCGAGTCAGCGGCGACCACACGCTTACACGATCCCACACACTAGGGACAATTTGCATTCATACCAAGCCAGTGAACCTGCAAAGCAGCACGTCTTTGGTGTGTGGGAGGAAATCGGAGATCCCAGAGAAAACCCACGCGGTCACGGGGAGAACGTACAAACTCTGTACAGATGGCACCTGTAGTCAGGATCAGACCCGGGTCTCTGGCACTGTAATGCCCCTGTCCCACTTAGGAAACCTGAACGGAAACCTCTGGAGACTTTGTGCCCCACCCAAGGTTTCCGTGCGGTTCCCGGAGGTTTTTGTCAGTCTCCCTACCTGCTTCCACTACCTGCAACCTCCAGCAACCACCTGTAACCTCCGGGAACCGCATGGAAACCTTGGGTGGGTGCAATGCCTCCAGAGGTTTCCGTTCAGGTTTCCTAAGTGGGACAGGGGCATAAAAAGGAGCAACTCTACCGCTGTGCCACCGTTCCGTCCTTCTGGAAATCTGGAAAGCTTTTTGTGAAGACTCTTTCTATCGCTGAATTCGGTTACGTGGTGTGCACTTTATGAATAAATGCGAAATTAAAACTTGCAGGAGGAACACAGGGGATTAGAGGATATAACTGCATACATTGAAAGTCAGGAAATATTGCCCCATTAAACACTAAGTGTAGTTTGGATCCAATGAGAATTCAATGCCTGTCAATGTAAACGGTTTTATTGTGTGCCTTGGTTAAGGATATAATCAGAAACCAACAACAGAGAATCAGATCAGTCTAATTCTCTTTCAAAATACTTGTGTCAAAGAGTCATGAAGTCTTACACCATGGAAACAGGCCCTTTGGCCCTACTTGCCCACATTGGCCAACATGTCATCGACACTGGATCCACCCAAAGATCCTACAGCGAGCAAGATAGATCACTCGATGAAAAAGACGTGGTACGGTCATGGGCAGATTCATGGGTCATTTTCGGCCCCATTTCCATAACCGGCTTCCGTCTCCGCACCAAAGATCCCGTAGCGGAGCAAAGATACTAGTGCGGAGACGGAAGCCGGTTACGGAAACATCCTCGTAAAAATAAAAGTTCTTTGGTAAAAATCTTTTCCTCATTTTCGGAATTATAATTTATTAAACAAACTGTTCCCCCGCAACGTTGATTACACTGCGAGTCGGGTCGGGTCGGGTCGGGTCAGGTTACTGAAATATATGGATGTACATATATATTATGTATATGTGTATGTGTGTATATGTGTATATGTATGTATGTATGTATATATGTACATGTATATGTATGTATGTGTGTATGTATTTATGTGTATATCATTTTCCTTTTATTTACTAATTTTCATCTTTTCTTTTTTTTTAATCGTTCGAAATAAAGATATCATTCATTCATTCATCATTCATTCAAAAAAAAGACCCATGTTCTGTTCCGTTGCGTACTACATGTCAGCCCATTACATTTGGCAGGAGTGGTCTATCTTGCTCCGCTATAGGATCTTTGGTTCCACCTGCTTGCGTTTGGCACGTATCCCTCTAAACCTGTCCTATCCATGGACGTGAATTGACATTATCTCCTCAGTTTTCACCCTTTCAGTGCCATTGACTATCACTGAGGAATTGACCATCACTGAGAAGGCATAATTCATGATGGGATACAGACTGATCACTTGTCAGTAGTGAGACCTGGGCAAAGAGAATGAGGAAGGTCTATTTAATTCTGGGAGTTATCATTGCTTTTGCCCTCAGATTGTTCATGGTCTTGGTTTAGTCTTTGACTTTGCACTGAGCTTCCAACCCAATACCCGCAACATCACTAAACTCTGTGCTTTATCTCTGCAACATTACCTGGCTATAACAAATTCCTATCCGTTCAATTACTGGCCCAGAATTAAAATTCCCATGCACTTCCGGCAACTTCCAAAATTACACTGATTACACAAATCTCTGCTGTCCAAACCCTAACCAATACCAAGACCCAGTTACTCATCGCTCTTGTGCTCACCATCTTGCTTTAGGTCCTCTCATGCCCATGAACACTTTATCTCAGTCACATCCGTCATCTATAAGCCTCCAAGATTTTTGCACCTCTGCAATTTTGACTTATTGCCCTTCTCTGATGCTAATTCCACCATTATTGTAAACTAGTTTTAAGCACTGGAATTCCTACCTTAATTCCTTCTCCTTCCTTGATCAAGATGGGCCTTGAATCCATGTTTTTCTGCCCAACCTTTTGGCCATATGTCCTCATTTCCCCTTGCACCGATCGGTGTTTGAGGACACGCCTGTGAAACATCTTGAGGTGTTTTCAAAAGTTTGTTTTCTTGTCTTCATCCAAGGTCAGCATTCTCTTATATTGTCTGGCAGTGATCTCTGTAGAGAGACCAGATAGAGGGGCCCAAGGGGGTCTAAGGTTTCCATTGCACACAAAGGATGAACAAGAGCGTGGATAGCTTTCTCACTTTTTTAATTTGTACAAGAGATTTGCAGCTAAATAAATTAGATTAGTCTTCATAGTTTCAAAGAGTGAGGGGGTGTCCTTATTGATCATATGAGATCCCAGTGGGGTAGGACAGGGTAGGAGCAGGACAAGCTACTTCTACACCGATTCCTGAGGAGGCCAAGTCAACAGATATTTTTAAGGTGGAGATTGCCAGAATCTTGATTGGTGTCAGGGGTTATGGGCAGAAGGCAGGAGAATGGGGTTGAGAGGGAAAGATAGATCAGACATAATTGAGTGGCAGAGTAGACGTGATTTGCCGAATGGCCTAATTCTGATCCTATATGAAATTATCAAGGCTAATGGACGCCATGAGCAGGAAGTTTTGATAAAGCTTTGTAAGTCATTGGTTGGTTTTGAGCGATTATTGCACTTAGTTCCAGATACCACATTACACGAAGGACGTCAATAGCTTTGAGATGGGACAACAGGAATTACTGGGATCATGCCTGGATCAGACACTTCAGTTTATGGAAAGAAGCTGATGATATTTTCCATGTGCCCAAAATGATCTTGAGAAGGTTTGCCAGATGTGAAAATCATGATGGCGATTTTAGAACAACCCTTATTTCTTAAGGGCCTGTCCCACGAACATGGGACTCCATGCGGCAAGCGCAGCGCTACCTAACGTGGTCGCTTGAGCCGTACGGCCTCGCGGGGCCGGTCCCACTTCGATCGTCGGAGCCGTATGGAGTTGTGCAGAGCTGGTCCCGACATCGCGCGGGGCTCCAAAAAACTGACCGTGTACAAAAACTCCGCGCGGCAACGGCCTGCCGGCCCGCAGCCGCCTCGACGCCGTACGTCACGCGCGAACTTCCCGCGGACTTCGCTCGCACTTCATGTCACTCACTCGACCTCCGCGCGGCCCCCGCTTCTGGTTAGGTCGCGCTTGCCGCATGGAGTCGCATGCTCGTGGGACAGGTGCAACCAAAGGGCAAAGATGTAACACAATTGACATAAACTTTAGAGTAGACTTTTTTTCTGCAAGAGTTGTTGGAACTGGGGTAATGGAGAAAATACTGGGTATGTATTTAATATGATTGCTTTATCAAAGGGCGTGCTGGTCTGAATGGCAAACTCTTATATTGTATCATTCTCCGGATCAGTGATTCAATTCAGCTACATTTTAAATTCACCTATGTATTATTTACCCAATACCAGTTTAATTCAGTTGCTAACAGATCATAGATATAAACTCCATGCCAGAGGCTTGAGCATAAAATATAAGATGGCATTTGAGGGATGAGCATTGTATTGGCTGAAGGGCAACACTGGAAGAGTGCTGGTCTTTCTCAGGTACATTACTGAATCAGTGTTGAACTGTTACAGCAACACGTTTACTTTAGACTAGAGATACAGTGCAGAAACAGGCCCTTCGGCCCACCAAGTACCTGCCGACCAGCAATCTCATACACCAGTGCTATCCTACACAAAATGGACAATTTACAATTTTTATTGAAGTCAAATTAATCAACAAGCCTGCATGTCTTTGCAGTGTGGGATGAAACCTGCGCACTCGGAGAAAACCTATGCAGTCGCAGAGAGAATGTACAAACTCTTTACAGACAGCACCTGTAGTCAGGATCGAACCTGGGTCTCTGGCGCTGTAAGGCAGCAGCTCCACTACTGAACCTCCATGCCGTCGACATGACTGAGATAATGTAAAACAGCCATGGACCTACTTGGAAAAATAACAGCTCTTCCAAAATCGTTACCAAACTCCCTTAAGTTCCAGATTACTTATCACTGCTCTTGTACTTTTGATGCAGATCCTAACTTCATTGTTTATGTGACATTCGTGAACTGTACTTAAGTAAAACAGTTAAAACCGTTTCCCTTAAGGCCCTTGGAGACTGAGCAGCAGCAATGCAAATCTTTATTTCTGCCTTTATATCTTTCATCTAAAATGTACGAATGATAACGGGTGTCAATCCTTGGCACTTGTAACCACAGAGGTTGCAATAACAAAACCTACATTCATTTCAAGGATGAACAGGCTGTAGAACGAGTGGGAGAACCGCAGTGTGAAGATGGATCAGATAAACCTTCTGCCTTTTCTTCTCCCTGATGCAGTCAAAGATGAAAAATGCTCAAAGCAATTTTAGTGATGGGGTGTTATACTGGGATACAATACAATACAATACAATACCTTTATTTGTCATTATAGACATAGACTTGATGTGTTCAAATGTCCAGGGTGTTTGAGCCCAAAACATGAGTAATATTTAGTACAATACTGGGGTAGTGAGTGCCATGGGAGATGTTAAACCTAATTCTCATTTCCTTGCGTGAATTCTGAAGATTTCATGGGGTTCTTAGAAGAACTTCGTAACCACCCTCACTAATCAAAAATCTATCATTCTCCGCTTTTAAAATGCAAAAAGACAGCCTCCAATGAATTCCACAGATTCACCACCCTCTGGCTAAAGAAATTCCTACACATCTCCTTTCTAAAGGTACGTCCTTTCATTCTGAGGCTGTGCCCTCTAGTCCTAGATTCTCCCACCAGTGGAACCATCCTCTGCACATCCACTCTATCCAGGCCTTCCATTCTGTTTTGCTATGGTTGAGACAAGACTTATGGTAGATGATAGGTGGAGCCTGCCTGGTGAGGTAAAGAATGACGGGTAGATAGAGCCATGTCAGGGAGGGGGGAAGGTGGAGTTTTTAGACAAAGATGATGAGTGATAGGTGAAAACCTATAAGGAAAATAAAACTGGGCAGATGGAATCAGGTGGGGAGAGGGGAAAAGCAATGTAGAGACAGAGGCTCGTTTATTTTAGTTTAATTTAGTGCCACGTGAGCCGAGGTACAGTGAAAAGCTTTTGTTACATGCTATCCAGTCAGCGGAAAGACAATACATGATTACAATTGAACCATACACAAGCTGGGAGGTGATTAGTGGAACTAAATAGATGAGGGTTGATTGGCAGTCTGAAGAAGGGTCTTGACCCAAAACGTCATCTATCCGGTTTTGCCAGAGATGCTGCCCGACTCACTGAGTTACTCCAGCATTTTGTGTCTATCTTTGGTGTAAAACAGCATCTGCAGTTCTTTCTCACACAGGGATGGATTGGCAGATGGGAATAGATGAGGGAGAGGGTAGGAAAGGTTGACCGAGGAAGATGAGGGTCAATATTCTTGCTAGTGAGGCGTGAGTGCAGCGTAGGTTTACAAGGTTAATTCCCAGGATGACAGGACTGTCATATGCTGAGAGAATGGAGCGGCTGGGCTTGTACACTCTGGAGTTTAGAAGGATGAGAGATCTTCTCATTGAAACATATAAGATTGTTAAGGGCTTGGGCACACTAGAGGCAGGAAACATGGTCCCGATGTTGAGGGAGTCCAGTAAGCCATTTAGAACGGAGATGAGGAACCACTTTTTCTCACAGAGAGTGGTGAGTCTGTGGAATTCTCTGCCTCAGAGGGCGGTGGAGGCAGGTTCTCTGGATACTTTCAAGAGAGAGCTAGATAGGACTTAAAAATAGCAGAGTCAGGGAATATGGGGAGAAGGCAGGAACGGGGTACTGATTGGGGATGATCAGCCATGATCACATTGAATGGCGGTGCTGGCTCGAAGGACCAAATGGCCTACTCCTGCACCAATTGTCTATTGTCTATTGTCTATTAAAGAACCAGGAGTTTGTAGCCTTTGGAGCGAGGTGGGTGACCTTCCGCAGCGGATGGCAGCCAGCGGGAAGCTGGTTCAACATGAAGTAACACACCTGAGAGGAGTAAGGACATCGGAGCTGCCAGAACAATAACTCTGACTCCACAAAGTCTAGCTCGGCATCTGGAATGCAAATCAAAGGCACCAGGCAGTTCCCAAAGAATGTACACTGTCTCCCACATTCCTGATGCAAATGTTTAACCATTGATGATGAAAGCTGAGAACACCGATTCAAAGTGCACGTTTTAATTGATTCTAGTCGCCCAGCTCCAGCTGCCAGATCTTTCACTAGGAGACACTTCTAAAAGTACCTTTCCACTCGGTTTCAGATCAACAAACATCAGAGTCAGGGGGTTTATTTCTGATACAGCGCGGAAACAGGCCGTTCGGCCCACCGAGTCCGCGCCGACCAACAGTCAGTCGTGTACTAGTTCTATCCTACACACTTGGGATCATTTACCTACAAACATCTACATCTTTGGAGTGTGGGAGGAAACCGGGAACACCTGGAGGAAACTCATACGGTCACATGGAGAACATGCAAACTCCACACAGACAGCACCTGAGGTCAGGATCAAATCTGGGTCTCTGGCACTAAGGCAGCAACTCTATCGCTGTGCCACTGTGCCACCCTGCGTTGTCCAGGAAGGTGGGAAAAGGTTGGGTTTTCAATCTTTCAGCTTATGTCCAAGGCTATGCACATCTCACTACACTGGCTCGCAAACTATCAAGGCCTCAATATTAAAACTCCTCATATCTCAGTACTGTCACCAGTAGCAACTAGTTGTAGTTAGCTGGCTCCGAAGCACTTCTTGCTCCGTCTCAGTGCAATTACCACCGTCACACAGAATGTGCATGTGTGTGTTTCTGCAAGTACACCTGTGCGTGTACGTGTGTGTGTGTGTGCGTGTACGTGTATGCAGGAAGGAACCGCAGATGCTGGTTTCCATCAAAGAAAAACAAAAAGTTGTTGGAGTAACTCAGCAGGACAGGCAGCATCTCTGGAGAAAAGGAATAGGTGATGTTCCGGGTCGAGTCTGAAGAAGGGTCTCGACCCGAAACGTCACCTATTCCTTCTCCCCCGAGATGCTTGATGCATGTCCCTCTGAGTTACTCCAGCATTTGGTGTTTATCTTCGTACGTGTGTGTATGCGTGTGCACACTTCTCTTCACCCCACTGACTCCAGGGAGGTGGGAAATCTCCTAAAATAACAGAGCTGTGATGGGTGTTCCCAGGCCTGCCTTTCCCTGTCTCTGTAACCTCGTACAGTCTGGTCACCAGCTTGTCTCATGCGCTGACCTCTGAATATCGCCCATTTCCTTTACATCAAGATCATGAGCCACCCATTAAACCTCCCAGCCTCTATAATCATTTTGACATAATACTTGAAAACCCACTCATTGTAAATGCTTGTACAAAAATCTGTTTGGATTCCTTATGGAATACTCTGTCCAATTCTGCAGCTCAGGAGGGTTATATTGGTTTTGGGTAGATTACAGTGCAGATACAGCCATGGTTAAAATGGTTACATTATGAAACGCTCTGAGCCTGAGGGATCAAGAGATCATGCATTGTATTTTTAATTAGTTGATAAGGTAGAAAAACAGAAGATACTAATATTAATTACAGCTCAGAGAACAGCACTAACATTGATGTTCAATGCAGAACTAAAATCAGATAACATAACTGTGGATCAGTGAGACCAATGAGGAGCAAAAATATATAACTTTAAGAAACAATTTTAATGCAGCAATGTGGCGTGTTTAAAATAATTTGGATGAATGATTCAAGATAGGCTAAATGTTTTTGTATAGAGATCACGTGGAAACAGGCCCTTTGGCCCACCAAGTCATCGACCATCCGTATACTAGTTTCTATGTTATCTCTTCCTACAATCTAGGGGCAATTTACAGGTCAATTAACCGGCAAACCTGCGCGTCTTTGGGATGTGGGAGGAAACTGGAGAAATGGAGAACGTACAAACTTCACACAGACAGCTCCCATAGTCAGGATGAGGAATATAAACTGGCGGCAAGAAAAGGGCAGGGAAAAATTAAGGCCGGCATGGCCTCAGGAAGGGAGGCGATCATAGCGGCCATATTTGTTTACGGATAGAGGTATGGATTAGACTTGAAACTTCTCCTGTTCTTTTTCTCCCGAGATGTTTCCTAACCCACTGAGTCCCTCCAGTATTTTGTGTCTATCTTCGGTATAAATCAACATCTGCAGCTCCTTCCTACACATACTCCACGCTTGGTCTTGCCGATGTTGGAGGCTAGTTTACGTCAAATGCAAAAGACAAGGTTGGAGGAGGTGCGCGTGGATCTCCGCTTGACCTGGAAGGGCTGTCTTGGTCCCTGGATGGTGGTGAGTGAGGAGGTGAAAAGACAACTGTTGCCCCTCCTGCAGTGGCAGGGGAAAATGCCAGGAGATGGGGAAGGATGAGCAGAACAGGAAGTCATAATTCAATTCAATTCAATTCAACTTTAATGTCATCGCACAAATACAAGTATCAGTACAACGACATGCAGTTTTGCGTCAGTCCGTAGTAGTTGTACATAAAGAAAAACAAAAAAAAAACAAAAAAAATAAAAAAAATAAAAAGAGGGAAGATACAGAATAATCAGGAAATACAGAATGATTAAACAAAGGGGACGGAGGGACCAGAGAAATCTATCGTCGGGACTCCGAGTTCAGCAGTGTGATTGTGTTGTTATAGAAGCTTTTCCTCATCCTACTAGTACGTGACCTGAGGCTCCTGTACCGCCTCCCTGATGGGAGGAGGGCAAACAGTCCATGGTTGGGGTGTGAGGGGTCTTTGATGATCTTCCCAGCCCGTCTCAGACACCGTTTTCGGTGGAGGGCATCCATGGCAGGGAGCGGGGCACCGATGATGTGCTGCGCGGTTTTCACTACCCGTTGCGAAGCAGAAAGGGGGAAGATGCAGAAACAAAGAACTGCAGACAAAATTGCTGGAGAAACTCAGCGGGTGCGGCGGCATCTATGGAGCGAAGGAAATAGGCAACGTTTCGGGACGAAACGTTGCCTATTTCCTTCGCTCCATAGATGCTGCTGCACCCGCTGAGTTTCTCCAGCAATTTTGTCTACCTTGGATTTTCCAGCATCTGCAGTTCCTTCTTGAACAAAGAACTGCAGATATTGGTTTATACCAGAAATAGTCAAGAGTCAAGTCAAGAGAGTATTATTGTCATGTGTCCCAGATAGGACAATTAAATTCTTAAGGACCTGTCCCACGAGCATGCGACTGCATGCGGCAAGCGCGACCAAACCGGAGGCGGGGGCCGCGCGGAGGTCGAGTGATCCCGTACGAGTTGATGTGAAGTTCGAGTGAAGTCCGCGGGAAGTTTGCGCTAGGCTTACGCCGTCAAGACGCTATAATAATAATAATAATAATAATAATAATAATAATAATAATAATAATAATAATAATAATCTTATTTATTTAGCACATTTTTAGTCAACTTGCATTGACCCCAAAGTGCTTCACATAATTAAATTACATTTACACACAGGCAAAGGTGGGTGAAGTGTCTTGCCCCAAGGACACAACGACAGTATGCACTCCAAGCGGGATTCGAACCGCTTTGTACGCCGTGAAGATGCCGTGTACGCCCATTGAGGCGCTGTGTATGGCCTCAATGCCGTTGCCGCGCGGAATTTTTGAGCAGTGTCATTTTTTCGGAGCCCCGTGCGATGTCGCGACCAGCTCCGCACAACTCCTTACGGCGCCGGCGATCGAAATGGGACTGGCCCCGCGAGGCCGTACGGCTCAAGCGACCACGTTAGATCGCGCTCGCCGCATGCAGTCGCATGCTGGTGGGACAGGCCCTTTACTTGCTGCAGCACAACAGAATATCTAAACACAATACAAGTGCTGGAGTAACTCTGTGGGTCAGGCAACATCTCTGGAGAAAAAGGGTGGGCGACGTTTCGGGTCGGGACCATTCTTCAGACTCAATAACAGAATCGGGTGTGAAGAAAGGTCTTGACCCGAAACGTCACCTATCTCTTTTCTGCAGAGATTGCTGCATGACCTGCTGAGTTACTCCAGCACTTTGTACCTAACAAAGGGGGAAGATGGGGCTGGTGGTGGGTGATCCTGGTGCAGCTGGTGGAGATGGTGATGAATCTGCAGTCCCTTGTGCTTCCCTCAATGTTCGGCTGAGATTATGTACTGAATGGCTGGAGCCTCAACATATAAAATAGTGAAAGACGGGAGACTGTCAGATTGGAAAGCAACCTCATTCATGTCGGCATTTGGAATAAAGGTTCCTACCCACTGTAGCTGTTATTACAAAAGGGTGGTTAATCATTATTGACACTTAGCAATCAGTTTAGTGCGAACTGTGTGTATGCTCCCGACCCACTGGCCTCTTTCCACTGTGCAAAACAAGATCTTTATATCCAACACCTGTTTGGAAAAGGCTGTGAATTGCTGTGGGTGGGACAGGATGTCATTAAATACAAGATAGAGCCTGAGGGGCTGCTTGGGTCAAACATTTTGAATTTCAGCACCTGTTGAATTCCATTCTGTTGGCAAAATCTTCGGCTCATCCAAAAATTCCACTCCCTCAATCCAAACTCGCCACAGATGTTCAATCCTCGGCCACTGCCCTACATTGGGCTTCTGATCTGGCAAGGCTTCAATTTTAAGCTTCTCATCGTTTGTTTTCAAATTCCTCCACGGTCTCTCCCTTATCTCTGTGACCTTCCCAGCCTCATTGTCAAGCAAATTCTGGGGGAGGCTACAATCGCCCCACCGCAGACAGTCATGTGCAAAGATCCTACAGCGAGCAAGATAGTCCACTCGACGAAAAAGACGTAGTACGGTCATGGGCAGATTCATGGGTAATTTTCGGCCCCATTTCCGTAACCGGCTTCCGTCTCCGCACCAAAGATCCCGTAGGACACTAGTGCGGAGACGGAGCCGGTTACGGAAACATCCTCGTAAAAATAAAAGTGATTTGGGAAAAATCTTCTCCTCATTTTCAGGATTATAATTTATTAACACAAACTGTTCCCCCGCAACGTTGATTACACTGCGAGTCGGGTCGGGTCGGGTTGGGTCAGGTCGGGTTACGGAAATGGATGAAAAAAAGGCCCATGTTCTGCTCCGTTGCGTACTACACGTCAGCCCATTGCATTTAGAAGGAGTGGTCTATCTTGCTTGCTATAGGATCTTAAATCTGATTTAATCAGGATCTGATTAAAATTGAATCTGAATCTGAATCTGATCTGAATCTGAATCTTTGGTCATGTGAAGGAAAGGAACCGCAGATGCTGGTTTATGCCGAAGATAAGGCACAAAATGCTGGAGTAACTCAACTGGTCAGGCAGCATCTCTGAAGAGAGAGAATAGGTGACGTTTCGGGTCAGAATCCTTCTCCGGGCTCAGACAGTCATGTCCCAGTTGCTTGGGTCATTAACTCCAAATCCTCCCTCCTTAAATCTGAGATCTTAAATCTGAAGAAGGTTCTCGACCCGAAACGTCACCCATTCCTTCTCTCCAGAGATGCTGCCTGTCCCGCTGAATTACTCCAGCATTTCGTGCCTACCTCCTTCAACCTCTTCAGCCCTCTATCTTTCCCCTTTTGACTTGTTTCTTTACACGCGCCTCCGACTACATTTTTCATCGGCTGTCCCGATATTTGGCAAATTAGCAGAGTGTTAAATTTCATCTGATAGCGTTTCAGTGAAGGTTTGTGAGAAGTATTTACAATGTTAAAAGCACTAGATTAAAAAAAAAGCAATTGTAACATTTCCTGCAGCAAGTCAAGATTGAACCTCGAACCTCATACAAAACACACCAGTGATGGAGGAGCTCAGCAGGTCAGGCAGCATCTGTGACAGTATTGTTCAGATGGTGTTTTGGGTCGGGATCCTTCTTCAGACTGAATACTCTACACCTTCAATAGTTCCAGACTATCGTCCAAAGTGTGGTCTGGCAGAGAGGTCGCAATTCCACCTGACCCACTGAGTTACTCCAGCTTTTTGTATCTGTCTTCCACCCGTCTCAAATCTATACACACACAAAATGCTGGAGAAACTCAGCAGGTCAGGCAGCATTTCTGGAGAAAAACAATAGGAGACATTTTGGTTGGTGGTTATGGCACCTGATGTTCATCTCATGATTTTCATGGTCACAGTTTCACTAAACCTGGTTGGAAAAAATGGCCTAATTATTGACAAGATTTAATTAGGGAGCAAATCTGGCATTTGATTAGGCCTGACAACCACGTGGACCAGACTATTATATTAAATGGACCTGATTATTGTCTTGGAATAACAGTGGAATATGCCCAACGGTTCATTGGACTTCCTATCACCTTGAAAATACATTTGGACACTTACATAGGATGAATACACAGTGTTTTTTTCCCCAGGGTAGGGGGAATACCAACTAAAGGGCATAGGTTTAAGGTGAGAGGGGAAAGATTTAAAGGAACCTTCACACAGAGGGTGGTGGATATATGGGCTGCCAGAGGAAGCAGTTGAGGTGCGTACTATAACAACAGACACCCAGATTCGATCCTGACTACAGGTCCTGTGTGTATGATGGTTGTACATTTTCCCCGTGACTGCGTGGGTTTTCTCTGGGTGCTCTGGTTTCCTTCCATGTTCCAAAGACGTACAGGTTTGTAGGTTATTTGACTTCTCTAAATTGTCTCTAATGTGTAGGATAGTGCTCCTGGTGTACAGGCTGATCACTAGTCGGCATGGACTCGGTGGGCCAATAAACCTATTTCCACACTGTATCTCTAAAGTCTAAAGTCTAAAAAGCTGTGTGTCTACTATCAACACAATGTTGACAAACGTTTTTGATCATTCATTGCCTCAGCATGGTCATCAGTTAAGTCTACTGGCTCATCCCGATCAATGATGAGGCCTGAACGTTGATAAGGTCTATCTAACCCCTGGCTCTATCAGCGGGGAAACTTGCTATCATCCCTTCATTATCATTGGGACTGAGTGCTTCAACTCCTTGACCTGGCTACTGTTTGCAAAGAAATACCATGTTGATAAAACTGGTTACATTTTCTTGAAATTCCATGACATGAAACAAATGTTTTTGTGACCTCTGATCTGCAACATGAATGGGAAACTAGTCAGGGGCAGTGAATGTTATACATTCATGTGGGCTTTCAAACATAAATTGAAATGACGAAATGGTGGCACCGTGGCCAGGGCTGTCTTAACAGCAATTATAGGCCCCCGGACAAAGCAGTGCACTGGGGCCCCTACACTTCCAGTTTCTTTATGCCGAATCAAATAGGCCGTCATACACTTGCGATGTTCTTCTCCGTTTTCATGTTCTACAATAACATTCTACAATACATAGATTAGCATGGGGCCCCGGGCAACTGCCCAGCGTGCCCATGTGTTAAGTAGGCCCTGACGGTGGCACAGTGGTAGAGTTGCTGCCTTACAGCGCCAGAGACCTGGGTTCGATCCTGACTACGGATGGTGTCAGTACGGTATTTGTGCATTCTCCCCGTGACCACGTGGGTTTTCTCTGGGTGCTCCAGTTTCCTCCCATACTCTAAAGACATACAGGTTAATTTGGCTTCATTAAAATATGTAAATTCTCCCCCCCCGTGTGTACGATAGAGTTGGCCGGCACGGACTCGGTTGCCCGAAGGGCCTGTTCCCACGCTGTATCTCTAAACTAAACCAGGAACTGCAGGTGCTGGTTTACACCCAAAAGATACATTTTCAGAAGAATTAACACAAAGTGCTTGATTAGTTGGAAATTAACCAAAAAAAAAATACAGGTTACTGGATGCAAATTGTCCACTTCTTTGTACCTTTTGCTGCCACAGGACATTCTAAAAGAGCTCTACATCCACTGATACTCAGTTTGAAGACCCTTTCAGGGCGGGTCAGGAGAACATGGATAGGTGACATTTTTTGAGGGTCGAACTGGGGCACAAACCACCATTATTATCGAACTTTGGTACAAACCTTTGGTTCATGAGTGTCGACCCTGCTACTGACTCTGCTACTCACACGCAAATGTTTTTACGAGAATCTTCCCCACCACATCAAGGACGTTTTTCATGCTTTCCTCTGTAAAGGCAAACAAAAAATACTCGCTTATTTTCTCTGAACCAGAGACTTCTCTTGAGATTTACGAGGATGTTGCCAGGCCTCAAGGGGCTGAGTTATAGGAAGAGTTTGAACAAGCTCAGAGAGCAGGAATATGAAAGTTGATCTAATAGAGGTCTATAAAATCATGAGGGGAATAGATAGGTTGAATGTAGAGGGTTTTTTTTTACCAATTGTGGGGAAGTCAAGAGAACATAGAGATAAGGTGAGAGAGGCAAGGTTTAATATGAACCTGAAGGGCAACGTTTCACTCAGAAGATGGTGGGTGTATGGAAGGAGCTTTCAGAGGAGGCAGGTACAATAACGGCGTTAAAAACAGCGTTTACAGTATTAGTGCACGGGGATGGTCGCTGGTTGGCGTGGACGGTGGGCCGAAGGACCCATTTCCACACTGTATCTCTGAAGTCTACAATGCATATTTCCTCCACCATGGAGGCGTGAAGTGGGGCGTCAACAGCGGCAGTGGTGAAACGGAGGCAGCGGTGAAGCCTCGTGACGATGGGGTCTTGGCGGCGGCGATGCCTCGCGGTGGTGGCGATGCCTGGTGGGTCGACTCACGGTGGACGGTCAATAGGAGCATGGAGGACAACCATGAGGGGGGGAGGGGAAGAACAATGGACAATTGGAGGGGGGGCGGGGTCAAAGGACAATGGAGACCCGGCATGGGTGAACTGATTGGGTGAACTGATTGGGTGGGGTGGGGGGTGTGGTGGGGGGGGGGGGGGGGGGGGGGGGGGGTGGTTGGGGGACAAAGGGGGAGCCGGTGTGCTTTGTAACTCTGTCAGTGGATGGCTGCTAATTGTATTATTGTGTATGCAAACACATCATTTCACTGTACCTAGTCACATGTGACAATAAAGTATTTAAGAAGGAACTGCAGTTGCTGGAAAACTGAAGGTAGACAAAAGTGCTGGAGAAACTCAGCGGGTGCAGCAGCAGTTATGGAGCGAAGGAAATAGGAGCAGTCAGAGAGGAGGTTGTAAAACTGTCTTCAGAGGGAGGAGGAGAACTTCTTCCAAGTAGGCATACCGTGAGGAGATATCGCGGTGGAGTAGACAACGTGTTTAAGAAGGAACTGCAGATGCTGGATAATCGAATAATAAAGTATTCCTATTCCTAAAGACATCTGGACAGGTGCATGAATAAGAAGGATGTAGAGGAATATGGGCCAAATGAGGACAAATTGGATTTGGAAAAGGGGCATATCGGTTGGCAAGGACAAGTTTGGCCAGTTTCCATCCTGTATGAATCTTCGTGGCTTTGTGTTTAGTGTCATGTTGACCCAGGTGACCATTATGTTCATGGTTAGGGCAGTCACAGTCCCGAATGATAAAATAAACAGTGTTACTGTGGTTGTGGCCTCCTCTGTGTTAAAGCTGTCCCATTTCACACAGACCTCTTGTGGAACCACAGCTGACTAACAGGTGAGGAAGGTGCATTCCAAGCTCTTCTTCCATTCATGCCTCAGCATCATTGAGTTTCACCTGGACCAGAAAAACAAAGCCTTGGGTTTAACATGTCAATGAAAAGGCCAACTTATTATCTACAGCCTGTCTGAAAAGGTTGATTACATATACAGAGTTGGCACCAAGTGCTGTGCTAAGGCAGTGTTATTTGTGCCATTAGGGGATGTCAATGATAAGGTAGGTGGAGTTGGCATTGTGCACTAGGCTTTAACCAGGTATTGATTTGTACAGGTGCACTTGGTCTTAATCTGAGAAGCAAAGGAGCATTTATTGGAAAGCTGTTTCTCAGATAGTTTGTATTGTGCTGTGGTTTTAGGTCAGTAAGCATTGTAGCACAGGAGAACAAAAAACACAAGAGAAAAGTAAGCAAATGCTGTCAGGCCTGTTGACCTGGTTAGAGGACACATGCTACACACAACTGGTTTGCTCAGGTGCCTTGGACATCAGAGGAAGTGTGTGGAAACTAGGGCAGCTGGCAATTAAAAGGGGCAGTGTCTCCACGCCCATCTCTTCAAGTGGCAAGATTTACTAGGATTCTGCCAGGACTAGAGGGTCTGAGCTGATGAGAGAGGTTGAGTAGGCTGGGACTCTCTATATTCCTTGAAGTGCAGGATGATAAAGAGGGACTTTATAGAGGAGTATAAAATCATGAGAGGTATAGATCGGGTAGATGCACAGAGTCTCTTGCCCAGAGTAGGTGAATCGAGGAGCAGAGGACATAGGCTTGAGGTGAAGGGGAAAAGATTTAATAGGAATCTGAGGCGTAACTTTTTCACACAGTGGGTGTATGGAACAAGCTTTCAGAGGAGGTAGTTGAGGCAGGGTCATTCCTGTGGTATTATGCAATAATAGTGTAAGGCTGAGCAGAGGGGCACTAGGACCCTGTGTGCCAGAAGCCAGGCTCCAGTAACCGGATGTGTCTGGAACCCAGGGGGTGGACAGTTGGAGAGAGAGGCCTGGGCTTACACGAGGCTGTGGCAGTTGCTGCTGTTATTGTACAGATTAAAGGTATACTCTGTTTACGTCGTCGTACGAGCCTTATTACAAGCATAACTCGACAATTTCCAATGTTTAAGAAACAATTAGACAGGAACATGGATAGGACAGGTTTAGAGGGATATGGGCCAAATGCAGGCAGGTGGGACTACTGTAGCTGGAAGGTAGACAAAATTGCTGGAGACACTCAGCGGGTGCGGCAGCATTTATGGAGCGAAGGAAATAGGCAACGTTTCGGCCCGAAACGTTGCCTATTTCCTTCGCTCCATAGATACTGCTGAGTTTCTCCAGCAATTTTGTCCACCTTCGATTCTCCAGCATCTGCAGTTCCTTCTTGAACATTTTATCTACTGTAGCTGGGCCATGTTGGTGGGTAGGTTGGGCCGAGGGACCTGTTTCCACACTGTATCACTCTATGCAGCACAGCACAGAACGCCACGGGGCATCCTTTTTTCCTGTGGCTATCAAACTGTACAACTCCTCCCCACTCTGCCGTGGGGTAGACTGACTCCACATCACTTTAATTTCATGTTTCATGTATCTTGTTGTGTTTTTATGACTGTTGGCAGACCAATTTCCCTCCTGGGAGAAAAGAAGTTCTGTGGCGCATAGGTCCCGAAACGAAAGAGAGGAGTCAGGTATTTCGAGAGCCACCTTTATTAATGTTCTTCCCGGTTGTAGGGAAGTCCACGAGAGAAAGATGGCACCCAAACCCTTGCCTTTAAACCCTCTGGTTAAGGGCCGCCTCTGGTCTGAACCATTCCTTTCCCAAGGGGTTTGTCAGTTAGGATGGCCCGACCCTTGGGAGCCGCTACAGTTCTATCGTATCGTATCATGTGACTCTCTGATACCATTGAATTAACCATGTGCAGTGATATCATTGTGGTCATTTATTCTGAGGTGGGCCCTGTGCCACAACAGCCTCACAAACACTTATGGCTGTGTCGTTTGAAGAGGACACACGAGTGGCAATAGTTCTTTGTAAGAGTATGCGTTGGTTTGATGGCACAATGCACGTGAAGAAAGACGTGTACTGCTTGCACTGTATTTTCTCTATACAACTTGAAACGTAAAAAAAACGGAGGGAACCACCACCCAACCAAGAGCGGAACTCGCTATCAAAACATGGAGGGGACGGGGGACACAATTTTTTGGTGTCCACGCGCGCATGCGCAAACTCACACATATGCGCGAGGCTTCGGAGGCTCAATCCAGCGCTAAAAGCGTAGATTTTAAAATCTGGATCACAAAAACTTGGGGGGATGTCCCCCACCTCTCAAAACATGGGGGGGACGTGTCCCCTCTGGCCCCCCCCCCGGGTTTTCCGCCCCTGCACCCAACCCACCATACCATAGTGAAAGCAAGTCATTGTCGATCCCCAGGGATTGCCTGAAAAGAAGAAACAGGCTGAAGATTTTTAATGCCACTGTGGACCAACGCATTGGGGAGAAGCACAGCAGGGTAAATTGTCAGCTACCAATGCACAATGAGAATGGCTTTGTGAGGCAATCGTGTTCATGTTTATTTCCGTTGACCTTTGTTACTCCATGGTGAAAGCAGCTGACAGAACAATATAGAAATGTTTTGCAAAGAATGATTCAGTCTCTTTACGATTCTAATGAATGGTCCCAATTACCTTCAGTGACTCAAATGTTGTAACACCACACTGGCTCTGTAAAACACGGCCAGTGAAACAGTGCAGCACAGGGACTGTGCCCTTCAGCCCACCACGTCTGTGCACACCCAGTATTTAAGGTTCTTGGAGAGGCAAAAAAGTGAACAACAAAAAAAATAAATTCTACCGTGTTTAAGAAGGGACTGCAGATGCTGGAAAATCGACAGTACACAAAAAAGCTGGAGAAACTCAGCGGGTGCAGCAGCATCTATGGAGCGAAGGAAATAGGAGCAGTCAGAGAGGAGGTTGTAAAACTGTCTTCAGAGGGAGGAGGAGAACTTCTTCCAAGTAGGCATACCTTGAGGAGATATCGCGGTGGAGTAGACAACGTGCTTAAGAAGGAACTGCAGATGCAGGATAATCGAATAATAAAGTATTCCTATTCCTAAAGACATCTGGACAGGTGCATGAATAAGAAGGATGTAGAGGAATATGGGCCAAATGAGGACAAATTGGATTTGGAAAAGGGGCATATCGGTTGGCAAGGACAAGTTTGGCCCAAGGGCCAATTTTCATCTTGTATGAATCTTCGTGGCTTTGTGGTTATTGTCATGTTGACCTAGGTGACCATTATGTTCATGGTTAGGGCAGTCACAGTCCCGAATGATAGAGTAAGCAGTGATGCTGCTGCACCCGCTGAGTTTCTCCAGCATTTTTGTGTACCTTCATTCTCCTCTTGGTGAAGCGTGGTGATCAGTTTAGCTTCTTCGTTGGGGAGGAATTTGGTTGTAGAGAAGGAACTCTCTACAGATGCTGGTTTACACCGAAGTTGGACACAGAGTGCTGGAGAAACTCAGCGGGTGCAGCAGCATCCATGGGGCGAAGGAGATAGGCAACGTTTCGGGCCGAAACCCTTCTTCATCATTGTGTGTTGTCAGGTGAAATTTTCTCCTCAGCAAAAACAAACTGTTGAAGGAGCTCAGGGGGTCAGGTAACATCTGTGGAGGGAAATGGACATATGATTTTTCGGGTTAAGACCCATTTTAGTTAAGTTTGGAGAAACAGTGCTGAAACAGGCCCTTTGGCCCACCGAGTCCGCACCGACCAGCGATCCCTATACAGGAACACTATCCAACACACACTAGAGACAATTTATCAATTTTTTTAATTAGCAAGCCAATTAACCTACAAACCTATATGTCTTTGGAATGTGGGCAGAGCACCTGCAGAAAACCCACGCAGTCATGTAGAGAACATACAAACTCCGTACCGACAGCACCCATAGTCAGGATCGAACCAGGGTCTCTGGAGCTGTACAGTAAATATACCGCTGCACCACTGTGCTGCCTGAAGGCTGAGGATCAGTCTGCAGAAGGGTCCTGAAGCAAAAACATCATGTGTTTTAGGTTTTTGTGTTGAGACCCTGCATTGGGTCTGAGAGTGTAAAGCAGTGTTTCCCAAAGTGGGGTACGCGTACCCCCAGTGGTACGCGAAAGGTCTTCAGGGGGTACATGGCAATTTTGCAGCTTTGTACTACTGAAACATAGGTTCATTATTAGAAAAAAATACTGTGGTTACGAATAATTTTATACATTCATATTTGCAAATAAATTACATATTTCGTATGAATTCTCCTACTCAAGTTGTGATAGCTGCTGCATTTGGGTAGTTTGCAGACTCCCATGCGACAACCCGTAAATTTTCATTCAGCCCCACTTGCCCGAATGGTTTGCACTTCATGTGCTTCAGCGACTATGAAAGAGTAATCATATGGTCGTGGGTAAATGTTTTAGTTAAGACGGTGAAGTAGATATCAATAAAAGTGCTCAGTTATTTGATAATATCGCGAGTGTGATGCTAGCGGGGAATAGGTTAGTATTACCTTTTCATTGATATCATTGTTTTAATGATACATAGAACTGTACGTAAAATAAATATTATAAATCTTATTACTTGCAGGATTTGCCTCCTCCCACTCTCTTTTCTGCGCTTTTTCACCGCTTATCTTACCTCCAGTTCCCTCCCCTCTATTTTCAATCTGAAGAAGGGTCCCGATCCGAAACGGTGCCCATCCTTTCTCTCCATAGATGCCACCTGACCCACAGAGTTACTTCAGCACTTAGTGTCTATCTTCGATATATACCAGCATCTGCAGTTCCTTCTACACACCTACTCCAATCAGTCTGATGAAGGGTCCCGACCTGAAATGTCATCTGCCTATTCCCATCACAGATACTGCCTGACCTGCTGAGTTCCTCCAACAGCTTGCGTTTTGCAATAGGGCCAGCCTCATACTCATTTCTCAGAACGCAACAACCTTATGTTCCTCGGCCCTCCCACAAACCAATTGCTTTCAGTTTCTAGGGTAGCTTTAACAGTGCAGTATTTCCTAATTACTGCAGAGGAAGAGAAAGACTATTTTTAGGTTTGGCCCACCATCTAACCCAGAAACAGCAGACTGACCCACTGAGTCACAACTGACACCAGTGAAGAAGGGTCTTGACCCAAAACATCACCCATTCCTTTTCTCCAGAGATGCTGTCTGACCCGCTGTGTTACTCCGGCTTTTTGTGTCTATCTCCAATGTCACCGACAATGACCACAAGGAACTGCAGGACTCCAGACCAAGGACCATTAGTGCACACCAGGCAGAATAGACACAGGAAACAAAATATCCTTTGCAAATATTTCTGAAGGTCCTCTGTAACTCTAATCGATCAAATGGAAACAGTCAAGGCCAACAAGTTCCCAGGCATTATCTTTCAATGTCACAGAAGTGATTCATTGAAGGATTGAGATGACGGAATTATAACTCATCTCAACATTTATTTTTATTGTGCAATAAATTGTTGGATTGCACCGGGAATAAAAGAAAGGCTGAGATCAATCAGTGCGGGCGTGAAGTCGGAGCGAAGGAAACGCATCTGAATTCACATTGCTCTCTCACATGTCAGACAATGGAGGACTGCAACTGGTGTCTGATCATTAAAATCTAATCTGAAATGGAGAAGATTGGGTGTTTGAGCTATCCATTCAACTGTCCAATTAAAGCCGCTGTTCTTTCTCCAACCAGGAGAGGAGCCCGGTTTCTGATTTCAGCAGGTTTCTCTCTGGCTATATCATTCCATTAACCCCTCCCCTCCGCACTATCCGATCGGTCTCCCCTCCTGCAACACCCAGTCGACTCTCACAGAGCATCTGCATTATCTCCAGACGCCACTGATTTTTTCTTTAAAGAGGTAACAGTTGCACAAATGGCAGAATCCTTGTTGACAATCAATGGCGAGTCCGAGTTGTGAATGGCCGCATTGCCTGAATCAGGGGCTATTAGCTGCAGGGAGAGGTTGGACAGACTTGAGCTGTTTTTTTTTCTGGAATGCTGGAGGTTGCAGGGAAACCTGGTAGAAAGTGGATACAATTAGGAATGGCATTGATAGGGTAGACAGCCAGAACCCTTTTTTCCCCAAGGTGGAAAAAAAATCAAATGTCAGACGGCATAGCTTTAAGGTGAGAGGGGCAAAGCTTAAAGGACATATATACGGGGCATGTTTCTTTACACAGAGGGTGGTGAGTACCTGGAATGTGTTGCCTAGGATGGTGGTTGAGGCAGATATGATCATGGCATTTGACAGTTTTGCATGGGCACATGGATATGCAGGGAGCAGAGGGATGTGCATTAGATGATGTGCAGGTAGATAGGAGATAGGCTTGACATCATATTCGGCACAGACATTGTGGGCCAAAGAGCCAGTTCTTGTGCTGTACTCTTCTATGTTCAATGTTATAATTTTTACTTTCAAGTCCCTCCGTGCTCTCATCCCTCTCAAACTCCATGAGCCCTACAGAGGTAACTGCATCCTCCCAATCAGGAGCCTTGTGCGTCCCTAATGTCATTCAACAGTGTAAAACTAGCGCATGAAACCCAGGCCAGGACCATCTGTGCAAAGAGAAACATTTTGTATTAATCATAGGACATTTGACATCTTTCTGCTCCGAGCTTGTATAAATGTGTAGGAAGGAACTGCAGATGCTGGTTTTTACCGAAAACAAACTCTCTGGAGAAAAGAAACAGGTGATGTTTCGGGTTAGAACCCGTCTTCAGACTGAAAGTAAATGAGGAGGGCTCTACCCGCTCGACATAAGTACCACCCACCCCACTCCCCCCACCCCCCACTTGAAGAAGGGTTCCGACCCGAAATATCACCTGTTCCTTTTCTCCAGAGAGGCCTTAGTCCGAGTCCCTCCAGCAGTTTTTATTTATCTTCGCAGCCAGAATAACTTTGCTTACTTGCTTATTGCAACACAGGAGTCATTGTCCCATTGGATTCACACCAGCTCCCACCAGTGCAACCCCATCAGTTTCACTCACTCTCTGCTCATTTTCCTGACACCCTGCAACTTAATCGTTCTTCCCTTATCATATATCTATATCCATTGTAAATGCATCGATTGTAATCATGTGTTGTCTTTCTGCTGACTAGTTAGCAAGCAACAAAGGTTTTTCACGGTACCTCGATACCCGTGACAATAAACTAAACTGAACTGACACTCTCACACGCCCATCAGATCTGCTTTGATTCTTTTGTCCTTTCTCTTCAAGTTATCTCTCGGTTGCATTTTAATGAGTAATTTAGAGATTTTACTGGAGAAATTTACTTCTAATTTTATTTCTACCGGTATTTTGCTCTCCCATGTTTTTACTTGCTGTCTTATTTAAGTGCAAAAACCGAGTGATCAATTCCCCCCCTGGGATGAATAATGTTCTATCGTATCGTAGTGCGGACAAAGCAGAGAACATGGTTTAATTTGATGATGGTACCTGTACCTTGGCTATGAAGATGAGTCAGTGGCCTTCCTTTATGCTTTGCCTCTCCATTATTTAACAGAAATACACATACATAGAATATAGAACAGGACAGCACTGGAACAGGCCCTTCAGTTCACAATCTCTGTGTCAAGCACGATGCCAGGTTAAACAAATCTCTGCTGCCTGCACATGAACCATATTGTGCCATTCCCTGCAATCAAGGAATAAAAGCCATTTTCATGGTTCAATGTACAGAGCTGTGGTGAAATTCCTTATTTGCGTACAGTTCAGTAAAAATATTGCCATACATAAGCACAATCTTAGTTAAGTACAAGTATGTTTGAAAAATGCTGTCTTATCCTGTTTGTAAGACATATAATATCTTTCATAGCATTACCAAGCATTAAGGTGGATCCTAGCCAATAAATTACTTTCAAAGTGTTGCTGTCATGACGATGGTAATGGAGCAGTCGCATGTAACTCCAAATAAAGTTATTGACTTTGAGAAGTCTAGCAGAGATGCGCCAAGTCTCTGCACCTCTTCCCCAAACCGGGATGGTATCACTCAAAACGCCACCCATATTAAACGAGAGGCAGCGAGAAGCAAGGCAATGATTCAACTCAGTGTTAAACTGATTGAAGGAAATAAATGTGTATGTTACAACTGGAGCCTGTCCAAAGCACTGAAGGATGGTGTCACTCAAACTGCTTGGAATTCTTTGCAAGGCGACCCCATAATAATGTCTTGTTCTGACTGGATCTCCCATCAGGAAGAATGATGGCCTGTGCTTGTTGAAAAGTTTGCACCTCCTTTGAAAGTGAAGCCAAGTCGCGTGCATTGCACGTGCCCAATTACGGTGGAGTACAGGTAGAACGAAAATCTTGCTTGCAGCAGCATCACAGTCACATAGAGCCAGCCAACATAACAGAACATAACAACCAAACACTTGCACTTAGTCCGCCAGGGCCTACTGGATCTCCTGGTTGCCAACCATTTGAATTCCCTTTCCCATTCCCATCCTGACCTTTCTGTCCTGGGCCTCCTCCATTGCCAGAATGAGACCACACACAAACTGGAAGAACAGCACCTCGTATTCTGCTTGGATAGCCCAGAGCCCAAAGGTATGAACAATGAATTCTCCAATATTAAGCAACCTCTATCAACAACCACACCCTCCTGCTCCCCTTTGTCCCCCACACCACCCTTTGTTCCTCCCCAACTCCCCTGTGCACCCCACCTGGACGTGCACCTATTTCACCCTTCCTCTTCTCATTCACCTACATTCCTCCCTCTGGCTTCACAATTCGCAACTCTTCAATCCATTTGTCACACATCTTCCATTTTTCATCTCTGACCTTTTGTCCAACCATCTGGCTATCAAAACCCTCACATTGCCTGTTATCACCTATTACCTGCCGTGCTTTATCCTACCTTCTCCTCTATTTCAGCTTTCTTCCACCCCCCCCCTTCCCCCCATCAGTCTGAAGAAAGGGTCCTATCCCAAAATGTCACCTATCCACGTTCTCCCAGGACCCGTTGAATCACTCCAGCACTATGTGTCTTTTTTTGTAAACTAACATCTACAGTGAATGAATGAATGATACTTTATTATCACATGTGGCATGTCACAGTGAGATTCATGGTGTTGTAGACACAAGGTATGCAAAGGGTCGCCACATATAGGGCATTGACAAAGTTACAAAGTATTCCATTCAGTTCCAAATGGCTCCTCTTTGTTCTCGGCTGCCCCCCCTCACCGGGTCCCCCTTTGTTCTCTCGGCCACGCCTGCGGCACCCACATCTACACCCTTGTTTCTACACCCTCGTGCTGTTGCCCTTTCTCCTGCTGACCGCGAATTGCTGCAGTTTATCCAGTTCTATATTTGCTGCTCAGTAACTGAACGAAAGAATGCAGTGCGCCAAACAGACGCTGGAATTAACATCTTTCTCCTGACTCTCTGAGGCTGACCAAGGGCACTGAAGGGTAAACTGCATATAACTAGCTCAAAGTGACTTTTAAGATAAAGAATGATTGCAATGAATACCAATCCACTTAAATGGATGGAGCTGGTTGTTTTATGAGCGACTTACGATGAAATAAATCACGTTTCTGAACCAAAATTGTCAGTCCTCATGAAGGGCACTTGGTAAAAGCCTGGAAATGCCAGCTACTTGCTACTGGCCCCATGCCAGTCATCGGCTAGTCAATACCACCTGCATTGTTGTAAATTGATTGCTGTTCACCTCACAGGCTTGCCTCGCGACCTAACAGAAGGGCATTGAACGCCTGACTAGGTTTTTGCCTCATTATTTGCAACATATCAAATCGTGGAACAGTTATAGTTTCCTTTAAGCATGCATTCGAAAAAGACACTGTTCCCGTTCTCCTGCCAAGCGTCTCGCTGGGATAGTGAGAGGCACGGTGAAAAGCCCGTGCCCTGGTTGACCCAGAACTCAGCTCCGAGCCCCACTTTCTTTCCATTGCCGAAGAATTGACGCTTTTTGAATCAATACTGTAGCTTCTCCTCTTTTAACATTTCATCTCCTGAAATCTCTGCAATTCCATTAGCAATTTCATCACATTTAACACCGTCATCTATCATGGTGTTATTGGCTACCTGCAGCCACTGGGAAAAAATGTGTCATAGTCATACAGCACAGAAACAGGCCCGTCAATGCATGCATGTCGATGCAGACCACGCTGACACACCTGCAGACCATGCTGATACAACTCTAATGCGTCAAACACTATTAATGCACTTTGCTGTTATTAGGCAACTGAATCACCCTACCAACATCTAGAGAGCAGCCCTGAGCTACAATCTACCTCATTGGAGACCCTCAGACTATCTTTCATTGGACTTTATCTTGCACTAAACGTAATTCATGTTATTCCCTTTATCATGTATCTGTACTCTGTGGATGTAAATAGACGATGATTTCAATCGTCTTTCCGCTGACTGGTTGGCACACCTTGTCTTTCCAGCATGCACTGGTTGGAATGCATTTTCTTTCCACTGACTGGTTTTCACTATACCTCAGTACACACGACAATAAACTAAACTAAACTAAACCAAACTAAACTAAACGTTCTCCAGTAGTGCATATGGTTGTTGTAAGGTTTCCATTGGACTTTTCACAGTAAAACGTCTTACTTTCACTCTGGGCCTTGGACGATGGCCTATCCCGATGCCATATGTGGCCAAACTTCCATGGATGTGCAGTTTAAACAAGAAACATTGGTGCCATTCATACAATTGAAAGAGAACGATTGTGTATTTCAATTCATATGTATTTCATTGGCTGTAAAGGCCTTTTTGACATCTTGAGTGATTGTAATGTGCTCTGGAAATGTAAGTCCTTCATTATGTACATAACATTAAAATCAATGTAAAATAAATGTAAATTGATTTTGCTCTCACACTGAAAGCCAAATTCATCCCCAATTTCTGTAGCTCCTCCAACACCAATCTCTCCTTCTTCATATATATAAATCCCAACTACTCCACCACCCAAATTGTCTTTGGGTCGTGGAAGAACTGGCTTATATCACGCCGAGAATGGAGCATCAGTCAAGTCCATTCTTAGTCATGTACATAGGCTCCTAAACATGGTGGCACATGACTTAAAGCACTGGCTCACAGACTTCGTCCACCCCCCCCCCCCCCCCCCCCCCCCTTACCCCCATCCTTAACCACAACCTCACCTCCCCATTCACTTACTAATTTCCTGCCACATATCTTAAAAACATTTTATTTGGGTAAAATGGATTGCTTTATGGAACAACTGTAGAAAAAAATAAGGGGGGTGGGGGAGGGACACCCCCACTGAAAGCCACTACCCCGGGCAAAAGAATAAACACAGTCTTCTCTTCTCCCTCTACTTTTGACAGTGCAGATTTTAACAAGGTTGTGTGCCACATTTAACAGGAACACAGTATAAAACTGACAGACAGTGCCATCTGTTAATGCGGAAATCAAACCATATTTTGTGAAGACGAGAGGAAAAGCACGTTTCCTTCTAATTGTGGTTGTTTTGACTCCAGTTGTCCCTCAATTCCTCTTCCAGCTTTAGTTGTATACCCTCATCCAATACAGATCCATTACCTACGGTACTGACAGAGCCACTTTAACTACAATTCCTATCGACTTTTGAGGAACAAATTTCACATTTGTCTGCTTTCTAATTTCACATCTGAATTGTTACTTATCTACAGATGTCCAGATGCAAAATATTACTATGTATTAATTCTCTTGACACTGAATACTATTGGGGCAGAATCACTCTGACTGCAAAGTGTTCCTGCAGTTTTGCTTTCGGGGCCAAATATTATTGTGTTGCAGGTTCCTTGCTACTAAAGCGAGTCTTCTCAAGGCACTAATAGGGCTGTCCCACTGTACGACCTAGTTCTCCTGAGTTTCCCCTGATTCGAACTCGGAGAATTACAGTAATAGCCGCTCGTAGGTACTCGGGGCTCTCGTGGACATTTTTAAACATGTCTTCAACACGAGTCTTCACAAGCTTACCTCGTTTCCCGAGTACCTGCCGTTAGCGTTACGAGCCATTAAAAGACGTCCCAAGCTCCAACGTACCCGCTATGTACATTCTAAGTGCTTACCACGAGTTTGATTTTTTTTTAATGCAGGAGACCTCTTGAATTAGCTCGTACAGTGGGTTAACCCCTTAAAGGACACAAGGTGCTGGAGTAACTCAACAGGTCAGGCAGCATCTCTGGAGAACATGGATAGGAAATGTTGTGGGTCGAGACCCTTCTTCAGACTCCGTTCTGCAGACTACTCAAGGGCACTGTTTGCTACAATATATGAGTTGTCAGGGCACTGATTGCCATTGAATACCAAGCTTTCTGCGGGCTAAATGTAACTTGACTACAAGTTACCCTGAAACTGAATGTTAAATGTTCTGTAAATTGCTGCCTTTTGGCTAAGTTGGACTGTGCAACACAATGAGGGAGGAATACGATGACCAGCGTGTTAAGAGGTGGCAAAGTGTGCATAAGGATTTAATGGTAGAACATGCTGAATTAAGATCAGAATTAAACATAGAAGGACTTGAGTGGGTTTAATAATGACAGGAGGCTTGGGATCAAAACTCTGGTCAGGAGATCAAAGATTATCTTGAATGAAGGCTGTCATTGGAGTCAGAAGATCAGAGTTTGACGTTCAGATTCAGATTAGATTAGTCCCATATACAACAAGGTGCAATGAAGTTCCTTGTTCACCAGAAGCTCAGAAATTAAACAGTATACATAACAAATCTACAGATGGCTGTGGAGGCCAAGTCAATTGATATTTTTAAGGCGGATGTCAAGAGAGAGTCACGAGGCAACACATTCGCCCATCGGCCCAACAACTACATCCTAACGTTAGATAGAGCTCTTAGGACTAAAGGAATTAAGGGATTATGGGGAGAAAGCAGGAAGGGGGTACTGATTTTGGATGATCAACCATGACCATATTGAATGACGGTGCTGTATCGAATGGCTGTATTCTATGTTTCTATGTTTCCATGTTTCTCTAACAATGAAGAATCTATTTACCCTAACCTAAACTAGTAGCATTTTGTGATCCCCCCATTCCTGGTGACTCTTCCCATTCATCTACGCACCGGGGCAATTTACAGTGGCCAACCAAATTATTAACCTGCACCTCTGTTTGGGATGTGGGAGGAAACTGGGTCACCCGGAGAAAACACATGTCGTCACAGGGAGAACGTGCAAGCTCCACAAACACACACAATCACAGCGTCATTGGCTATGTTTAAGAGGGAGTTAGATGTGGCCCTTGTGGCTAAAGGGATCGGGGGGTATGGAGAGAAGGCAGGGATGGGATACTGAGTTGGATGATCAGCCATGATCATATCCAACGGCGGTGCAGGCTCGAAGGGCCGAATGGCCTACTCCTGCACCTATTTTCTATGTTTCTATGTTTCTCTGTCAAGAGGGAATGGTCAAGTTCGGGTCACGGGAGCCATGAGGTAGCAGCTCCACCAGCTGTGTCTCTCTGCCGTCACAGGCATCCGTCAGAGTCAGTGGAAATGAGTTGGGCGTTGTTCTGGTGGAGGCCGGGCCGTGGGTGGTGTTGCAAATGGTCACCTCTGAATAAATGAAGCGGGCCTGGCTGAATGAGTGCCCTTGTTCCCGGCCTGCGCTGCAATCGCCGATCATCTCACTGATGTTTTTTTGGAAAACGAGGAGTGGGCGTCGAGGAGAACACAGAAGCGTTTGTGGGCACGCACGATGTTTCGAAGTGTTCGACCAACGTGTGGAATGAAATGCTCACTCTGTCCCTGAAAGAGAGTGCCGAGCGGCAGACAGATTGTAACAGATGATCACAGACACATGAATCTGATTAGCGACAAGAGGAAAGTGAACACTGGTAAAACTGTTGTCAGATGTGACTGAGGCTTGAGTTGCAACCAGGTGCTTACTGGATCATGACATAATGTTGAGCACTCTTGGGAATACCTGGATATTATGAACATTACAAAACACCCGCCTCTGGATAAATTGCCAAAGGCATAATAGTCTGTCATAGGAATCAAAAGAATTGCAAGCACAGCCACTGTTTGGAAATGAATTTACACGTTTGATTATTTTTGTACTTGGTTTACTCATAGATTAAAACTTCACATATTCAGCACAACCAGGCTTGAGCAGCAGATTTTCAGTAATGTTAGGCTAGACTCAATGAGGGCAAACGCACTTCAGACGTTCAGGTGTCTAAGATTTCCCAGCATTTAAGAACACAATTCAGCCTGTGATCAATGTTGAATGGTCAAAGCAGCTAAAAAGGAACCAACAAAATGCTGGAAAAACCCAGCCAGTCAGGCAGCATCCGTGGAAAAAAAAATGTTTTGGGTCAATGACCTTCCCTCAGAGCCAGCTTGAAACATTGACTGGTTGCTTTTTACACAGGTGCTGCTTGACTGCCTGGGTTCTTCCATTTTCTGATTTTTTTTTTGAGTTTCCAGCACCTGCAGTGTTATTTGTTTTCCGTTACCGTCGAAGGGAGGCCCTGTCTGACTGCCAGCTCGGCATAAAAGACCCTATCCTAAAGCTGACCAGCATGAATGAAGAATGACTGCGGGAACTATCCTTTGGACCAGCATGGGCCCAGTGGACTGAATGGCCTCCTTCCATGCTTAGACTTTGGACTTTGGAGATACAGCTCAGAAACGGGCCCTTCAGCACACCGAGCCCTTCAGCACACCGAGCCCTTCAGCACACCGAGCCCTTCAGCACACCGAGCCCTTCAGCACACCGAGTCCATACCGATCAACGATCACCCCGTACGTACATCAACACAATTCTACACACGAGGGCCAATTTACAATTTGACCGAAGCCATTAACCTACAAACCTGTACGGCTTTGGAGTGTGGGAGGAAACCTGAGCACCCGGAGAAAACCAATGCAGTCACAAGGAGGACGTACAAACTCCGTAAAGACAGCACTCGTGGTCAGGATCGAACCGTGGTGTCTGGCGCTGTGAGGCAGCAACTCTACCACTGTGCCACCCTCGTGTTGTTATCAGGTGAATAAATTCTAGCCATGTATTGCTGCAAATATATACCGTGTTTTCTGGCAAGGTATCTATTTTACATCCTCTGTAATCAGAGTACACTGGCACTTCAGTGTCCCAGCTAATTGATGCCTTATCAACAGAACTGCACCTCACTCAACGTGGGAAATGATGGACTTTTTCCCTTCTTCGTTTAACAAGATGGATAGCACGGATTTATTATAGGATTATTGTGTTAATCAGAGACCAATTATGCCTTATTGTCATTATAACAGAGCATTTAGGGGCCAGTTCTATGTGGCTTTGGGAGCTGCCTGTGTATAACAGTTAATGTAAGACAGACACATCATGTAATTTGATAAAAGCAGATGGGATCTGGAGTTCTAAACAGTTTTCTTTCTGCCAATTCTGTGCCCTGACTTCTGCTCAGTTCACACTGCATTGTAACCACACTGCTGACTATATCAGAGCTGCTCCCTGTTCTCACACTGAACGAGCAACGCCTGTTGCTACCAATTCCCACCCTGCTTTCATCTTCACCCTGGTTCCCACAGCTATCTTGATTTAACTTCCCCCTTCTGGTTTCTCCGCTGCCACATATGTTCTGATGATCCCACCTTCCACACCAACGCTTCCAACATGTCCTCCTTTCTCATCCGCCATCATTTGCCTCCAGCGTAATTAATGGGCCTCTTTGTTTCACCTCCTGCCATTTTACTCTCACCCCTCTTCCCACTGCCCTGAATAAGGACGGTCTCATCTCCTCGCCCTCCATCCACCAGCTCCATGTTCAAAAGATCGTCCTCTGTAATTCCTGGCATCTCCAAAGGAATGCCAACATTAGATCCTCCACCCCTTCCTTTTCAGTGGCCCGCCATGATCATTCCTTCCGCCTTGCTGTACTTTGTCTTTTGTTTACACCAACACCTGATGCCCTTCTGCCAGCATGTTCTCCCCATGACCACGTGGGTTTTCATTAGGTTCTCTGGTCTCCTCCCACACTCCAAAGAACCACAGGTTTGTAGGTTCATTGGCTTCGATAAAATTGTAAAGTGTGTATTGCATTGGATAGTGTAAGTGCACGGGGTGATCGCTGGTCGGCACAGGATTGCTGGGCCGAAGGGCCTGTTTCCTCGCTGTATCTCTAAATTCTAAATTGACTAGATGCACAGATCAGAGATACAAAGATGTGCAGCATGAAACCACCATTATGTATTGACCATTGTATTGACCATTACCACCCATTTTATGTAATCCTACATTAATCCCATTAAAATAAAAATTCTCCCCACCTTCTGATTAACCAGGTGATACCACTCGCATATATCCGTCTGAAGAAATGTCTCGACCCGAAACGTCGCCTATTCCTTTGCTCCATAGATGCAGCCTCACCCACTGAGTTTCTCCAGCATTTTTGTCTACCTTCGATTTTTCCAGCATCTGCAGTTCTTTCTTAAACCACTCACATATACAGTGGGATCAATTTACAGCAACCAATTAATCTACCAACTGCATATCCCTGGGACGTGGGAGGAATCTGGAGCACCCAGAGGAAATCCATGCAGTCACATGGAGAAGTTGCAAACTCCCCACAGACAGCACACGAGGTCAGGACTGAACCGGGCTCTCTGTCTCTATGAGGCTATGACTCTAATACCTGCACCACACAGTGCCTCTTGGGATCAGGGTATTGTCAGTCTCTGAACCCTGATCCAAAGATGCCAACCTGGACTACAATCTAAATAAACCAGGGGGGGAGGAAGGGGGGAATAATATAGGGAGAGTTAAAATTAATTATTTCCACCATTTTGTTTATTATTAATAAAATCTGTTGTGGGGTGTAATGAATAGCTGGCCATTCATCAGTACAGATGGTGTTCACTTATGTTATGACATTGGATGGAAGCTGCATACCAAATCTCGTTGCGCTTATGTGCAATGACAATAAAATATATTATTATTATTATTATTATTACTTGCAGTTTAATGCACTTGTGATCAACAGATAGAAGGGAGAGGACATGTGTTGTAAAGAGGAGGAATGTTTCTAGAGTGTATGAAGACGTGTCCCAGTGGCAAGTCCACATCTCTGCCCACTCGAGAGCAAACTGACTAACCAGATATTCCTGCATGGAATTGTCCTTAACTGGGAGGACGAGGGTTGGAAGATTGACGGTGGGAGGAAGATTGCCCACTTCCCAAACCGCAGTCCTCAGGGAGCTTACTGAGAGTACAGAATCAATTTTAACTCCCGCCTCCTATGTGAATAAAACTGGACTCCATCCAGTTCACAAACCAACAAAGTGCCGGCAAGGAAGTTGAACCCATATGTGACCCAGAGGAACAATGGTTTCAACTTAGATTGGCACCGACATTCCAATCTTGTTAGCCATTGCAACACTGAAAGGAAAGGGATTGAGATTGATTCTGAATAATAACGCTTAACAGAAAAATCACGTTGGTTGTCAAATCTAACACCCGTGTCGTAGTTATAAAGTCGTACAGCGTGGAAACAGGCCCAACTTGCCCACACCGACCACATATCCCATCTGTACTAGTCCCACCTGCCTGCATTTGGCCCATATCTCTCTAATCTTGTCCTATCCATGTACCTGTCAAAATGTTTCTTAAACGTTGGATGAATAATATGTTTCTATGTTAGTTCCCAGGATCAATATCCATCCATATGTCTGGTTATCATTTATTTAATGCCAGCTGTTGGACAGACAATATTAATTGTTTGAAGGGCAACTGTGTTTGCTGAAAAGAGGATTGGGCTCAGCAGCACTAAAGTTCAAGTTCAAGTTCAAGTTCAAGTGTGAGTTTATTGTCATGTGTCCCTGTATAGGGCAATGAAATTCTTGCTTTGCTTCAGCACACAGAACATTGTAGGCATTTACTACAAAACAGATCAAAGTGTCCATATACTATAATATAAATATATACACACATGAATAAATAAACTGATAAAGTGCAAATAACAGATGATTGGTTATTAATAATCAGAGTTTTGTCCGAGCCAGGTTTAATGGCCTGATGGCTGTGGGGAAGTAGCTATTCCTGAACCTGGTTGTTGCAGTCTTCAGGCTCCTGTACCTTTTACCTGAAGGTAGCAGGGAGATGAGTGTGTGGCCAGGATGGAGTGGGTCTTTGATGATATTTCCAGCCTTTTTGAGGCAGCGACTGTGACAAATCCCCTCGATGGAAGGGATTTATAAGGTCCTTATAAACTCCAAGGTCCTTGTAAACTTCAGCGGTTTGTTTAATGGCTTTTATTGTAGCTGTCTCCCCCCCAAGGTCAGTGGATTCTAGGTTAGTAATCTCACTGCAGGGGGATTAGCACATAATGTGGATCTCATTAATCTAGTTTCACCAGCGTACTGGTAGAATTGTTGTCTCTGATTGAATTGTAATATCTAGGGCATGTGTGTTGGATCAACATGCACGTTGAACCAGCCCACATGCCCCAGATATTACATTTCAATCGTAGACAACAATTCCAACAGTACGCTGGTGAGACTAGATTAGTAAAATATCTGTCAGCGTTACTTCAAGCAATGTCTTGCTGATGTCCCAGCCAAAAGTCGTTAGTCAACCGACATCGAAAGAAGACCTTCACACTTCTGTTTATGGAGGCTTGCTGTGCAGGATTTCACTACTGGGGTGGCACGGTGGCGCAGCGGTAGAGTTGCTGCCTTGCAGCGCTTGCAGCGTCGAAAACCCACGTTCTCCCCTTGACCCACGTGGGTTTTCTCCGAGATCTTCGGTTACCTCCCACGCTCCAAAGACATACAGGTTTGTAGGTTAATTGGCTTGGTATCAATGTAAAATGTCCCTCGTGTGTGTAGGATAGTGTCAATGTGGGGGGATCGCTGGTCGGTGCGGTCTCAGTGGGCCGAAGGGCCTGTTTCCATGCTGTATCTCTAAACTAAACTAAACTACTGCCTTTTCAGCAATTTCAGCATCGCTGAGAAACGCTCAAAACACAAAACTGATCAGGGGGGACATAAAAAGAATGTGCATTTACTTAGCACCTTAAATGTAGTGAAACATTTCAAGAGAGTTCACGAGGGAATCAGACAAACTGTGAATGTTATGAGGCAGCTGTGCTCGCATCAAATGATCAGCACTTTGAAATGGGTGCCAGAAGTGTTGGTTAGACAGACCAACGAAGTCCCAGCAAAGAAGTTGAACCCATGTGTTACCGAGAGGAACACGATTTAGCCCTTAACTCAGATTGAGACCACGAGTTGGGATATGGGTAGGTTTGTGATTTGGGAGAATACGCTGCGGGTGCCTGGAATTTGGAATGCACTGTTTGAAGAAGAAGTAGGTAGACAAAAGTGCCAGAGAAACTCAGCGGGTGCGGCAGCATCTACGGAGCGAAGGAAATAGGCAACGTTTCGGGCCGAAACCCTTGAAGAAGTAGGTTTGATTATATTGACTGTAAGAAGGAATGTACAATGGAGAGAAAAGTGCAAGGAAGCGGAGCAAGAGGTGAAACTAGAGATCTGTCCCGCTAGAGAGCCAGCATGGACATGATGGGCCAAATGGCCTCCTTCAGTGGTGTAACCTTTCTATGATCCTTTGATTCTTTGATCTGTAAGTATCTGGTGACAGCGAGTACTTCAGCAAGAGACTCAGATGTAATTTTAACCCTACTGGAACCTGTCATAACATTTCCCAGTGAAGGAGTTAATTGAGATGAAATGAAAATCAAAGAGTTCTTTGTCAGAAGGATGTGAAGTGTAAGTCAATCCCGCGCACTTTCTCAAACTGGCCCCTTCTGCTGGCACATATCTCTGAAACTTCTACACCTGTACCTAACCTCAGGCACCAAACTGACAAACAGGATCAACAGCCTGACAGGCAAACACCTGTTGACTGGACCCTGTACGGGAGAAGAAGGAGACTCTGCAAAGTTTGATAACTATATATTTTTTTTGGTAACTTTTTCCGGTTTTAATTTCACCTTGAAATTAGGTCAAGAAAATGAACCAATTTCGTGAAGCAATGAGACTGTAAATGTGTTTGCTGTAACTTTGAGCTCCGCTGATCACATGCTAACTGGCACATTTTCCCTGGGTTTCTGAGAGTCAAAGAGTCATAGTGATACAGCGTGGAAACAGGCCCTTTGGCCCAACCTGCCCACATCGGCCAACATGTCCCAGCATTTGATCCATATCCCTCCAAACCTGTCCTACCCATGTCCAACTGCTTCTTAAAAGTTGGGATAGTCCCAGTCTCAGCTACCTGCTCTGGCAGCTTGTTCCATACGCCCACCACCTTTTATGTTGAAAAGTTACCCCTCAGATTCCTATTAAATCTCTTCCCCTTCACCTTAAACCTATGGTCAATACAATGTATTGAACTACGTGGACATGGTAGAAACTGTGTGCATGCATACACAAGAGCATATGTGGTTGCATAAATGTGTGTCTGTATGTGTAGGCGTTTCCTTACGCAGTTTAGGGTGTGGTATGTGGGTAAAGAACGCCCGCGTGATTTTGTAAATACATTTGGATTCTAGCAATAATTGAGAAAAAGTCGCAACTATATATGATGGTACATGTCATTTATTTGGGGGCAGAACTACCAGCAAAATTTGGGTGGTTATTTGGGATATCTCTCAGTGCCCCTGTGTTTCTAGCAAGTAGAATGGCCCCATAGCAGAAGCGTCCATGTCCCCGGGCTGGAAGCTGGAACTATGTTGAGCTAATTCTGCTGCCACCATCATCTATTGCAACAAGTGATGGCTCCCACTGATTGCGGCCGGAAGCCTGTGCCCTTTTCAGGACGGACGATGACAGCAATGTCAACGTTTGAAACATGGAAGACGGACACGAAAGAAGAAGCAAGTGGAATGGAGCTCAAATGAAAGCTCACTATTAGCAACACTTTGACATTTTCTTTTGCCCTGAAAGGATTCAACCACCAAAGTTGCGTTGAAGTGGATCAAATACCCATTTAGTGCATTGGGTCCTTGTTAATGCAAGGTTGAAAAGCGTAGGAGATAAAATGAGATGAATTAAATAGTGAACCTCCAGTGACACCAATCGTGGGCTAAAAAGACCTTGATTGTTCAGACCACCTGATTTCTGAACCAAATGTCCATTGTAACGGCAGGGGAATGAAAACTGGCCGATTTCGCCTTTTACCTGCCCAGCATCAGGGACTTGGTGATGGTCTTGTGTAAGCAATTAAAATCTCTCTCCTGCACGAATATACGCGGTGCAAATACCCCGTGACTCAACGTTGTCTAGGCTATATACATGCTATATACATACTATATTCATACATGTACAGCATCATTTTCTGAGGAGTAGGATTGAACAATGAGCAATTAACGATGAACATCCCCAGATCTGACCTTAGATGTAAAATGAAGACCATGAATGGAGCAGTGGAAGATGTTTGGGCCGGGGAGCTCTTGAAATTATATCCCGGATCTGAGGTGATTGACCCTCGACAATCACAATGAAGTATGTTACAGTGGTCGCCATCGTTTAGTTTAGTTTTGTTTAGAGAGACAGAGCGGAAACAGGCCCTTCGGCCCACCGAGTCCGCGCCGACCAGCGATCCCCGCACAATAACGCTGTCCTACACACACTAGGGACAATTTCCAATTTACAGAAGCCAATTAACCTACAAACCCGTACGTCTTTGGAGTGTGGGAGGAAACCGGAGATCCCGGAGAAAACCCACGCAGGTCACGGGAAGAACGTACAAACTCCGTACAGACAGCACCCATAGTAAGGACCGATCCCGGGTCTCCGGTGTTGCAAACGCTGTAAGGAAGCAACTCTACCGCTGCACCACCTAGTAATAATGCTGTACACCTGGCTACCAATGTGTATCCTGCTAGCCCCCACTAACATCAATGTGACATGAGCAAGTCATCTACTTTTTTTAAATGAGGTTAATAGAAAGATAATTATTGATTAACTTTCCATAAAAATCTGGGCTGACATTCCGCTGTAATGTTAGAGGATGGTGTTACTGCTGAAGTTGTCCTCTTTCAGATGACAGATTAAACCACAGGCTCCATCTCAGCTCTCAGCTGATTATAACAAGGGAAGGTTTATAGGCCTGGGTGGGAATCATTACACTTCACTGTCTGCACAAGGGACTGGACATTGGTGTGACCTCTTCGTCCCAAATCACCGTGTTTGAATATTTTACCCGCAGTCGGCATCTCTTGAGTCTTATTCTCACTTCACCGAGTAGCAAGAGGCACAGCTATAAGGTGAGAGGTGGAAAGTTTAATGGAGAGAGTGGTGAGTCTGTGGAATTCTCTGCCTCAGAGGGGTTTGGAGGCAGGTTCTATGGATGCTTTCAAGAGAGAGCTAGATAGGGCTCTTAAAAATAGCGGAGTCAGGGGATATGGGGAGAAGGCAGGAACGGGGTACTGATTGGGGTTGATCAGCCATGATCACATTGAATGGCGGTGCTGGCTAGAAGGACCGAATGGCCTACTCCTGCAACTATTGTCTTTTGTCTATTGAAATGTGCGGGCATGTTTTTCCATACAGAGGGTGGTAGGGGCCTGGAACGCATTAGGTAGTGGTAGTGGATGTGGGTATGATAGTGGCATTGCCGTTCAGGAGGCTTGTAGATAGGCTCATGAAGGTGCAGGGAATAGAGGGATATGGATTGTGTGCAGGCAGGTGATCGGTTTAACCAGGCATCATGTCCGCCACAAACATTGTTGGCGGAAGGGCCCATTCCTGTGCTGTAATGTTCGATGTTCTATGTTCCACGTCCCAGGTTAATCGCAAATGAATCTCAGGAGCTTTTTCTTCACCTCCTGCAGATGTCCAAGAGAATTGGAAGTCACAGATGACGGGGGCTGTCAGATACAGGGGAAAAATGAGACAGATGTCATTTCCCAATTAAATATCAGCCTGCAGGTAAGCAGAGACCTCAGCAGCCCCATCTGTTTCAATGTTCAGTCACCGTGACAAGGTGAAGATTACATCTGGGCGATGTCAGCTGTTAGTTAGGTGGAAGCAGGAATAAAAGGTGTTCAGTGGGCACAGGGTAAGAGTGGCAGGGCGAGCTGATGCGATGGGAAGATGATTATCCCAGGGCAACACAAGACTCCGTGGTCTCACTCTGCAAGGTGAACCAATGAGTTAACAGCTCAAAGAAAAGCAACTGATCACATCGATTCATCTATTATGAGATGCTCCTTTAGATTTGCTGCCTGATTTATGCCACAATCTATCTGTTCCTCATAGAAATAGACTGATATTTATTTCCCTACAACACCAGTCATTCATTTGCTAAGCACCGCAAAATGAGGCTGTGGATCCAAGTCTTACGTCAGGAACGGAAAAGACTACAAAAAGTAGTAAACACTGCCCAGTCCATCATCGGCTCCCTACCATCGAGGGGATCTATCGCAGTCGCTGCCTCAAAAAGGCTGGCAGCATCATCATGGACCCACACCATCCTGGCCACACACTCATCTCCCCGCTACCTTCAGGTAGAAGGTACAGGAGCCTGAAGACTGCAAAGTCCAGGTTCAGAAACAGCTACTTCCCTACAGCCATCAGGCTATTAAACTTGGCTCGGACAAAACTCTGAACACTAATAGCCCATTATCAGTTTATTTGCACTTTATCTGTTTTATTTATTCATGTGTGTATATATATTTATACAATGGTATATGGACACACTGATCTGTTCTGTTTTCATGCCTTCTATATTCTGTTGTGCTGAAGCAAAGCAAGAATTTCATTGTCCCATCTGGGACACATGACAATAAACTCTCTTGAATCTTGAATCTTGAAACTTGAAGATACCAGGGGACTTTTATCTAAAGAATGGTCTCGACACGAAACATCACCTATCCGTGTTATCCAGAGATGCCTCCTAATCTGCTGAGTTACTCCAGCATGTTGTGGTCTATCTATGGTATAAACCAGCATCTGCAGTTCCTTTCTATGACATTCCCAAAGGCCTGGAGACTTGACTGTCTTACTTGAATCAGGTGGAATCCAACTGAATGAAGAAGCTGTGGATCAAGAATCAAGCCGGCTATTCATGCTTGAACTCAGGCTGGCTTTGGATTGATTGGGGTTGGTTCAGGACTGAGCTGGGTCTCTAATTTATACCCGAGCAGATCTCTGAGTACCAGCACTGCGGTAGCCAGCTGATGTCAGAGGTGCCACCTCTTTATCCACTGAGACATTACACAGAGGCCCCGTCTCGTCCCGCTTGTGGAAGTAAAAGATTCCCGTGAACGTTCATCCTCGATTAACAAACAAAAGAAACAAACAAACGATGAACTTGCCACAATCTTTGAAATATTTGTGGGATCTTGCTGTGTGTAAAATAGCTACCATTTTCCCTGTAGGCAACACTGATGAACTTTAGGAACTGTAACTTTGTGGCGCAGCGGTAGAGTTGCTACCTCATAGCGTCAGAGACCCGGGTTCGATCTTGACTACCGGTGCTGTCATTATCTTCTCCCTGCGACCACGTGGGTTTTCTCCGGGTGCTTCGGTTTCCTTCCACATTCCAAAAATACGCAGGTTAATTGGCTTTGGTAAAATTGCAAATTGTCCCTATTTCGTTGGGTAAATGCTATGGTACGGCGTGATCGCTGGTCGGCCCAGACGCCGACGGCCAAAGTGCCTGTTTTCACACTAAAGGGCCTGTCCCACGACGATTTTTTTGGTGACTGCCGGCATCAAATCAGGGTGGCCAAGAGATTTTGAACATTTCAAAATCCAGTAGCGACAGAAAAAAATGTTGCGACACTTGAAAAAACACCGCGCATCAATACGTCATCACGCCGTATCACACCGCAAATACACTGATACATCAGTCAATGATGCCGGCAGTCGCTGAAAAAATCGCCAAGTGGGACAGGCCCTTAAGTCTCTAAAGTAAAGTACTAAAGTTTGTGAAAAGTAGTGTAGGCAGCAATCTCTCACCTTGTTTCGTTTTTCCTGTCCTTGTCTGGTGCTGAGTGAGGGGGTTGGGCCTAGCTCAGAATTATGAAGGGGTCTACAGGAGATCTTTGGAGTTGTGTTTCTGTGACCCACCTTTCCCTCCTGTCCCTGAGCACTAGGTAACATCTAAAGGAGGTGCTCCTGACATCCAGCTCCGTTTTACCACACGCGCACGCATAAAGAATGTGCTGCTTGGTAATTCCCTTCATAGCAAGAATGAAAGCAGGGTGCAGCACAGAGAGGAAGTGCAGGTGGCTGGCTGCATTGCATCATTTCATTGGCACACCATGTACTCTCACGGAAGGCAGCAACCCTTGAGGCAATGACCCCAGCACAAACTCCCCGACTCCCTGTTCCAGCCAAGATGCACCAATAGTAAAGAAGAAATGGCACCTAAAGTGTTAGTGGCTTGTAGGACTGTTTCAGGCATCGAAAAGGAATTTTCTTTGGAGTTCAGTTCAGTTTCAGTTTAGTTTATTGTCACGTACACCGAGGTACAGTGCTAATCAGTTGCATGCTAATCAGTCAGCAGAAAGTCAATGCATGATTACAATCAATGCATTTAGAGTGTAAAAGATACATGATAAGGGAATGATGTTTAGTGCAAGTTAGATTCAGCAAAGTCCAATCAACGATAGTCTGAGGGTCATCAAAGATAGATATAGTAGTTCAGCACTACTCACTGGTTGTGGTCGGATGATTCAGTTGTTTGATAACAGCTGGGAAGAAACTGTCCCTGAAACTGGTGCTGTGCGTTTTTACACTTCTATACCTTTATCCTGATGGGAGAAGAGAGAAGAGGGAGTGGCCAGTGTGCGACTCATCCTAACTATGTTGTTGGTCTAATCTGGAGGACTATCCTGCTGGAGGAACAGAAAATACAGTGGGATCCACTTTTTAATTGCAAAAACATAATTCTCAGGCATTTCTTAAAGGTACAGGATCTTCAGGAAAGAGGTGATAATTCATTGCCGACTCAATATATCAACATCCTACCACCAACTAGAGAGCAGTCCTGAGCTATCATCTACCTCATTGGAGACTCTTGAAATGTCCTTAATTGGGCTTTACCTTGCACTAAAAGTTATTCCCTTTAAGGGCCTGTCTGACTACACGAGTTTACCCAAGAGCTTTCCCGAGTTTTAAAAAAAAAATCAAACTCGTGGAAAGTACGTAGAATGTACGCAGCGGGTACGTCGGAGCTCGGGGCGTCTCTTAGCGGCTCGTAACGCTAACGGCAGGTACTCAGGAAACACGGTAAGCTTGTGATGTTTTTTCAATGTTGAAAAATGTCCACGAGAGCCCCGAGTACCTACGAGCGGCTATTACCGTAATTCTCCGAGTTCGAATCAGGGGAACCTTGGGAGAACTCTTGAATTACTTCGTACAGTGGGACAGGCCCTTTACACTGTGGGCGGCTCAATTGTAATCATGTGTGGTCTTTCTGTTGACTGGATAGCATGTAACAAAAAACTTTACTGTACCTCGGTACACATGACAATAAACCAAACCAAAAGGGAAATGGACATCAGCCAGAGCTCTCTAATTTGCTCGAGCTCATGTGTTAAGACCCATATCCAGGAAGCTGCTGTAACAAATCTCCCCTTCAGATCCGGTTCCGTAAAGCTGTGTATTTAAGCAGCACCCACCTTTGACATTACAGGCAATGGCAATGATGAATATTGGCAATAATTCTTGTGTCATTATCCTGCCCGTGTCACCAGTCTGTGGCAATCTGTTTTTCATCACCACCTTCTGTTCCAAGAACCTTCGGTGATGCTACAGTGGGAGGGACGGGAGGTTGATTGGGACAGAGGAACGGATGTGCTGGTGGCAAGGCCAGTGCTTGTGATAGTGATGTGTACAGTATTTGATTATCCATGCTCTCCTGAGATCCTGTCTGTTCTGCTGAGTTACTCTAGCAATTTGATGTCTTTTTTTGCTTACACTAGAGGATCAGCATGGAGACAGTGTAGGTGGCATGGTGGCGCAGTAGAGCTACTGCCTCAGACCCGGGTTCAATCCTGACTACGGGCGCTGTCTGTACAGAGTTTGTACCTTCTCCCCATGACCTGCGTGGGTTTTCTTCGAGATCTCCGGTTTCCCCCCACACTCCAAAGACGTACAGGTTTGTCGGTTAATTGGCTTGGTAAAATTGTAAATTGTCCCAGGTGTGTGTAGGATAGTGTTAGCGTGCGGGGATCGCTGGTCCGCGCGGAATTGGTGGGGCGAAGGGCCTGTTTCCACGCTGTACTGTATGTCTACACTAAACTAAACTAAGAATGGTTTCACTTACCCTAGATTCAGGTAGGTGGGAGACAGGACACAAGCAATCGATACCATGGGCTAGATACAGTAAATGTATAATTGAGAACAGGCCTGTAATGTGCTTAGAATTGTCCCTGGTGTGTGCATGGTAGTATTAATGTGCAGGGATCGCTGGTCGGTGGTCGGTGGTCGGTGCGGATTCGGTAGGCCGAAGTGCCTGTTTCCGCTCTGTATCTCTGAAACTGATACAGTAGAGGCATTAGGACATTCTATAGGTCAGAAGGAACAGTGATGGAGATCTGGAATGAGGTACAAGGGTAACCTGTAGCGACAAGTTTGTCTTTTTGCTCAAAGATTTCAAAGCCTGGGACCAGCTGAGGCAAGCTCTTATTATGTAAAGATGAAGAATGCCTGCAAGTGCTGTGAGGGCCTACTTGTGTACAAGAAGCCCGAGCCATCTACAGACTAGCTGAAGCAAAGCAGGAATTTCATTGTCCTATGCGGGGACACATGACAATAAACTCACTTGAAACTTGAACTTGAACATACACGCCTTCCACAGTCGCAGAGGTGATATCCCAGCTCTTACACCTCACTACAGGAATCCAATGATGGGGCCCTGGGGATTGTTGTAGAGCAGGGGGAGCTAGGAGTGCAAGTGCATAGCTCTCTGAATGAGATGTCACAGGTAGATAGAGTGATAAAGAATGCTTTTGGTACACTGGCCTTCATCAGTCATGGTATTAAGTATAGAATATGGGACATTATTTTACAGTTATATTACAAATTCCTCATGAGGCCACATTTGGATGATTGAGTTCAGTTTTGGTCACCCTGCTATAGCAAGGATATCAGTATACTGGAAAGAGTGCAGAGAAGATTTACTAAGATGTTGCCAATACTCAAGGGCCTGAGCTTCTAGGGAGATGTTGGGCAGGCTTGGACTTTATTCCTTGGTGCAAGGAGGCTGAGGGGCAATCTTACAGGTGTATAAAATAATGCTTCTCTGGGTATTGTCACCTTGTCGTGGTGGAGAAGCTTGTGTGGACCTGAGATCCTGCGAGTGATACCGTCTGGAACTATGCTCCTGCTAGGGCCACCCATGGCGGTAAGGTCGAGGGGGCGATCCCTGACAAAGAGAAATCCAACCAAGACCTCAACGGTAGAACAGGCGGAGGATGATGGCTGACTTTAGTGGAGCGTCACAACGGCTGGGAAGGCAGATGAAGGCCGCAGCAGAAAAGGGTCTCCGGTCGTCTTGGACTCCATGCCACTGGATCCTGACCCAGATCTGTCAAGGACCATGTGGTGGTTGTCTGTGCACCAGCCTCCCCACGTTAAACAAAGTCAAGCACAGGCCTCCTCCCAAGAGGAGAGGACAGTCATACTCGTTTCGAGTGACCGCCGATGATGATAAAGTCATGAGGGGAATAGATAGGGTGAATGCACAGAGTCCTTTACCCAGGGTAGAGGAATCAAGAACCACAGGGCATAGGTTTAAGGTGACAGGGAGAACATTTTATGGGAACTTTTTCCACACAATGGGTGGCAAGTATATGGAACAAGCTGCCAGAGGAAGTCGCTGAGGCAGGTATAATATTACCATTTTAAAATACTTGGACAGGTAAATGAATAGGAGTGATTTTGAGGGCTGTGAGCCAAGCGCATGCAAAATGGGACTAGCTTTGATGGGGCATCTTGATCAGCATGGACTAGTTGGGCCGAGGGGCCCGTGTCCTTGCTGTATGACTCCAAGTTGGATCTGGAAGAGAAATGACACACATCATGCAACAAACAACAACCCACTGCAATTAATCTTATACTGAAAGGGAATGACTTAGTGCTCAAGGGCAGCATGGTGGAAAGCAGTAGAGTTGCTGCCTTACAACACCAGGGACCCGGGTTCAATCCTGACCACAGGTGCTGTCTGTACAGAGTTAGTACGTTCTCCCCGTGACCTGCTTGTGTTTTCTCCTGTTTCCTCCCACACTCCAGAGGCGTACAGGCTTGTAGGTTAATTGGCTTGGTGTAATTCTGAACTGTCCCTAGTGTGTGTAGGATAGTGTTGGTATGCAGGGATCACTGGACCAAAGGGCCTGTTTCCACATTGTATCTCAAAAACTAAAACTACTTTGGGACATTGTGAGGTCCTGAATGGTGTGCGGCATCAGTCATGACTCCAGGTCAATTATGAATACATTGGCACACACATGTACAGTGTAATTACCTGATGGGCGTTATTTCCATAGACTAACGAAAGGGTCTACAATCATCCCCACAACTTCTCCTTCCCCCTCTACCCCCCCCCTCCCCCCCTCATTTACCCCCTTCTTTTCCCCTTCTCCCCCTTATGTTCCCCTCTAGACTCCAGGGTTTATAAGTGCATGGTCTGTAGGTTACTTAGTCATATGACCAGTGGCGGACTGGGTCTAAAAATATTGGATGCCAGGAGACAAAGGGGGCCAACATCATCAGGGGCCCACTTGATATCGGGAGCCCACTTCATCAAGAGCCCACTTGCCATGGGGCAAGCTGACACCCTGGCCAGTCCGCCACTGCATATGACTGTTAATTGGACTTGGCCTGCGGCTCCATTGCCCGTGGCCGGGAGAGGAGCGGACCCGAAAGGGGATGCGTCTTCATAGGTGCTGTAGAAATGCAGCCTGACGTTCTGTGACGGCGACACAGTGAGCAGCATGCAGAGCCTGTCAGCGGATGCTTCTCCACAGAGCCCCAGCACCAAACGCTGATGGCAGGCATGTTGAAATTGTTGTGACACTAACTTTCCCCGTGTGAAACCCCAGACAGCTGCTGCCAAATTGCAGGAAGTGAGGCAGGCTGCTAATTAGTCCCACGGCCATGGAGTGGTGACTCCACCTTCTTCCCCAAGGAGAAGCAGGGCCCTGGTGATATGTGCAAACTGACCACAGCTGCTGGAGTGGGAAACAGCTGGGCAGGACATGGTCACACTGCGGCAAGCCTAGCTCCTGGTACATTGGCCTTCATCAGTCATGAGATTGATGCAACTGCAGCCCTTTGTTACAGCAAACTGCTCAATCTTTAAAATTGTGCATCTAAATAAACCCCAGGACTTTGTGAATTAACAGGTTCGAGGACGAATCTCCACGGAGGCTGCCATTATTTATTGTCTGAAGTTCTAGACCACACATATCCTTCCTAGATATACATGCCCGGTATTTTTCTTTTAAAGGCTAAGAATTCCTGTCTCTGGGGTGGTTTCAGAACTGTTTGCTTTCAGATTGAATGATTGATTGAAAGATACAGCATGGAAACAGACCCGTAGGCCCACCGAGTCCACACCGACCATTCATCACCCATTCACGCCAGTTCTGCTTGATCCTCAATGGCATGCAAGCCATGATACTTTAAACTTTAGAGATACAGCGCAGATATGTGAAAAGAAAGAGATTAGTTAAAACAAATGTAGGTCCCTTGCAGTCAGAAACAGGGGAGTTGATCATGGGGAACAAGGATATGGCGGACCAATTGAATAACTACTTTGGTTCCGTCTTCACTAAGGAAGACATAAATAATTTGCCGGAAATACCAGGGGACCGCGGGTCAAAGGAGTTGGAGGAATTGAGTGAAATCCAGGTTAGCCGGGAAGTGGTGTTGGGTAAATTGAATGGATTAAAGGCCGATAAATCCCCAGGGCCAGATAGGCTGCATCCCAGAGTACTTAAGGAAGTAGCTCCAGAAATAGTGGATGCATTAGTAATAATCTTTCAAAACTCTTTAGATTCTGGAGTAGTTCCTGAAGATTGGCGGGTAGCAAACGTAACCCCCACTTTTTAAGAAGGGAGGGAGAGAGAAAATGGGGAATTACAGACCAGTTAGTCTAACATCGGTTGTGGGGAAACTGCTAGAGTCAGTTATTAAAGATGGGATAGCAGCACATTTGGAAAGTGGTGAAATCATTGGACAAAGTCAGCATGGGTTTATGAAGGGTAAATCATGTCTGACAAATCTTATAGAATTATTCGACTTCTGGACTTCCAGAATCTGGCCTTCCAGAAGGCTTTCGACAAGGTCCCACATAAGAGTTTAGTATACAAACTTAAAGCACAAGGCATTGGGGGTTCAGTATTGATGTGGATAGAGAACTGGCTGGCAAACAGGAAGCAAAGAGTAGGAGTAAACGGGTCCTTTTCACAATGGCAGGCAGTGACTAGTGGGGTACCCCAAGGCTCAGTACTGGGACCCCAGCTATTTACAATATATATTAATGATCTGGATGAGGGAATTGAAGGCAATATCTCCAAGTTTGCGGATGACACTAAGCTGGGGGGGCAGTGTTAGCTGTGAGGAGGATGCTAGGAGACTGCAGGGTGACTTGGATAGGCTGGGTGAGTGGGCAAATGTTTGGCAGATGCAGTATAATGTGGATAAATGTGAGGTTATCCATTTTGGTGGCAAAAACAGGAAAGCAGACTATTATCTAAATGGTGGCCGATTGGGAAAGGGGGAGATGCAGCGAGACCTGGGTGTCATGGTACACCAGTCATTGAAGGTAGGCATGCAGGTGCAGAAGGCAGTAAAGAAAGCGAATGGTATGTTAGCTTTCATTGCAAAAGGATTTGAGTATAGGAGCAGAGAGGTTCTACTGCAGTTGTACAGGGTCTTGGTGAGACCACACCTGGAATATTGCGTACAGTTTTGGTCTCCAAATCTGAGGAAGGACATTATTGCCATAGAGGGAGTGCAGAGAAGGTTCACCAGACTGATTCCTGGGATGTCAGGACTGTCTTATGAAGAAAAACTGGATAGACTTGGTTTATACTCTCTAGAATTTAGGAGATTGAGATGGGATCTTATAGAAACTTACAAAATTCTTAAGGGGTTGGACAGGCTAGATGCAGGAAGATTGTTCCCGATGTTAGGGAAGTCCAGGACACAGGGGTCACAGCTTAAGGATAAGGGGGAAATCCTTTAAAACCGAGATGAGAAGAACTTTTTTCACGCAGAGAGTAGTGAATCTCTGGAACTCTCTGCCACAGAGGGTAGTTGAGGCCACTTCATTGGCTATATTTAAGAGGGAGTTAGATGTGGCCCTTGTGGCTAAGGGGATCAGGGGGTATGGAGAGAAGGCAGGCACGGGATACTGAGTTGGATGATCAGCCATGATCATATTGAATGGCGGTGCAGGCTCGAAGGGCCGAATGGCCTACTCCTGCACCTAATTTCTATGTTTCTATGTTTCTATGAAACAGGCCCTTCAGCCCCACAGTGTCCGCACCGATCAGCGATCCCCGTACCCAAGCACTATCCCACGCACGAGGGACAATTTTACCCAAGCCAATTAACCTAAAAACCTGCACGTCTTTGGTGTGAGGGAGGAAACCGGAGCACCTGGAGAAAACCCACGTGGTCGCAGGGAGAACGTACAACCACACTGACCCACAACACCAAGGGTTCATGGCAACAACCTAGAAAACATGGAAGATGTTTTGGGCGCCAGTTGTGGATGGAGGATGACCTCAACAATGAAATTCGCCGAAGTGCCAACACAGTCTTTGGTCAATGGAGTAAAAGGGGTTTTTCAAGATCAAGCTGTAATGTTGGTACACAAAAAAGCTGGAGAAACTCAGCGGGTGCAGCAGCATCTATGGAGCGAAAAAAATAGGCAACGTTTCGGGCCGGAAAACTGCCGAGAATCTTGGACAATACAGCTCACCCCCTCCATGAGGAGCCTGAGGAGCACCTTCAGCAACAGGTAGACAAAAGTGCTGGAGAAACTCAGCGGGTGCAGCAGCATCTATGGAGCGAAGGAAATAGGCAACGTTTCGGGCCAGCCCGAAACGTTGCCTATTTCCTTCGCTCCATAGATGCTGCTGCACCCGCTGAGTTTCTCCAGCACTTTTGTCTACCTTCGATTTTCCAGCATCTGCAGTTCCTTCTTAAACAAGCTGTGATGTCGACTGGTCTACTGGCCAGCAGTGATCAGAGAGCGCTTCTGTAAGCTCTGAGGTCAGCGCTACCTGTAGCAGGCACCTCGAAGCATTGGGAGGATGCCACCAGCGCTGTTTGCAATGTAGGCATTTCACTGGGAGGCCCAAGTGAACCAATGTCTCCCACATCTCAAGCATTGAGGCCCTCTTTACACTCAGTTGTCTGTGTTGGCCAGGCTAATGTGTTTGGACAGCCAACACCAGGCTCCTGAAACAGACACTCTCTTCTGAGATAGACACAAAGAGCTGGAGTAACTCACTGGGTCAGGCAGCATCTCTGGAGAAAAGGAATATGTGCCGTCATTTTGGGTCAAGTATGTCCCCGATTCCTTTTCTCCCGTGATGTTGCCAGACCCACTGGAGAAAAGGAATCTAGATTTTGTGTCTATCGTCAGTTTAAATCAGCATCTGCAGTTCCTCCCTATGCTCTTTCCTGAGCTCTGGAGAGATCACCAGGTTGGCAGGAGAGCAAGATTCAAGAATGTGTTCAAAGTTTCCTTGAATACGTGTGAAATCCCCACTGACCGCTGGGAATCTCTGGCCCAGGACGGTGCCAAATAAAGTAGGAGCATTTAGGATGGTGTTGGGAATGACAAAGGCATGTAGGATGATATTAGGAACCAAAAGAGTATGGAGGATGGTATTAGGAACCATAAGGGCATGCATCAGGAGCATTCAGAGGCCATGCTTTTAACAAAAAGGTTCATATCTTCATAGTGTTTCACCAAAACACTATCCTGGAAACTTTCCAATCAGGTTTCAAGGCTCACCACAGCACAGAGTCTGCCTTGTTGAAGGTACATAATGACGACCATGCAATCCTTCTCCTTCTTGACCTCAGCGCAGCATTTGACACTGTCGACCACACCATCCTAATTGACCGTCTCTGGTACGGGGTTGGTATTGATGGCACTGCCCTGAGATGGTTCATCACTTACCTCAAAGGTAGGAGTTTCATAGGCAACTAACATAGGCAACTCTTTCTCCTCCCCAGCTAATCTCTGCTGTGGGGTTCCACAAGGTTCCATCCTTGGCCCCATTCTCTTCTCCCTGTATATGCTCCCCTTAGGCCAAGTCATTGAACGGCACGGCATTTCCTTCCATTGCTACGCAGACGATACACAACTCTATCTTCTCCTGAAGCCCAAAAACTAATCAAATCTACTTAACCTTACCCGCTGCCTCGAGGATATAAAGTGCTGGATGGCCCAGAACTTCCTCCAACTAAATGAGAGTAAGTCTGAGGTCATCCTTCTCGGCCCCTCGGACTCAATCAAAATGATAGCAGGCAGTCTTGGAAGCCTTACCCCACTCCTCAAACCTCACGTCAAAAACCTCGGCGTGATATTTGACTCAGCATTGAAATTTGAAAAAACAAGTCAATGCCGTGGTAAAAGCCAGCTTCTTTCAGCTTCGGACGATAGGTAAAATAAAACAATTCCTCCACTTTGATGACCTCGAAAAGATCATCCACACATTTATCTCCTCCCGCCTAGATTACTGCAACTTTCTTTAAACTGGCATCAGCCAATCTTCCCCGTCCCGCCTGCAACTGGCCCAAAACGCCGCAGCGAGACTCCTGACGGGCACCCGAAAAAGGGACCACATCACCCCGATCCTGGCCTCTCTCCACTGGCTCCCTTTGCGGTTCCGTATACATTTCAAGATCCTCCTCTATGTCTTCAAAGCCCTCAATGGGCTTGCCCCCTCCTACATTAAAAGTCTTCTCACCCACCACTCCACCTCCAGGTCCCTCAGATCGACCAACTTGGGGCTGCTGAATATCCCGTGGTCTAGGTATAAGCTTAGGGGTGACCGCGCCTTTGCGGTTGCAGCTCCTAGACTGTGGGACAGCATCCCCCTTCCCATCAGAACTGCCCCCTCCATCGACTCCTTTAAGTCAAGACTCAAATCTTATCTATACTCCCAAGCCTTTCCTGATGTCCACTGAACGAGGGCTATATGTATATATGTATGTAGTTTGTTTGTTTATACTATTCTTATAACAAATGTAAAGCACTTTGGCCAACGAGAGTTGTTTTTTAAATGTGCTATATAAATAAATGTGACTTGACTTGACTTGATATCAAACTCAGTCCCAAGTCAAACCACCTCACAAAATATCCCCATTTACTCCAATGGTCACTGCTTGTCTCATCTGTGGAAGAATCTCCAGTCTCCAGATTGGCCTCATTGGATACCTCAAGCCCCACAAAGCCGGTATGGAATTAAAGATAGATGCAAAGTGCTGGATTAACCCAGTGGGTCAGGCAGCATCCATGGAGGAAAAGGGTAGGTGACGTTTCGGGTCGGGTCCCAGTCCAGAACATCACCTGTTCCTTTTTCTCCAGTTATATTCCCTGACCTGCTGAGGTCCTCCAGCACTCTGTGCTTAAACCAGCATCTGCACTTCTTTGTTTCTACACTGTGGAATTAAGACAGCTTTAATCTCAAAGCTGTGCCTGAGAAGAAACGAGACACGTTAGTGTTTATTGAACATTGAAGGATTGAGTGTTGGGACTCAGTTGCCTCTGCCTGTTCTTGTGCTCCACTGTTCTCATCTCCCTCTAACGGTGCTGAACTAGACTTTAGGGACATTGTGACCTCACAGTCATTGGACTGAGAGCTGTGGATGCTGAGTCATTAAGTACATTCAAGCCCTAAGGCAAATAGATTTTGGACTGCAGAAGAAACAAAGGTTATAGGGATACAAATAACTGCAGAGTGCTGGAAGAACTCAGCAGGTCAGGCAGAATCCCCGGAGACCGTGTAGAGGTGATGTTTCTATTTGAAACCAGAAACGTCACCTATCCATGTTCTCCAGGGATGCTGCCTGACCTGCCGAGTTACTCCAGCACTGTGTGTATTAACCCATCTGCAGTGCTGGAGAAACTCAGAAATGATGCTGCTGCACCCGCTGAGTTTCTCCAGCACTTTTGTCTACCTTTGATTTTCCAGCATCTGCAGTTCCTTCTTAAACAACCCATCTGTAGTTCTTTGTTTCTATGCTGTTTTACAAATAAAGGGCATAAAGTGCTGGAGTAACTCAGCGGGTCAGGCAGCATCTCTGGAGAATATGGATAAGTGATGTTGCGCGTAGGACCCTTCTTCAGAGGATTCGGCAGTCGTGCAGTGAGGCTAAGGATCAGGTTAATTATGATCTTGTTGTCTGGCGGAACAGGCTTTGATAAGCTGCTTATTTCTTGTGTTTACGTTCTGGGAACCCGGAAATCCAAAAATCGGGCAGAACCTTTATCTCAGTTGCTGATGCCTGTTCTTGCTGGAAAACCTGTTCTGTATAAAAGTAAGTATGAACAGAACACTGTTTCTGAAGAAGGGTCCCCATCCTGTTGACGAAACGTCACCCATCCTTTTATCTCCAGAGATGCTGCCTGACACACAGAGTTACTCCAGCACTTTGTGTCCATCACTGTTTCTCACAGTCAGATACCTGAAACTCTGGTTCAGTTCACATGTGAAGAAAGACATCTTGGGCAGGACAAGGAGTGGAAGGGAAAAAGTATTGTCTTAAACATGTTTAAAAATCCCATTGCCATTTTCAACTTACTGTACTTGGTGCTTTCAGAAGTATCAATTATTCTATGATGGAACTCAAAGCCCTTCGTTTCTTAGTCCCGAGGCACAGCGACTCAGCTATAAGAGTTGCTGCTTCACATTTCCAGCACCCTGGCTTCAATCCTGGTCTCTGGTGCTGTCTGCGTGGAGTTTGCATGTCCAGTCTGTGAACATATAGGTTTCTCCCAGGTTTCTCTAGTTTACATCCACATCACAAAGACGTATTAATTGACAAGTTAATTGGCCACAGCACAATCCCCCCCAACGTGTAAGTGAGTGGAGGGATTTAGGCAAGGTTAAGGGGAGATATAATTAGGATTAGTGTAAGTGGCTGATGGATGATCAGTGGGGGACTCAATGCTGTATGACACAATACTCAATGCAAGAGGAAGGGGAGAGAAGGGGAGACCTGAACTGGGACTAGATACTCACATGACACTGAGCTGAACTTCTGAAACCATAATTCTCCACACTCCTACTCGCTTCTGCATCTCATGCTTTACCCCTTTTACTGAAAGCAGTGTCCATTACACACAGTCACCTTTGGACTTGACCATATATTATTACCTTGAGTAAAACACAACGTGCTGGAGTAACTCAGCGGGTCAGGCAGCCTCTGTTGGGAGACAATACCATCTGCTTCTCACCGAAGACCCTCAGATTGTCTTCAATCGTAATTTACTGGACTTTATCTTGCACTAAATGTTATTCCCTTCATCAAGTATCTGTACACTGTGGACGGCTCGATTGTAATCATGTATAGTCTTTCCGCTGACTGGTCAACTGGCAACAAAAAGCTTTTCTGTATCTCGGTACATGAGACAATAAATTAAACTAATCTAACTGTGGAGAGAATGGATAGCCAATGTTTTGGGTTTGGACCCTTCTCCAGAGTAAAAATTCCTGTATTTGCAGTTCCTTGCAGTCTCTATATATTTATGCCTCCTGCCTTCTAATCTCTACAAACCAGAGCTCGTCCAAAATTTTGCTGCGCGCAACCCAAACCACATCACACCCCAGACACCCACCATCCCTGTGCTTGCTGACCTATGCTGGTTAATGATCAAGCACGGGGTGGAAGATTGCAACCTTCACGTGGTCCGCCCTGTTTCGACTAATGCAATCAACTCGACGTACACAAACGGAAGATCAAATAGAACAAGTTGTCCAACAACTTTAGGCTGTGCACGCCACACGAAAGAAGAAGAAGATGATCAAGCACGTTGACTTTAAAAGAATGGACACAAAGTGCTGGAGTAACTCAGGGGGACACACAGCATCTCTGGAGAACATGGATTGGTGACGCTTTGGGTCGAGAACCTTCTTGAGACTGAAGAAGGGCCTTCACCCAAAATGTTACCTATCCATGTTCTCCAGGGCTACTGGCTGACCCGCTGAGTTACTCCAGTACTTTATGTCCTTTTTTATTGTACATTTTTATCTGCAGTTCAATGTTTCTCCACCTTGATTTTAAACTTCTCTTCTTTGTTTGCATATCCCTTCATAGAAACATAGAGACATAGAAAATAGGTGCAGGAGTAGGCCATTCAGCCCATCGAGCCTGCACCGCCATTCAATATGATCATGGCTGATCATCCAACTCAGTATCCTGTACCTGCCTTCTCTCCATACCCCCTGATCCCTTTAGCCCCAAGGGCCACATCTAACTCCCTCTTAAATATAGCCAATGAACTGGCCTCAACTACCTTCTGTGGCAGAGAGTTCCAGAGATTCACCACCCTCTGTGTGAAAAATGTTTTTCTCATCTCGGTCCTAAAGGATTTCCCCTTTATCCTTAAACTGTGACCCCTTGTCCTGGACTTCCCCAACATCGGGAACAATCTTCCGGCATCTAGCCTGTCCAACCCCTTAAGAATTTTGTAAGTTTCTATAAGATCCCCCCTCAATCTCCTAAATTCTAGCGAGTTCATGACCTGGCCTCTCCCAAATCCGTAGTCTTCTGCAAACTCTAAACTCTGTAAGTTCTCTATGCTCTCCTAAGACAGTGTCACTCATCCACTGGCACCCTGTGTTTCAGCTGTCGACATCTTAACCTCATGATTTGCACCCACCCAAACCTTCCCCCTAATGTATTTCCTCCTGAGAAACACGCCTCAAAACTTGGCTCTTTGGCCAAGACTTTGCTCACCTTGTCTAACGTCTTCAGTGTGAGCCTTTGTGTGACTGCGAGGCGACTTGGGACATTTCACTCTGTCAATGGTGAGATATACTGTAAATGCTTGCTGTTGTCATGAGACAGTTGGAATGAAATAAGTGCAAATTGATCAGAAATGAGAATGCGTGGGGGATGTTAGTACGTGATGTAAAACCTCCTGAGTCAAGAAGAAACACAAAATGGGAAATGAGGACCACAGGACTTTAACCAGTGTCTCAATTGTGGTCCCATGAGAACTCCCGTATAAAGTTGTCTGTTAATACTTTTTTCATATGAGGCATTGGTTTCACAAGTACCAGTCAGCCAGTTCTGTAAGCCAAGAGGAACTGGCTCTTCCATCCCTACCTAGCATTTTGCTGTTCGTACATGCTCTCCATTATGCACCCCATCTCCCCCCTGGCCTAACCCCTACTCACTCCCCCAATCTCCAGCCTACTTCCCCTATATAGTCTCTCTAAAGGACCTCCCCTCTACTAAATATAAAGGGCCTAAATCCCACTTTCACGACCTAACTCACAACCTTTTTAGCTCGTGGACATTTTTCATCACGCCCCGACCTACTTGATGCCACGAGTACCCACGACTAGCATCACAACCTACCTACGACCTCCTAACGACCATGCTGTAGTATGAGTCTCGGGCAAACTCGGCAGAGGTCGTGAATTAGGGGGTGAAAGTGGGACAGCATCTTGTGGGAAAGGGTATTCTGTTGAAGGCTCCATAGGCAGATGCACTCAGTCAGCTTGCAATTAATCTCTGCTTATGGTCACCATTAACATCCAGTAATACGTGATAAACTGCCAAGCAATACAGGTCCTGCCCAGGTTATGAACGGCCGACCTATACACAGCCCCTACGTACGAACAAAGTTGTTTCCCTGAAACATACTGGACATCTTCATCGAGACAACTTCAAACAAAAATACTGTGTATGGCCACAAAAAGCTGCGGTAACTCAGCGGGTCAGACAGCATCTCTGGAGAAAAGGATTAGGTGACGTTTCGGGTCGAGACTTGAAACGTCACCTAATCCTTTTCTCCAGAGATGCTGCCTGACCTGCTGAGTTACACCAGCTCGTTGAGTCTATCTTCGTTCTGACTAGCATCTGCAGCTCTTCCCTACACAAAAATACAGTGGAGTTGAAAATGAGCCTTGGCTGCAGCAGAGCTAAATAATGCCCCTGTCCCACTTAGAAAACCTGAACGGAAACCTCTGGTGACCTTGCCCGCCACCCAAGGTTTCCATGAGGTCGCCGGAGGTTTTGGTCACTCTCCCTAATGGTCGAAAGTGGTTTCCGCGTGGTCGAGGCTTCTTCTAGGTTGCTTCGATTATTTCAACATAATCAAAACCGGCCTAGACTTAAAATAGGTTTGGTCGAAGCCAGTGGAGTGGGGTCGCTATTTACTTACAGGCCGTCGAAGGCCATCTCCTTCTCTGACCGGCCATTTTGATCGGCTCATTGGAGTTTCACGACCTAGAAGACCCACCGGAAGGTAAAATGCCCGCTAACTTTATTAAACTTCTTACAACTGTCTCCACTCCTACTCCCCCCTCCCCTTCTCCTCCCCTTCTCCCCACTTCTCTCCTCCCCCTTCTCCTCCCCCTTCTCTCCCCCCCTCTCTAAAGGACTTACCATACTCTGTGGCAGCCGTTTACCTTCATCTTCATCGCGCAGACAGCGCTCCTCCGCTCTCCATGGCACCTACCTTCACGATGTGTTTGTGTGTGTGTGTGTGTGTGTGTGAGTCTGTGTGTGTGTGTGTGTGTGTGTGTGTGTGTGTGTGTGTGTGTGTGTGTGTGTGTGTGTGTGTGTGTGTGTGTGTGTGTGTGTGTGTGTGTGTGTGTGTGTGTGTGTGTGTGTGTGTGTGTGTGTGTGTGTGTGTGTGTGTGTGTGTGTGTGTGTGTGTGTGTGTGTGTGTGTGTGTGTGTGTGTGTGTGTGTGTGTGTGTGTGTGTGTGTGTGTGTGTGTGTGTGTGTGTGTGTGTGTGTGTGTGTGTGTGTGTGTGTGTGTGTGTGTGTGTGTGTGCAGTCGGTAGCAAAGATCCTATAGGATTTTGGTCGGTAGATGCAGCTCACACTTCGGTCGATCCAGCTCGAGGCTTTCCAGGCGAGTGACCAAAACCTCTGGCGACTCACGGAAACCTTGGGTCGCGGGCAAGGTCACCAGAGGTTTCCGTTCAGGTTTCCTAAGTGGGACAGGGGCATGAAAGTAACTCTCTATCCCAGTTCTGATGAAGGACTTTGAAGTTAGCTTTTCTAACCTTGTCAGCACCAGACACTTGTATGCTGCCTAGGTGAGGTCTGCTGTATGATTTTACCGGGTTGTATGCAAAACAACGCATTTCACTGTACCTAGATGCCTGTGACTATAAAGTATCTATGAATTAATTGAATTGAATTCATTGCTTTTATTTCTGGTTCCATTGTCTGCCTGTCGATAGCACAGCACAGTTCCTGCTTCAACGCTATGATCTCCCACATGTGGTCCGGACTGAATGATCGCTTCTCTCTGCTGCCCACAGAATTTTACGCAATCTCCTTCAAATGAGTCACCCGTCCTCGTCTTTTGCAAAGTCCAGCTTTCACATCTGTATTGCGCAGCTAGAAAGGGCAATGTTGTTACTGTTCTTATTTTAGTTCCCACAACTTGTCTTTCGTATTCTTTATTCAAGCCTGAATTTGGTGTCCTTCATAAAATCACCCTTCTTTAGTTTAGTTTAGTGATACAGCGCGGAAACAGGCTCTCTGGCCCACCGAGTCCGCGCCGACCAACAATCCCTGCACACTAACACTATCCTGCACACCAAGGACAATTTACAATTTTACCGAAGCCAATTAGCTTGCAAACCTGTACGTCTTTGGAGTGTGGGAGGAAACCCCATTTGGTCACGGGGAGAACGTACAAAATCCATAGAGACAGCACCCACAGTCAGAATCGAACCCGGGTCTCTGGCGCTGTAAGGCAGCAACTCTACCGCTGCGCCGCCGTGCCACCCAACCGTAGATAGTATGGTTCATAATGGCGAGACCAAACGCAGCCCGCCTGAACCAACCAGATCTCCTGGTTGCTGGACATTTTAATTCTCCTTCCCATTCCTACACAGACCTTTCCGTCCTCTGTCTCCTCCATTGTCACATTGAGGCTAAACGCAAATTGGAGGAACAGCATCTCATATTTCCCTTGGGCAGCTTACAGCCCAGTGATATGAATATTGATTTCTCTTACCAGATACCGCAGCGTTCCCTCTCTCTCAATCCCTCCCCCACCCAAGTTGCACTATGACCTGTTTCCTTTATCATCGTTACTTATTTGCACATCTTTCATTCATTGTTCTTTATCTCTCCACATCACCGTCTCTATCTCTCATTTCCCTTATACCTAACCAGTCCGAAGAAGGGTCTCGACCCGAAACATCACCCATTCCTTCTCTCCAGAGATGCTGCCTGTCCCGCTGAGTTACTCCAGCTTTTTGTGTCTACTGTATCTTTGGTTTATAATGGAGACAGTTTGCCTTTGCCATTTCTCCTTGCTAACCTGCTGGAGCCGCTTCTCTAAAACATACAGGCCCAGAAATTCATCTGGACGACTCAAATAAAAAGCAGTGTTACGCTGTCGAAAATTAGTTTCACCTGGAGCAGACCAATTTTGTTCACTTTGAATCTGGTCATTGTTACATTTGACCCGGGGAACTCTGGTGCTCTGTATATTTCAGGAATAATATTTCATTTTCCAGCAGGCCTCACGTTACTCTTTGTAAATTCCCCCAATTGCTTTCGCATTCCCTCAACTGCCAAGTATGGACTTGGGTCTGCTTCTTGCTAATCAGACAGAAGCAGTATTGTTCACATTGCATCTACACAGGCCTTTGACACTGAGGCAACTTGTGCAAGTTGACCGTGACCAGTGGGGAAGAGGTATTGCGGAGTTTGGTTCGGCCGAAGCCAATCTGATCAAGAAATTATAAAAATGATTTTAAAAAAAAGGTTCAGTCGAGAGTCAAGTGTGTTTTATTGTCATGCAGTACGCACCAACAAAATGGAGAGAGAGAGAAATTGTTACATAGAAACATAGAAATTAGGTGCAGGAGTAGGCCATTCGGCCCTTCGAGCCTGCACCGCCATTCAATATGATCATGGCTGATCATCCAACTCAGTTTCCTGTACCTGCCTTCTCTCCATACCCCCTGATCCCTTTAGCCACAAGGGCCACATCTAATTCCCTCTTAAATATAGCCAATGAACTGTGGCCTCAACTACCTTCTGAGGCAGAGAATTCAAGAGATTCACCACTCTCTTAGTGAAAAATGTTTTTCTCATCTTGGTCCTAAAAGATTTCCCCCTTATCCTTAAACAGTGACCCCTTGTTCTGGACTTCCCCAACATCAGGAACAATCTTCCTGCATCTAGCCTGTCCAACCCCTTAAGAATTTTGTAAGAATTTACCTCAGACAATAGACAATAGGTGCAGGAGTAGGCCATTCGGCCCTTCAAGCCAGCACCGACATTCAATGTGATCATGACTGATCGTCCACAATCAGTACCCCGTTCCTGCCTTCTCCCCATATCCCCTGACTCCGCTATCTTCAAGAGCCCTATCTAGCTCTCTCTTGAAAGTACCCAGAGAACCGGCCTCCACTGCCCTCTGAGGCAGAGAATTCCACAAACGCACAATTTTCTGTGTGAAAAGGTGTTTCCTCATCTCCTTTCTAAATGGTTTACCCCTTATTCTTCAAATCTGTCAGGTTTGAAGAATCTATATCAAGGGGGCTTAACTTGAACGTTATTCAGTCAAACCACATATCACTTCCACACAAATAGCAGTAGAAATCTGAGATGCTCTCACCTCGCTATGCCAATGCCAAACGCTATCAATTCTGTGGCTCGATCAAAGGTTATAGGCTGGATTTTTGTTTGGAAAACTGTGTATGGCTAATGATTGAAATGGCAGATTGCCCACGATGTCCCTAGTGTGTAGGATAGAACTAGTGTACAGGTGATCATTGATCAGCGCGGACTTGGTGAGCCGAAGGGCCTGTTTCCACACTGTGTCTCAAACTCAAACTAAGCTAAACTAAACATCTGCCTATCAACCCCCCCCCTCCCCTGCCTATGATCTGCCTAGCTTTGTCCTGCCCCTTCACTCTTCCAGCTTTCTTTCCCCCCCCCATCCTGTAATCAGTCCTCCACCCTATCCATGTTCTTCAGGGATGCTGCCTGACCCGCTGAGTTACTCCAACTTTTTACGTGTTTCAACTTTCAGAAGGCATATCACTGTTACCAAATAAAATTGGACACTGAGACACATGCAGGTGTCCAAAAGATTGCTCAATTCACCAACCACACCTTGAAGACTCACTCTTTATCCAGGTGAAGTTGCTGAGTGGGTGTCAGCACGTCATCATGACATAGAGGCAAACATGAAACCAATGCTGGAGAAACAAGCAACAAGTCCAGACGCCATTCCCATCCCTGCCTTGATGAGTATCACACTCTACTGTTGATATAAAGTTAAATATACATTATATTGAAGCAACTTGTAGATTCACCTTCCCACCCAAGTTCCTTGTCAACTCCTAGGGCAGGGCCAAATAACACTCAGACGGCCCAGTGGCGGAGCGGTAGACTGACTTAGAATGCCTCTTCTTCTTCTTGCGCATGGCGTGCACATCCTAAAGTTGTAGGACAACTTGTTCTATTTGTTCTTATTTAATTGTGCACGCCGTGTTGATTGCGTTAGTCGAAACAGGGCGGACCACGTGAAGGTTGCAATCTCCCACCGCACTTAGAATGCTAGAGACGCGGGTTCAATCCTGACTACAGATGCTGTTTGTACAGAGTTAGTACTTTTGCCCTGAGACCGCATGGGATTTCTCCAGGTGCCCCCACTCTCCAAAGACGCACAGGTTTGTGGGTTAATTTGCTGTTGTTAGAATTGTAAATTGTCCCTAGTGTGTAGGATAGTGCTTGTGTACGGAGATCGCTGGATAGTGTGAGATCAGTGGGCCGAAGTGCCTGTATCTCTAAACTAAACTAAATTAAACTAAACACAGCAGCTATTTGCTGATGTCAAGTGTCATAAAGAGTCAAGAGGGTTTTCTTGTCATTTGTCCTAAAACAGAACAATGAAATTCTTACTTGCACCAACAGCACAGCAGGTTTGTAAACACAATACAGTACTCAATAGATAATGCAACAGGCAAACACAAAAAGGAACTTCAATGAATAAAAAAGCCCAAATAGTGCAAAAACAAACCAATGCCCAAAGTCCCAATGCTATTTGGCAGCTCAGAGAAAGGGTAGACATTCAGAACCTTTCTCCCAGTGTGGTAATGTCAGAGACCAGAGGATATAGCTGTAAGGTTAGAGGGGGAAAGCTCTGACAAGGAAATGCATGAAGCAGAGTTGAAGTTGAAGTGTTTAGCAACCGAGAGATCTTGTAGATTTAAGGGCCTGTCCCACTTGGAGATTTTTTCGGCGACTGCTGGCATCACTGACACCGACGTATCAGGTCACCGGAGTGACGCGGCGTGACGACGTATTGATCCGCGATGTTTCCTCAAGTGTCACAACTTTTTTTTTGTCGCAGCTGGATTTTGAAATGTTCGAAATCTTTCAGCGACCCTGGTACGTCAGTCGATGACGCCGGCAGTCGCCAGAACAAATCGCCAAGTGGGACAGGCCCTTTTGGCAGACTGACGGGAGGTGTTCACTGAAACGGTCACCGAGCCTGCGCTTTGATCTCACCGATATATAGGAGTCCACACCTGGAATATTCAGTGGTGGAGCAGAGCAGCGGGTTAGTGTTCCCAGGGGAAGAGCATGTTGTCCATGCACAATGTGTTGTCATTTGTCTCCCAGCTTCCTGCTGCTGCTGGGAAGATTGTTCCATCCATCAACGTGCTCTGGAATGGAAAAGGATATTCCCCCTCCCCCCCACCCCCCCCATCTCATCCTCCAGGTGCTTGAACAAGAACCAACCTCAGGCTGTATCATTAAATGGACAGGACCCTTTTCTTTTTAATGAAAATAATGCCTGTGAATTCCCGCTGGTTAAACCTCTCCCTTCCCCAACGCCACATTTCTTCCCTCCTCCCGGCCTTGGGTTAAACTATTGATGCATTCCTCCCCCAAACTCACTCGGTTATAACGGACACCATCCCCCCCGTCCTGTGGTCCGTCATTGCAGGGTTTACAGTATTCAAGTCATCACTGTGGAGGGAGGCAGTAAACCTCGTTTATACGGTAGACACAGAACGCTGGAGTAACTCAGCGGGACGGGCAGCATCTCTGGAGAGAAGGAATAGGTGACGTTTCCGGTCGAGACCATTCTTCAGACTGAGAATCAGGGGAGAGCGAGACTAGAGATATGGAAGGGTGAGGTGTGAAAGTGACAGATCAAAGCAGACGATGCTCAAGGAAATGTAGAATGGTTCATTGTCGGTTGAAGGGAAGCGGACAATGAGGCAAACAAACAGTGTTCTCCATTATTGAACCATTCTACATTTCCTCGATAATCGTCTGCTTTGATCTGTCGTTTTCACACCTTACCCTTCTATAGCTCTAGTCACTCTCTTCATTCTCAGTCTGAAGAAGGGTCTCGACCCGAAACGTCACCCATTCCTTCTGTCCAGAGATACTGCCTGTCCTGCTGAGTCACTCCAGCATTTGGTGTCTATTTTCAATTCATCACTGTTTCCTTCGTGTTTCAATATTAACCGAGGGAAAATTATGGGCTCTGGAACACTGAGATCATCTCTCAAGCCTACCTGAGAGAATGGGCAAGGCAATAGGCAATAGACAATAGTTGCAGGAGTAGGCCATTCGGCCCTTTCGAGCCAGCACCTCCATTCACTGTGATCATGGCTGATCATCCACATTCAGTACCCCGTTCCTGCCTTCTCCCCATATTCCTTGACTCCGCTATCATTAAGAGCTCTATCTAACTCTCTCTAGAAAGCATCCAAAGAATTGGCCTCCACGGCAGAGAATTCCACAGATTCACAACTCTCTGGGTGAAAAAGTGTTTCCTCATCTCCTTTCTAAATGGCTTACCCCTTATTCTTAAACTGTGGGACCCCTGGTTCTGGACCCCAACATCGGGAACATGTTTCCTGCCTCTAGCGTGTCCAATCCCTTAAAAATCTTATAAGTTTCAATAAGATCCCCTCTCATCCTTCTAAATTCCAGTGTATACAAGGCTTTGGATAAGATATCATCCGAAGGCTGAAGAAGGGTCTCGACCCGAAACATCACCCATTCCTTCTCTCCAGAGATGCTGCCTGTCCCGCTGCGTCACTCCAGCAATTTGTGTCTATCATCTGAAGGCTAGTTGCCCGATCGTACAATGTTCCCTCAACACTCCACTGGGAAGATCAGCCTGGATGTTCAGAGTTAGACCCATTCACATGATCGCACAATGACCCAGGGTGGAAGCCCTTCCTACCACAGATACTGACACACGCCACCCTCATTGTTGGGACACAGAGAGGCATGCGACAAGCACGTGTGTAGAGGCTCTGTCCGACATGTTTAAGCCTGACAATTTGCATGCATCTGGGTAATATATTAGCCCATACATCGCTGGAAGAAATCCAACATCTGCAATATATGCAGGCCTATCCACACTGGAATCTTATTCATGCCGTGTTAATGTGCTGGGGGTTGTTTAAGTTCTTCACGATAAACCTTCTGCTTTTGAAGACAAGCTGATCACCTTGAAGTGATCCTGGAGTGAGGGTGAAGTGTCAGTTTCAGGACAGTGGTGCTGAAGTAACACATTAGCCATGATCTTACTGAATAACAAAGCAGATCGAGGAAAGGGGAAGGGGGGGGGGGTGTGGGTAGAGAAAAATATGCCGAATTATCAGTGCCTCGGTTATAGGCAAATTCCAAGACCTTTCCCACAGGCTGCACTCAAAAGATCCCCTCGTGACGGTGGGGTATACAGTTTTTTCTGGGTCTGGGCGCCACTCAGTTCTTCATTGTGCAACTTTCGTTTGGCAAGAGAGAAAAGAGATCCTTTGTGTGGCCGGGCATTTGAATGAAGGCGCTGTGGATAAAAAAAAAAGAAGGGGGGAGTTGATTGCAAATTATAAGCGGTGCTTGTTGATGGCCGATTGTCTTGTATGCAGCTGCACAAAGCCCGAACAACAGGGCGAAAGAAAAGAGCTGCAGACTGACTGACGCCGGGACTTAAACTCTCCCACCCAGACCACAGCAACTCCAGCATTGTTTCTCTGCCCTTGTCCCCACCACCTGATCTGCAACTGTGTGGGAAGTAATGGAATCTGAAAGCTATTGAAAGTTATAGGAACTGCACTGTCTACAGATTAAAATCACAGCAAGAGCAAGTTGAAAGAGTTCATTTTTGTTACAACACAGAGCCCACAGTTAGAAGCTTCCTCTGTGGCCCACTGGGCCCAGCCCAACACGGGGAAAAGAACAAAAGGACATATGAAGTAGAAGCGGGAGCAGGCCATTCTCCTCCCCCCTCATATCTGTTCTCTCATTCCGTAAGATCATGGTCGATCATTTACCTCAGCATCAGTCTCCCACATTAACCCACATACTTTCATTCCCAAATTATAAAAAAACTATTGATTTCTGCATTGAATGTACTCAGCAACAGAAACTCCACAGACCCTTTGCCTATAGAAATCCAAAGATTTACCACAAGAAGATTGGCCTTCTTAACACCCTCTTACTTTATAACCCGGTTCCAGATATCCCATCAAACTCCGCATCTACCTGATAAAGCTGTTATGGAAAGTGGAGAGAAAGATCTTTCATAGTTAGACATAGATCCTGCAAAGGATTCTGCCCCAGTATCTGTCGCTGGGACCTCGGACTTACGGTAGGTCCACATAAGCCAAAGACTTACATATCCAGAAACAGCTGAAAGCTGGACACAAAGTGCTGGAGTAACTCAATGGGTCAGACACATCTCTGGAGGACATGGATAGGTGACATTTTGGGTCGTTACCCCAAAAGGTCACCCATCCATGTTCTCCAGAGATGCTGTCTGGCCCGATGAGTTTTGCCAGAACTCTGTGTCCTTCTTTGTAAACCAGCATCTGCAGTTCCTTGTTTCGACACGTAGCTGAAAGCTAGCAGTTCCCTTTGGACTGTTCATTCACCATCTGCTTGTTTTCACCGGATGCTCTAATTTGCTGGAGCCTATGATCAGAAATAGGCACAAAAAACCAGTTTCTGTTACAGGACTCAGAGACAAGATTACTCAGTGCAGGGACCCCCTGCAAATACTGAGAATCTCCTGCAATTAGTAAAATAAATACCTTAACTTCCCCATTGAGATGGAGTCATCGAGTCATAGAGAGATACAATAGAGAAGCAGATCTTTCAAACTGCTCAATCCATGCTGACAATCAACAACACGTTTTCATTAATCCCATTTAATATGTCCCCATATTCTCATCAACACCCAGATTCTCCCAGTCACCTATACACCACGGGCTGTTAACCTACTACCAACTGCGTGTCTTTGGGATGTGGGGGGAAACTGGAGCACCCGGAGAAAACACATGCGATCCAAGGAGAATTGTGCAAACGCCACATTGACAAGACCCACGGTCATATTTGAACACAGGTCTCTGGCGATGTGAAGTAACAATCTGAATCACATGGTGACAACTCCACTCAGCACACCAACACCTCTGCTTCCTTAGAGGGCTTAGGAACGTTGGCATGTTCCGGACAACCTCCACCGACACGCCGTAAAAAACATTTCTATTGGGATGCATCATAGCATGGTTTGGGAACAGTTCCATCTAAGACCTGCAAGAAATTGCAGAGAGTCATGGCCATAGCACAGACCATCGCGCAAACCAACCCCCTTTGCATTGACCCCATCTGCACTTCATGATGCCTCGGCAAGGCCACCAGTATAATCAAGGACAAGTCTCAACCCGGTCACTCCCTTTTATCCCCTCGCCTATCAGGCCATAGGTACTGAAGTTTGAAAACGCATACTTCCAGATTCAGGGGCAGTTCCTTCCCAGATGTCATCAGACAACTTCTCGTTCTCTCACCAGCTAGAGTGCGGCCGCAACCAGCCATCTACCTCATCGGAGAACTTGGAACTTTCTTTAATTGAACTTTATCAGACTTTATCTTGCGCTAAATAATACACCCTTTGTCCTGTATCTGTACACTGTGGACGACTTGATTGTAATCATTGACCAGATAGCACGCAACAAAAAGCTTTCCACTGTACATTGGTACACAAGACAATAATAAACTTAACTGAACTAATCGCAATGTTTAAGAAACATTTAGACAGGTACATGGAGAGGATAGGTGTAGAGGGGTATGGACCACATGCAGGCAGGTGGGACTAGTGTAGAAGGGACATGTTGGCCAGTGTGGGCAAGTTGAGCCGACGGGCCTGTTTCCACACTGTATGACTATGATTCTGATCATTTTAAGATGGCCCAATAATGCTTGGGAATACCATATCTATTTAACACCCAGAAATGTCTGTGACCTGTTCTCAGAATTGGGAAAACCCATCCTCAGCATGAACTGGGTATTTCCCATTTTAATGATCACTCTCGGTCACCCAGCACTGTATCATTCCCTGAACTGGTAGCCTCTTCTTGCTTCATCTGCTCACCAGCTGGTTCCCAACATATCCCCATCTCAGAGATAAAGTAGAACTAGAGGGCTTAGGTTGCAGGTAGGAGGAAGACATTTAGTGGGGATATGGAGGAGGGGGGAATCTTCATCATCCAGAGAGCCCCTGGAATGCCCTGCCTGAGAGAATAATTATAGCTGGGTCACTGACAATGTAGACACAAAATGCTGGAATAGTTCAGCTGGTCAGGCAGCATCTTAGGTAAAAGGAATGGGTGACGTTTTGGGTTGGAACCCTTTTTCAGACTGAAATATAAAGCCAGAACCACACAGGCTGGCAATGAGATGACAATGAGGTGAGCATTTGAATTGATTAGGCGTAGAGGTCTGTTGACCAAGTATGGGTAGAATTAACATGGAGGGGTGGTTACTGATCAGTGTGGGCCAATTCAATGAAATAGCCTGATTTCATGCAATACGACTCTTCGATTCTCTGATACCAACTCAGCCAAACCTAGCTCTATCTATGTAACGATGCTAATTGTAAGAATAATTCCCTTCATACCACATCAATGCAGGGAAAGTGTCGATTTGCAGATAATTTTATAGGTTCATTTCCGCTGTCTATTTGCTGTGGAATCTTTGTCATTAGGCCCCCTATTGGGGTCCATTAATGTCCGGGTAGTGCCAAGTCTTTGATGATGTTACCAAGACAGCATGAAGAACAAAATTCAATGTCTTCAGGATGTAAAATGCAAAACAAAGCATTGATATCAGAAACAAAAAGCAGAATTTGTGTTTCCTGAAACATTGGCAATACTTCCCCCTCCACTCCCCTAGATGCTGTTCGACCTGCTGAGTTATTCAAGTGTGTGTCTTCCTCCAGATTCCAGCATCTGCAGTCACTTGTGTGTATAAAAGCAAATATGCTGGAAGGGCTCAGTCAGTTAACAGCATATGTGGAAAGAAAAGCCAGCTAAAGTCTCATCAGAACCCTCGAAGAAAGGTTTTCAACCTGAAACGTTCTTTGGTTGTTCATCCACCAACGCCAACAATGCCTCTCATTTCATAATACACCAATAGCAAAAGTCTTATTCTGCTTTTCAGATCCATTCACAGCCTTGTCCCACTGTCTCTGTTCCTTTCCCCAAAAAATGCCCCAAAATTGTCAAGAGAAACATTTCACTGTACCACCGTACACAATAAACTAAATTCAATTCAATTCATTGATCCAATTCTGACCTCCTGTGTACTCTGGAGTTTTATGTCTAAGTTTAGGTTTAGGTTTATTATAATCACCTGCAGTGAGGTAGAGTATAAAGCTTTGTTTTGCATGCTGTCCAGATTAGATATTGTATGCCATACATAAATATAATCAAGTCAAACTGTCAAACTCAAGTACAATAGAGCAGATAGAAAAAAAGGGAAGATACGGTGTGCAGAATATAGTTGTTAGCATTATAGGGCATTGTAGTCCATCCATTCTACAGGAAATGTCCAATGTTCACAATGTGGCAGAGGTGAATTGGACATTACCCTAGCTCATGGAGGGATCGTTCAGAAGCCTGATAACAGAGGGGAAGAGTCTGCTACTGAGTCTGGTGACACGTGCTTTCAAGCTTCTGTACCTTCTGCGGGATGGAAGCAAGGAGAAAAATGAATGTCCGGGGCGTGCCAAGTCTTTAATGATGTTACCGGGGTGGAAGATTGCAACCTTCACGTGGTCCGCCCTGTTTCGACTAATGCAACCAACTCGACGTGCACAAACGGAAGATCAAATGGAACAAGTTGTCCAACAACTTTAGGCTGTGCACGCCACACGAAAGAAGAAGAAGAAGAAGAAGAAGAAGATGATGTTACCGAGACTGCATGAAGTGTGGACGTTGCCAATGGTGGGAAGTCTGGTCTGCGTGTTGGTCTGGTCTGCAGTTTCTCACGGTGTTGGGCAGAGCTGTTCCCAAACCAAGCTGTGATGCAACCGCACAGTTTGGTGCATCTGCAGAGGTTTGTAGGAGTCACTGGAAACATGTTGAATATCCTCAGACTCCAGAGACATTGATGTGCCTTCTTGGCTGTGGCATCAATATGGTTGGTCCATTACATAATTGGTAATATTGACTCCAAGGAACATGAAACTCGCACCCATTTCCATTTTCCCACCATTGATGCTGATTGGGGCATCTACTCCCCCATGCTTCATGAAGTAAATAACTAGCTCCTTCATCCTGCTGACATTGAGAGAGAGGTTTTGTCCAGACACCATGTCACTAAGTTCTCTATCTCCTTCCTGCACTCCATCTCATCAATATTGGTGATTCGGCCCACCACAGTGGTGATGCCTGGATCCAGAATTATCTTCCTAAGTTCACTCTCCATCTTTAAGCCCAACTATTTGATCAAGTGCTTGCTCACCGATCTTAATATGTCCATGCATTGCTTAGTGTGAGTTCATTTTGCTAATTATTCATTTGAAGCATCTTGATATGTTTACTATGTTCAATTGGCCACATGAGAGTAAATGAAAGCATACTGAAAAGTATTGAACCTGAATTTCTAACATGCTGCAGAGATGCCAAACAGGAAATGGGAAAATGAAACAGTTGCCCAATAAATGTATGTTTCTTCCAAGGTGGGACCAAGGGTTGTTGGGGAATAATTTTAGAGTCATTGCCATTTATTTTTAATGTCAGCCACTGGTAACACTCGGGTCTCTGAGCCTGAAGGTCATGTGGTTAAATCCACTCACTCTGCAACACATTGCGCACTAACCTCACTGACACTCAATAGTGCAGAACTGATGAGCTTTTATATGTCTTGAGCAAAGCAAGAAGGGGTGGATGGAGTGTAGGTCCGAACAGGGAGATCTGGAAACGGAGCTGGAAGCCACTTGGGACAAGATTGTAGCAAAGGCTGAAGAATTGGACGTGGCTTCAGCATCTGCAGTTCCTTCTGTTGCCCTGTATGTCTTTGTGGACATTAGATGTACTCATCCCCTCACTCGAAGAAGTATAGGGCACAGGAGTTCATTCAACCCTTCCGTCACTCCATGTGACCATGAGTAATCTGTATCTTAATCCCACGTGAGTTTATTGATTTCAAACATGTTAATACACTAACCCAACAAAATGTATCAGTCATAGTTGTCAACTTCTTTTATTGATTTCTACCATCTGCCCTTCCACTCCCAACAGTTGTCCCTCCAGCTTCAATCATTCTGAAGGCGAACATTCACAATTAATTTTATTCTGTGTGAAGAGCACAGAAGAGGTCAGCCCCGAAGGACCTATCACTAATTTTTAATGTAGTGCGCCCTTGTTATGGATTCCCTTACCAGAGCGAAATAATTCTTCATTATCTACCTTATCAATGCCTTTGATTGTTCTAAATTGTATCACCGTGTCATTTCAATGCTTCAGGGTAGCACAGTTATGCAGCTGGTAGAGTTGCTGCCTCACTGCTTGATCCTTGCCTTGGGTGCTGTGTGTGTGGAGTTTGCACGTTCTCCCTGTGAATCACGTGGGTTTCCTCGGAGTGTACCAGTTTTCTCCCACATCCAAAAGATGTGCAGGATTGTAAAATTGCCCCTAAGGCATCGGGGGTGGATGAGAAAATGGGACAAAATAGAACTAGATGAAAAGATGATCGATGGTAAGCATGGACTCGGTGGGCCGAAGGGCCTGTTTCCGTGCTGTATCTCTAAATTATACTAAACTAAATGCAACCCAAGAACATGCAAACTATCCTCAAAATTAATTATTTCCTGATAGAAGTATATAAAGTGTATAAGGCATAAACAGTCATAACCTTTTTGTTCCCAGGTGGAGATGTCAAAGACTAGAGGTCAGAGCTTTAAGGTGAGAGGGGAAAAGTTTAAAAGTGGTGTGCAGGTCAAGTTATTTTTACACAGATAATGGCGGGTACATGGAACGCATTGCCAGAGGTGGTGGTGAAAGCATTTGCCAGTGGCATTTAAGTCTTTTATGTAGGCACATGGTTATGCAGGGAAGAGAAGGATATGGATCATGCACAGACAGAGAGTTTAATGCCCCTGTCCATCTTAGGAAACCTGAACGGAAACCTCTGGAGACTTTGCACCCCACCCAAGGTTTCCGTGCGGTTCCCTGAGGTTTTTGTCAGTCTCCCTACCTGCTTCCACTACCTGCAACCTCCAGCAACCACCTGCAACCTCCGGGCACCGCACGGAAACCTTGGGTGGGGCGCAAAGCCTCCGTTCAGGTTTCCTAAGTTGGACAGGGGCATTAGTGGGACAGGGGCATTACCTGGCATCATCCTCAGCATGATAATATGGGCCAAAACCTATATTCCTGTGATGTTCTTTAAAGTCTGGTATCAGCCTGTTAATTTGACTAAGAATTGCCTACAGAATCGACCATGCAATTCCTCATGTCCAGGTATCTGCCATAGCCTTTGTACTCTTTACTTCTCCCGTGCCCTTGGTCGGCATAGGCAGGATGGGCCGCAGGGCCTATTTCATGCTGTATGGCTCTATGCAATTCACATAGATAGAGTAAAAGAGCCAGCACAGATCCCGAGGGGTTCCACAAGTCAAACATCGCCAATCCCAGTATATAGTTATTATCATTACAATAAGTAAATTGTTGTGGAAATATGTAAATAAGCTAACTCACCCATTTCAAGAGAATGTCTCCAAATATATGTGCCTCTATTTTTCCATTCGTCACTTCTGTGAAAGGTTTGTATTCTGGAAGGATATAGTTCCTCAACGAGGGTCCTGCACGATATTTATTTTTCAGCAACTATACCAAAAAGATCATCTAGTCAGTGTCACATAAATGTTTGCACATCTCATCAGGTGATAAATTGGTCTCCATGTGTCCACATCGCCACAATGATTGCCCTCGAAAAGAAGTTTAATTGGCCCTGATGTGTTTTGGAATAAGCAACAGCATAAAAGGTCTTCTCTGGCATTAAAATCAGAATTGATTGAGGAAGTATTCTCGAATCTTCCGCACTCACAGTTTTCTCCCTGTTCATCTGACCTCTCAGGTAAATGTGAAAGAACCCTCAGCTCTGATAGACACAAAGTGCTGGAACAACTCAGCGGATCAGGCAGCATCTCTGGAGAAAAAGGATGGGTGCCATTTTGGGTCTGGGTCCTTTTTCAGAAGTCTTCAGAAATATAAAACAGTACATGGCTTCCTTTCCATTTACCTGGAATCAAGTCTATACATTTATTGTTTAAGAAGGAACTGCAGATGCTGGAAAATCGAAGGTACACAAAAATGCTGGAGAAACCCAGCGGGTGCAGCAGCATCTATGGAGCGAAGGAAATAGGCAACATTTCGGGCTGAAACCCTTCTTCAGAAGTCAATACATTTTTTGCATTGTCAACTCTTAAAAGTATGTGCATAGCAATCTGTGGTGTGAATTTGTGGAATGGTCTGGAACAGGAGATAAAACTTAGCACAAGCATAATTCAGTTTAAAAAGATGTACAAAAACACTTGTTTAAAAGGATATTGGGATGAGGATAGGTGATTGTGATATTTGTTATACTGATTGTATTGGGAAGGGTGATTATAGAGTGATGGGTTGTATATATGACTAAGATGCTGTATAGTATTTGCGGGGTTTTTCCTTTTCTTTTTCTTTTTTTCTTTTTTGTATGGCTTTGTAAATATTTGATTAGTGTTCAAATGTAAATAATTTGGTGTACATATAGTGGCTGGTGTACATATGGTGTACATATAGCTGCTAAATTTGTATGAGATAATTACAAGCAGTTGAATAAGGGGTGGGAAGTAATAAGCTTTGGCTTCTTCCTGCTCCTTTTCGGAAACATATGATTTCATTTATTTATAGATATTGTTTATGACACTTTATAAATATTTTTGTTTTGTTTTTTGTATGCTGTTTCACATTTGCTTTGTATTCTTTTATTCTGTCCGAAATAAATAACTAATAAAAAAAAAATATATATTTTTTTTAAAGTTCAGATTCAGATTCACAGTGGATTATTATCATATCCATCAGAGTGCAATGGGATTGTTTAATTGCAAGAAGCTCATAGAGTAAATAATATTCAGTAATGATAGATATAACAATAAATAAACCCTCTTGGAAAAGGATGTGAAAGAGATTTGTGAGGGTGTGTGCTCGGTTCATGCATGATATCGGTGGAGAAGAATGCTCTTAAGAATGGAATCTGCTTTCAAGCTCCTGCATCTTCTTCCAGAAGGCAGAAGAGAGAAAATTGAATAGTCAGGGTATACAGGAAGGCATCCTCGATGATATTGTTTCCTGATACAACATGCCATGAAAATAGATTGTTTAAGAAAGAACTGCAGATGCTGGAAAATCGAAGGTACACAAAAAAGCTGGAGAAACTCAGCGGGTGCAGCAGCATCTATGGAGCGAAGGAGATAGGCAACGTTTCGGGCTGATAGGGGGTGGGGGGAGGCGGGGAGAAGAAAGGAAAAAGGAGGAGGAGCCCGAGGGCTGAGGTAAGAAGGGGAGGAGACAGCAAGGGTTAACAGAACTGTGAGAAATCGATGTTCATGCCACCAGGATGCAGACTCCCCAAGCGGAATATGAGGTGCTGTTCCTCCAATTTCTGGTGTTGCTCACTCTGGCCGTGGAGGAGGCCCAGAAAATAGAATGGATGGAAGGAAGTGACGAGCTTGTGATAGATCAGGCAGTTCAATACTCTGTCACTTCAGACAGTCAAGAGGTGTTACCACACCAGGTGGAGAAGCATGCCATCAACATTTTTTCTATAGTGTACTTGTAGAAGCTTGGGAGAATTCTCATGGACAAACCTTCCCAGATACCCAAGATATAAATACACTGATGGCTTCCTTGATCACCTCATCAGTGTGAATAGACCAGGTTAGGGTGTTGTTGATATGGATGCCAAAGAATGTGAAGCTATTGACCATCTCCAATGATGAGACCATGGTTATGTTCACCCTCACTTCCTTGAGTCAACATCAACTCTTTTGGCTTGCTGTGTTAAGGGCTAGTTTTTTTTTTTTTGTTTTTTTAATTTAAAAATAGACTTTATTCAATTGATAAATATATACAATTCATGAACCATTCGAACAAAAAATTCATCCGACATTTTCGGAGACTATACAAATTTTTTTTCAGTACAATATTTTTACATTTGTCAAATTCCAGCAAAACTGTCCCCCACCCGTGCCACTCTGTGGCCCCTGTCCAAGTGATAAAGATATACAATGTGTGCACAGTGCGAAAATTCCATCCGACATTTTTGTCGGCTATAGAGATTGTTCAATACAGTTTATGTTTTTTAATTTTCACAAAAATGTCCCCCACCCATGCCACTCATGTGGCCCCCTGGTGTGGGATACCTTCCCTTAATTTAATTTGAGGGGCGTCTCCGCCATACCGTGCCCCCCATGTCCAGCAGCGGAAGGGCCCTAGACTGTGGCCCTCCCCCACTGAGCCTTGGCGTTGGCTGCACCAATCGCATCTACCAACAGGATCTTGTAATCTACATTCAACAATGTTATGGGTCTCCAATTCTTTATATCCTTCCTCTCCCCCTTCTGCTTGTAGATTAGGGTGATGCTGCCCTTCCTCATGGAGTCTGACATGCTGCCTGCTAGAAGCATGTTGTTGTACACTTCCAGCAGGTCCGAGCCCACCCAGTCCCACAGAGCCGAATACAACTCGGCCGGTAAGCCATCGCTTCCGGGAGTTTTACTCGAGTCAAAGGAGCGGATGGAGCCAGTCAGCTCCTCTAGGGTCAGTGGTTGGTCCAGACTCTCCCGCTTGCTGTCCTCCAAGACCTCCGTGATAGAGGACAGGAAATTCTGGGAGGCGGTGCTGTCTGTGGCCTTTCTGTCATACAATTCCGTGTAAAAGGATTTGCAGACCCTCAGCATGTCTGTCTGCGAGGATGCTACCGAGCCGTCCTCCTCCCTAAGGCTGTTGGATCACAGAGCTCCCCCTGTGAACCTTATGGAAGAAGAAACGTGAGCACGTCTCATCCTGCTCCACATGGCGGACCCTGGATCGGAAGATGATCTTGGAGGATTCAGAGGTAAAGAGCAGAGCTTGCCGGTCCTTCACCTCTCATCCACCCCCCTCGACTGCAGAAGGAGCAGTTGTTGCAAATCTGTCTGGAGTTGGCACAATTCCCTCTGACTGTCTTGCTCTCTGAACCCCTTTGACTATGAAGAACCTCTTAATGTTCTCCTTGATTGCTTCCCACCAGAGTGTCGGGGAGTCAAAGAGGGGCCTCACCGTTCTCCAACGTGCGTAGTCCCTCTTTAGCTCCTCAACGTTCTCTGGGGTCAACAGCTTCACGTTTAACTGCCTGCCTTCCGGTCGCTGAAGGCGTGGTCGTGCAGCTTTGCGTCTTTTACCATTTCCATCAGGAACTTGGACGTGCTGTCCAGTCTTTTGTCGGCACTCCCGGATCGTCCATCCGCATCAATGATGCAGTTGAAGCCGGATCGCCCACCGGCCCGGCCAGAACGAGCTGCCGGGACGTGGCCAACAGCACTGGGAGCTGCTGGAGAACGGCCAGCCGCACGCTCCGCACGGGTGGGGCATACACATTAATCAGCCAGAGCGGAGAACCACGGTACATAACATCCACCACGAGGAGACGCCCCCCAACCACCTCCCTGACCTCAGTGATGGTGAAGTTCCCTCCCCGCAGCAAGATCCCCAGGCTGGAAGCACGACAGTCATTGCCTTTCGACCACACCGACAGTCCGTGGGGCCACCATCGCGACCACCTCCGATAGCAGCGGAGGTGTGGCAACCCGCACTCCTGGAGAAAAGTCACATCTGCCTTGACCATGGCCAGGTACTGTAAGGCATTAACACATCGCGCAGTGCTCTTCACACTGCGCACGTTTAAAGATGCCAGTTTGAGCTCCATTGTCTTTTAGAGTCACTGACCATTTTCGTGTTCCCTCATGCCCACCGCTTCGGTGAATTAGCCTCACCTGTCCTGGGCTCAGGTACCCGGCATCCTCAACGGGTTGGGTTTCCCGTGTCGTAACCCAAGGTGTCGTTGGGGGGGGGGGCTGCTCGTTTCACCCCCTTCTGGGTGCGCCGCTTCCCCCGTCTCTCGTGGCTGGGGCACGGTGACAAACTTACTGCTCCCGGTTCCCCGGAGCTAGGGCCCATCGGCCGCTACAATGCTCCCGGTTGTCCGGAGCTGGGCCCCATCGGCTGCTGCGGTGATCCCGGTCTCCAGAGGCTGGGGCCCAACGGCTGCTGTACTGCTCCCGATGTCCTGGGGCTGGAGCCCCTCGACCGCTGCTCTGCTCTCGGTCTCCTGGTGCTGGTGGACAATCGGCCTGGACCTTCTCCTTTCCTCCCCGGTTTTCTTCTTGTGGGGTTTCCCGGTCGCCTCATCCTCCGACGAGGAGAGGTTGCTGCCTTCTGTCAGGGAGAGAGACCGTTTTTTGGGGGGGTTTTTGGGCTTGCCAACCCCTTCTGGCCTCTGCTCCTTGTGCTGACCCCTCTGGTGTTTTCCATACGTCACCGTCGTCCAATTCTGCTCTCCCCCCTCCTCCATCGACTCTCCCTCCTGGGCTTGGTGCTGGAGTTCTCTTGGCACTTGGGGGCTCGAGGTGTTTGAGGTGGTTGGGCTGTCCTCATCCCTGTTCCCCCTTTCTGCTGGGGACTTGGCAGTGGTAGTGGGTGTCTCACCTACCCTGGGGGTGCTGGAAGCCGCCCCTCTTGTCGCCTGTGCGTAAGTGCAGGCTCTTTTTGGGCAGGCCCTGTAAAGGTGGCCTCCCTCCCCACACAGGTTGCAGTTCTTGCTGGCCTGACAGTCCTTTGTCTCGTGGCCCTCCGTCTTGCAGTTTTTGCAGACCACTGCAGTGCATTGGGCCACCACATGCCCAGGCTTGTTACATCTTCTGCATAGTCTGGGCTGCCCCACGTAACTCAAATAACCTCGGTTTCCTCCAATTGCAAACACCGAGGGAGGGTGGAGGAGAGCTCCTTCCTTGTCCACCGTCAGCTTTACCTTGACTTGCCGCTTGCTCGTCCAAATCCCATGCAGGTCCTTCACGTCCACGCAGTTCCCTGCTCCTTCGACGTAGCGAGCAAGGAAGGTGAGGACATCCACTACGGGCACATGTGGGTTGAACATGTGCACCGTGATCATCCTTTCTGTCTGGTTTGGGAGGGTGAAGAGTGGCTGCACTTTCAGCAACAACAGCGGAGCTTCATTCCCCTTCTCCTGGAAATCTTTCATAAACTTTTGCCATCCCGTCGGATGCATGAAGGTAACATCGAAGTATTCATTACCCGGGAAGTCCTGGAGGCAGTAGATGTCTTTGGCCTCAAACTTGCAGGTCTCCAGCAAGACCTTCTTCACGAACAGGTCTCGTGAGAAGGGAATCCCCTTGCTGAGGTCCTTTACACTAATCCTCAGGGTATTGCGGATACCCTGTCCTCTCGCTCCAATTGCAGCTGCCATTGCTACGATTCTACACCGCAATCTGCAGCTCTTGTCCTTAATGGACCGTCAGGACTGTTCTAACAAGAACAGATAGCCCCTTTCACTGTTCTAATAAGAACAGATGTTCTCTTTTACCACTGATAAGAACAGATACTACACTTGATCTTAGCCAAAAGGCCGAGAGATTTATACGATCTGAAGAGAAACCAGAGTTAAGGGCTAGTTTGTTGATCTGACACCATAATACAAGGTTCTGATCTCTCCAGTGCTCTCTGTCTCATTGTTGTTCATTGTTGGTTGTTGTTGAGACACCTTTGGGAAAGTGTCATTATTATTTGATCAAATTCAATTTGAAGATCTAAAGTGATTTAGTTTGATATGAAACTGGGATCTTAAATATATACAAAACAAACTACAAAGGTGTGAGGCATGTGCAGGAAATTACTTTAAAAAAATTGGCAGTAAACAATTAATAACTAACAATTAAGAAATTAATACATAATTTGCAACGTAACCTTTTAATGTACAAAGATACAACAGGTAAAGAGGCTAAATAAATTAAAGACTATTAGATCAAAGAAAATTTTGCAACAGAGCAATGTGTTTGAAAATTGGATAAGATTCAGAATTCAGCAAAGGAAGACCAAAACATTAATAGCGAAAGGGAAAGTAGATCATAAGAGGAAATGATAAAAATAGCAAATGTTATTTCACAGGAATAAATAGGAAAAGTTATATTGGGAAATAAGAACAGGGGCCATGCAGCACGCAAAAAGGCCCTTTGGCCCAACTAGCCCATGCTGACCCGCATACCCCATCTACACTAGTCTGTGCTTGACCCATAACCCTTTAAACCTATCCTATCCACGTACCTTTCCAAATGTCTCTTAAACCTCTTGACATGGTCCCACTCGAGATTAGTGGGCAAAATTAGAGCACATGGTATTGGGGGTAGGGTATTGACATGGATAGGGAACTGGTTGGCAGACAGGAAGCAAAGAGTAGGAATTAACGGCTCCTTTTCGGAATGGCAGGCAGTGACTAGTGGGGTGCTGCAAGGCTCGGTGCTGGGTCCCGTTATTTACAATATATACTAACGGTTTAGATGAGGGAATTAAGTGTAACATCTCAAAGTTTGCGGATGACACAAAGCTGGGTGGCAGTGTGAGCTGCAAGGACGATGCTATGAGGCTGCATGGATAGGTGACGGATAGGTTGGGTGAGTGGGCAGATGCATGGCAGATGCAGTATAATGTGGATAAATGTGAGTTTATCCACTTTGGTGGCAAGAACAGGAAGGCAGATTATTATCTGAATGGTGTCAGATTAGGAAAAGGGGAGGTGCAACAAGACCAGGGTGTGCTTGTACATCAGTCACTGAAATTAAGCATGCAGGTAGAGCAGGCATTGAAGAAAGCAAATGGCATGTTGGCCTTCATAGTGAGTGGATTTGAGTTTAGGTCCTACTGCAGTTGTACAGGGTCCTGGTGAGACCACACCTAGAGTTGTGTATGCAATTTTGATCTTCTAACTTGAGGAAGGACATTTTTGCTATTGAGGGAGTGCAGCGTAGGTTCACCAGGTTATTTCCTGGAATGGCGGGACTGACATTTGATTGAAGAATGGGTTGGCTGGGCTTGTATTCACTGGAATTTAGAAGGATGAGAGGGAATCTTATGGAAACATATAAAATTCTTAGAGGATTGGACAGGGGAGATTCAGGAATTTTTTTTCCCGATGTTGGGGGAGTCCAGAACCAGGGGTCACATTTTTAGAATAAGGGGTAGGCCATTTAGGACCAAGATGAGGAAAAACTTTTTCACCCAGAGTTGTGAATCTGTGGAATTCTCTGCCACAGATGGTAGTGGAGGCCAATTCACTGGATGTTTTCAAGAGAGAGTTAGATTTAGCTCTTAGGGCTAAAGAACTCAAAGGATAAGGGGAAAAACCTGAATGAGGTACTGATATTAGATGATCAGCCATGATCATACTGAATGGCGGTGCTGAATGGCCTACTCCTGCACCTATTCTCTAATGTTTCTATGTTTCTAACATAACAATAGTATCTGCTCAAGTACCTCATCTGGCAGCTCGTTCAACATAGCCACCTGTAAAACTGTTACCCATCAGGTTCCTATTAAATTCTTCAAGAAGGAACTGCAGATGCTGGAAAATCGAAGGTACACAAAAATGCTGGAGAAATTCAGTGGGTGCAGCATCATCTATGGAGCGAAGGAAATAAAGAAGGGTTTCGGCCCGAAACGTTGCCTATTTACTTCGCTCCATAGATGCTGCTGCACCCGCTGAGTTTCTCCAGCATTTTTGTGTACCTCCTATTAAATTCTTCCCCCCTCACCTTAAACCCATGTCCTCTTGTTCATCGCCATTCAATATGATCATGGCTGATCATCCAACTAAGTATCCTGTACTTGCCTTCTCTCCATACCCCCTGATCCCTTTAGTCACAAAGGCCACATCTAACTCCCTCTTAAATATAGCCAATGAACTGGCCTCAATCAAAGACCCTATAGCGGAGCTCTGCTATAGGATCTTTGGCCTCAACTATTCTGTGGCAGAGAATTCCAGAAAAAACGGTTTTCAATCTAGGACAGTGTTGGCAGCTTGAATAAACACCATTGTCTGCAGAGAACCATCTCAACGCAGTGGCCAAATAAGGCTCTTTTCGATGGAAGATAGACACAAAAAGCTGGAGGAACTCAGCGGGACAGGCAGCATCTCTGGATCTGGATTCTCCACATAGATGTTTGAATATAGATCCTCAGACTGAGGAAGGGTCTCGACCCGAAATGTCACCCGTTCCTTCTATCCAGAGATGCTGCCTGCCCCGCTGAGTGACTCCAGCATTTTGTGTCTATCTTCAGTGTAAACCAGCATCTGCAGTTCCTAAATAAGGTGTCTGAATATGCAGAGGTGTTCCTGTCAGAACAGCCTTTATGTAAATGTAATTGTACACAGCCATATGCGTCTACTCAGAATATTGAAGTAAACTCTAACTGCGACTGCTGAAACTGTATTTAATTGCTTGCTTTTATCTTTGTACTTAATGAGTATAAAAAGTCAATGTACTTTTCAGCTCACTGAGATTCTTTTCAGATTCATCCAAGAGACCCTTACAGAAGGCCTGTTTGTTGTGCTAAATAAAGACCTTTTACATCTACAGCTCTGGGATCCATGTGGCTCAGTCAGAGTCACAATACAACTCATCCACTCTTTCCATAGCCACCACTTTTAAACCTTGCGGCGAAGGTCATTAGATGATCTGCGGATTTATCAACTTTTATTTCCATTTTCTTGTGCTAATTTCTTTCAGCTCCTCTTTAACTTTATTCATGTACTTTGCTGCCATTTCTTGAAAGTTTTTTGTGTTTTCCTCTGTAAAGGCAAACAAAAAAAAAACTTGTTTGTTTTCTCTGAACAAGAGAAGATTTCTCTGAGCTGATAAGATTTACCGGGATGTTACCAGGTCTCGAGGGCCTGAGCTATAAGGAGAGCGGGCTAAGACTTTATTCCTTAGAGCACAGGAGGATGAGGGGTGGTCTTATGAGGTGTGCAAAATCATCAGGGGAATTGATCGGGTAATTGCACAGACTCTTCTGCCCAGAGTAGGGGTGGGAGGTTGCATCTCTTGAGTGCCACAGCAGTTCATTATCCACATTAATGATTTGGTTGTAAGGGCAGTGGGCAGGTGCTGAACAGAGGGTAGACGCTCCCGCCCCCATGAGTCTCGGGCAGATGGGGCTCGTCAGCCTGGGAAGGCTGTCCATCTAGGAGGGGGAAAACTCTGATTTAAAACCTCCACTGCCTTGTGGCCATATCCAGTCATGAAAAAGGCTCCTGGAGTAAACCTCAAGAAAATCCGGAGCCCCTAAGATAGTTCATCGTTGTCTACAACCTCACTCTGGCAGCTCCTGCGATGGCGCTGGTGCCAAACTGTAACGGCCCTGCTGTTCCTTTGGATCGATCAGCGACGTGGAGAGGGGGGGGGACGTGCTGCATGGGCAACAGCCTGTCCTCCAAATGACATCGCCCAGGCTTGCATCTGACCACACATCACCTGCAAACTAGGATGCATCACCCATGGTCAGTCATGACTGATGGGGGGGGGGGGCTCCTATGATTTGGTTGAGTTTCCTGACCTTGTGGAATACAGCCAGAGCTGCTCATGATATAAAGCTGGGTGCCAGGGTGAAGTGTGGCGAGAAGCCTAAGGGGGATATGCAAACGCAAAGTGTATACAGATGCTCCCCGGTTTACGATGCTTCGACTTACGATGGCGGAAGCGCTGGGCAACGGCAGCGAGCCGCAGCTCACTTCCGGTCAGGTGATCAAATTGTATTAAATGCATTTTCGACTTACGATATTTTCAATTTATGATGGGTTTATCGGACCTTAACCCCATCGTAGTTCGAGGAGCAGCTGTATTTATGGGACTAGCAGATAGTTACTTAAATACTTAGCAGATATATAGTATGAGGTCATCCGCCTTGGTGTAATAGAAATGCAACGTACAGGTTCACAATCTCTTATCCGAAAACCTTGGGACCAGACACATTTCGGATTTCGGAATGGAAGATTTTTAGCGTAGATTTTAACGTTTTTTAGATAAAACATTACAGGGGCTCAGTGGTAGAGTGCTCGGCTCATGGCTGCAAGGTCGCGAGTTTGCGCCTTGATCCCGGCAGTTACTCGGCGAGGGAGGTAGTGCTCTCTTGTCACCCTAGCGGGGCTACATGGCCTTAGGTGGCCTAGCTCGGGGATTCTTGAATCCCCCGAATAAATAATTTTTAAAAAAAGATAAAACATTAAGTAAAAATTTAAACATAAACTGGCTCAAACTAAGCTAAACACATGAAAATATACTTATATGCAGTAAAAGCACAAAACTACTAGTTTGAGGATCCTGGAGAAGATCAATGTTGTCATCGTTGTTATGGTGACCATCGTCTTCGGGCTTCCCATCATGACCATCGTTCTCGGGCTTAAAGACTTCCTCCAGTGTCATCTGTTTCATTAACAGAGGTTTCTGTCTAAGCAGTCTCTCTTTGATTGAATAAACTGCCATAATCTCATGGGCACTGATAAATGTACATTGTTCCATGCCACCAATTAACTGATCACACAGTTTTACCATATCATCTATGGGCATTTTTTCACCTGAGTTCACAATGTCATCATCCTCATCCTGTACTATCTGTACTACCTGTACTATCCTCATGCTTATTGTTATCTAACACCATTTCAGCAACTTCTCCATCACTCAAGGAATGCACAATAGGTGCATTGTCAACATTCAGCACTTCTTCGATATCAGCTGACTCTAACGTATTTACATTTTCTGTTGCAACACTTTTGGCATAAGCAATGAGGTTTGATATCATCTTCTTCTCGTTAATGACACAGAATCCTTCAAAGTCTTCATCTGCAGGCTCATTTTCATCGAACATTGTTGTAGGCCAAAGTTTGTGCCATGCATTTTTTAATGTTGATTTAGTTACATCTTCCCAAGCATTAACAAGTACATAAATGGCATCCTGAAGAGCAAACTCTTTCAGGAAGTCTTTGATATCTACGCCTGCAATGTTGACTGCAGCAAGCATGCAGTTCAGAAAAAAGTCTTTATACTTTGTCTTCATTGAGTGCAAAATTCCTTGGTCACAAGGCTGTATTAAAGATGTCACATTGGGGGGAAGATAAATGCCAAAAACATTATTTTTCACAAGAACTTCAGCAGGGGGATGTGCGGAACAGTTGTCTAGGAGCAATACAATTTTACAGTTTTCTACCAGTCCAGCTTTCCTACAATGAGCTTGTGCAGCTGGTACGGAATGGTTATTGAACCAATTGGTAAACATTTCTCTGGTTACCCATGCATTCTTGTTTGCATGATAATGCACAGGTAGATTTGTTACACCTTTAAAACATCTTGGACGTTGGCTTTTTTCAAGCACTGCCAACTTTAACATGTGTGTGCTTGCAGCATTTGCACACCCAAGAACAGTCACCCTGTCCTTAGCGTCCTTGAAACCTGATGGTGCTCTTTCATCAGCCGTTGTTAAAGTTTTTCTAGGGATCTAGCACCAGTAGAGAGCTGTTTCATCAGCATTGTATATTTGCTCCGGACTAAGGTTTTCATCAGATACCATCTTGGCAAATTCATCAATGTAACGTTCAGCTGCATCATAATCAGCAGAAGCTTTTTCACCACAGATTTTCAGATATTTTATACCATGAAGCTTCTTAAATTTCTGCAGCCAACCTTCTGAATATTCACACTCGCCTTCAATGTTCAGTTCTTCATGGTATTTTCTAGCTTGTTTCATTACCATCAAACCAGTCAGTGGCATACGCTCACTTCTTCGTTGTCGAACCCACTCCATCAGCACACGGTCAAGATCTTCGTTTTTTGCCCTATGCAGCGTTTTCCTATTTTTCATTAGTTTCTGGTCATCACTGTCACTGTAAAACTTCAACAACTTATGTTTCTGTTTCTTTAAGTCGTATATGGTGGTAGTTCCCACACCATAATCTTCAGTAAGATGCCGCACAGATACATCACGAACAAGCTTCTGCAATAACTCTATTTTCTGTGCTATCGATAATGACAGATGCTTCCTTTTCTGCTTCTCACTGTTATCCATAGGGGAATCTGCAGCTCTTTCTGACATTTTCACAGTCTTCAAAGTTAAAAAAATCAGCAAAAAATAAACAAAATATCCGTGAGCAGCAGAGGCGACGTGCGTTTGGCGCCAAACACGAGCTTTGGCGTGTCAAGTTTGGCGCCAAACGCGAGCTTTGGTGTGCAGACGACATCCTGGAAAAAATGTTCGGTTTTCGGAGCTTTTCGGTTTTCGGAATTTCGGATAAAAGGTTGTGAACCTGTATTTTCAAATGCTGAGGGATATAAAGTTGAGGGATCTGATATTTTGTGCACAAATATCTGAAAGTTAACATGTGGGTGCAGCAAGCAGTTAAGGAAGAAAGCAGAATGGAGAAACAATGCACTGCAGGTGCTGGTTTGCAAAAGAAGACACTAAGTCAGAACAAGTGGTCATAGTTTAAGGATAAAGGGGAAATCTTTTAGGACCGAGATGAGGAAAACTTTTTTCACACAGAGAGTGGTGAATCTCTGGAATTCTCTGCCGCAGAAGGTAGTTGAGGCCAGTTCATTGGCTATATTTAAGAGGGAGTTAGATGTGGCCCTTGTGGCTAAAGGGATCAGGGGGTATGGAGAGAAGGCAGGAACAGGATACTGAGTTGGATGATCAGCCATGATCATATTGAATGGCGGTGCAGGCTCGAAGGGCCGAATGGCCTACTCCTGCACCTATTTTCTATGTTTCTATGTTTCTAAGTGCTGGAGTAACTCAGGAGGTCAACCAGTACTTCTGCAGAAAATGAGTAGGTGACGTTTTAGGTCTGAAACATTACCTATCCATGTTCTCCAGAGTTGCCGCCTGACCCGCTGAGTTACTCCAGCACTTGGTGTCATATTTTGGAACACAAACCGAGGTTTATCTTTCTTTTAAGAGGACATCTTACTGCACAGGGTATATGCAGCAAGTTGTTTAACAAAGTATATGCAGCAATGTTGTTGAACAGGGTATATGTAGCAATGTTGTTTAACAAGGTATATGCAGCAATGTTGTTGAACAGGGTATATGTAGCAATGTTGTTGAACAGGGTATATGTAGCAATGTTGTTTAACAAGGTGTATGGAGCAATGTTGTTGAACAGGGTATATGCAGAAATGTAGTTTCATTGGGTATTTGCAGGGTTCTCCTTTTCGGGGTAACTAAAACCAGTTGTAACAGTTTCAAAAGAAGGGGATGGCCATTTAGGACACTTGATGGTCTGTTTGGACTCGATGGGCCAAAGGGCCTGTTTCTGAGATATCTCTCTAGGACGGTAATAAGAAAAGATTTGAGAATGAGATGATACGAGGGTATGGAGTTCTGCAATTAATTCAGGGTTTAAAGCAAGTTAAATTTCTTACCAGAATGGGGTATATCGCGAACATGGTTCCTGCCTCTTCCTCACTGACATGGTGGCAGCCCACCACTGAAGAGTGCTGTGGAAACTCAATCTATTCAAGACAGGAAGCAGCTGAATTTTTGGATATTATGGTGTTAGGATTAGCACAGGAAAGTGGGCTTGAGGTAAAATGTTAGTTTATTGAATTAAGTGGCCCCATAGCAGAAGCATCCACGTCGCTGGGCTGGAAGCTGGAAGTATCCCGAGCTAATTCTGCTACCACTATCATCTATTGCAACAAGTGATGCCTGCCACTGATTGTCGGCGGAAGCTTGCGCCCTTTTCAGGACAGACGATGATAGCAAGATCAACATCTGTAACCAGATGGACACGAAAAGGAGATGATTGAACTAAGTACTCCTGCTTTAATTTTAGATGGGTTTTTTTTTACTCTGATAGCCTGGAATCAAAACTTTCAAAAGCAGAAAAAAAATCTACTTGTTGCCGCTCTCGATGCAGAATTTACTTTTGCCTCACATTACAAGATTAGCAGGCTGTTTGAAAGAGACCAAATAGAAATATGCAGGTGGTCCTGCAATAAAATCATCTCCACTTGAGGTTGCATGAAGGGGGTTAAGGACAAATACATTTCCTTAACCCTTGCATCCCTTTTCTCTCTCTGTCCCTCCCCCACACTAGTCGTTATATTAGTATCACTGTTGTCCTGGTGAGTTTGATTGTCTGTATAACTTGTTTTAACCAAGCCCACAGCCAACAATGGACTGTTTCCTTTATCATCGTTACATTTTTGCATATCTTTCTTTCATTTGTTCTTTATCTCTCTATATCACCACCTGTATCTCTTGTTTCCCTGTTCCCTATCAGTCTGAAGTCTCAACCTGAAACCTCACCTATTCTTTTTCTCCAGATGTTGCTGCCTGTCCCGCTGAGTTGCTCCAGCTTTTTGTGTCTATCTTCGGTTTAAATCAGCATCTGCAGTTCTTTCTTACATAATTGGCCTCCACTGCCTGCTGTGGCAGAGAATTCCACAGATTCACAACTCTCTGGGTGAAAAAGTTTTTTGTCATCTCAGTCCAAAATGGCCCACCCCTTAATCTTAAACTATGACCCTTGGTTCTGGACTCCCTCAACATCGGGAACATTTTTCCAGCATCTCGCCTGTCCAATCCCTTAATTTAGGTACACAAAAATGCTGGAGAAACTCAGCGGGCGCAGCAGCATCTATGGAGCGAAGGAGATAGTCAACGTTTCGGCCCGAAACGTTGCCTATCTCCTTCGCTCCATAGATGCTGCTGCACCCGCTGAGTTTCTCCAGCATTTTTGTGTACCTTCGATTTTCCAGCATCTGCAGTTCCTTCTTAAACCCTTAATAATTTTATATGTGTCTACGTGACATAGACATAAAAGGCTGGATTAACCAGACGTCTGAAGAAGGGTCTCGACCTGAAACGTCACCTATTGCTTATCTCCAAAGATGCTGCCTGGCCCGCTGAGTTACTGCAGCATTTTGTGCCTATATGTAGCTTAAACCAGCATCTGCAGTTCCTTCCTGCACACTGACAGCCACGTTCCAGCCCAGTGGCTCAGCCCCGGTCGATGGGGGCGGGCCCGGGGCATTTGATGGACAGCTTCGGTCAGGACGCCCGGCTACAGTCGCCATGGAAACCGCCGCGGCGGCGCCAGCGCTGGCTCTCATGAATGGGTGACGTCACGGGGCTGGCGCCAGGGAGTCTGGAGCAGAATCTGCTGATTGCTTCTTGTTCCTGCCAATTCATCACCTGTCAAAACTAGCCCTGTTTGCCTTGAGAAAACGAATCTACCTAGATCAACACAGCTGGCAGGGACAGCCAGATGTGTAAAGATCACTTTTTACGGTCCTTTTTAAAAAAAAAAGTAACGACAGAATGTGTGCAAAAGTTGAAACTTTGGGAGCTTCGGAAAAAAAGTTTAAAATTTGCAAAAAAAGTTTCAGAAACTTTCTGCGAAAAACTGCAAACTCATTTAATTCAACGATTTGTGTTGGAGGGAACTGCAGATGCCGGTTTGTACCGAATATAAGACACAAAATGCTGGAGTAACTCAGCATTTGATGCTGCCTGTCCCACATTTTGTCCATCTTTGATTCAATTATTTTATATTAGACTATACATTGAGTAATAGAATGTTATATTACAACTTCTATCTGCGAGACCAAGTTTAGGCATGTCGCAGCAAAAGTTTTTTGAAACGTTTCTGCACAAATTGTTAAGCAACGAACCGGCACCAGGCATGTGAAATATATAACATGCAAATTGAAAGTGAATTTTAGGCGTCAGTAATTCTGCAGATTGAAACGGTTTGGAACGATGCAAAAAGGCGTTTATAAAACAACTGTTGCTTTGCACAGCTGTGTGAAACCGCCGCTTGCGTTAGTCACGAGATTTTTTTTAAAACAGCAAACGGTCTTTGCGATTTTTAATCTCTTTTTAAGAAGGAAGTGCAGGACGCAGGCAAACTGTCATGGAATCCGGATGAAAAACATTTGTGATACAAGAAGTTAAAACGACAAATAACTGGTTAAAATAAAAACGTAACACCCACTCAACATAGGAGCAAAAATGAACTCAAAGCAATTATGGTATTGTTTTATTTCTCTCAAACTACTGACAAATAGTCAATTCTTAAATATGCCTCTTTTGATTCGCTGAATGATATAACTTGCTGAAAATATAACTTGACAATCATTGGTTTTCAACATACTGTTTCATCATTTACTTATGCACTCTGATACAGATGCACTCAGAAAAAAGGAGGAATTTGCATTGTAAAAGCTTGTTCCACTAGATAACAAAACCACCCCCTCCCTCTCTTCCAAACTATCCGGCCCTTGTCTCTTCTTCCACCGGTGGCGCTGGTCGTTCGTTCGAGGCTGCCCTATAAGCTGGGGTGTTTCTATACTATTGCCGCTCATCTTTCCAAAGGCAGGTTTTCACTGGGCGCCGAGAGGAGGTGAAGTGACGTTGCTTTGCTGAGTAAATGGTGGGGGTGTGGCTACAACTAGTCTGACATAAATAGAGGAAAGTCCAAAACATAGCTAGCATTTCTGCGTTTTATTTTATTTTAAAGGAAAGCTTATTGTGTGACGGACTGCAAATTTCCCAAGACTTTCCTCCTGAGAGGAAAGATTGCAATTTTCAAGACCGTGCCCCAAACAGGATTTTATTTTATATTTTTATTTTTATTTTATAATTTTGTTGTTGCAAACCATACCCAGGAGGAAATTTGAAGGAGGAGATGAAAGCCATCAGCCCCATCCGATCTGTGAGAAGCTGTCACGAAGCGGTGTGTTGTTTGGCTGATCAGAGTTTGTCTATCTCACGGGGCAAGAATCCAGTGGAAGATCCCCTTACCTTGCTGTACGACATGAATGATTGCTACTGTAAACTGATGGAGCTGGTTCCTAGCATCCCCCAGAACAGAAAAGTCAGCAAGATGGAAATCCTCCAGCATGTTATCGATTATATATTCGACTTGCAGATTGCATTGGAAAGCCAGCAACAAGACCCAGAGAATAGCAACGCATCCGGCAGCTCCATCCTAACGCTGCAGGTAAAACACTTTCCTGGTTTATTTGTAATTGATAAAGCAATTTCGCTCTTTAAAGCTGTAAAGTTTCTCCAAATCCTCATGCTAATATCTCTTCTCTCCACTTTCAGCGACCGGAACTGTCTAGTGATGGAGAAAGTTTATCCTTATGTCACTGATTAAAACGGTGAGTGACTATATTAAGATTTGATTAATAATATCTAACAGTTGGATGCAGTGATATGTAGCCAGTGCTCAAAGCATGACCATTGGAAATTAATCATTTTAATTCAAATATTGACAATGCTTGTACTGACCTTGGCGATGTACCGATGTATCAAAAGATAATGACCGTGGGCATAGTTCAAACACTTCCGTGATATGTAACAATTAGATTTAAATGCTACAGTTCTGCGATGGAAAGTTATTTTGACTTGTAGAAATGATGTTTGGGGAGTAAAGTAGAATGAATGATATCATTGGGGGGAAATTGAAGCGTGGCAAAAATAAATGCATGTGTACATCCAAGAGGTTTCTTGATAATTATTTAATGATTCTTTTTAATGGCGAGGGTTGTGTTTAGCAGCAGGAAGGGGAGTTGTATAATTTGTATCCTTATTGCACGGTGCACTAAGCTCAGAGGCTGAAACACTGCAGATGTTTATCGAGATATTGCCCAAGCCCGCAGGAAGGCGCCATCGAACATTACATGTTTGTGTTGCTCTTTCTGGGTAATTTTAGCTCCCATCTGTAAAGACTTATGGACAGCAAACGCTGCCAATTAACAAAACACTGCGTGCCGAGGGGATAGGCTTGTGCATGTGTGTGTGTTTAACCGGGTTTTCTCTCCCCTCTGCTGATGCTTTATCAGTCGGGGGCAGTGCAGGATTCCTGTCTGGCGCCAGGCTGTCTGGCCCTTTGCTCCGCTCTCCCATGCTCACTGACTGACACGCCTCTCTCCCATTCAATCCTGCAGGTGTGCATTCAACTCGCCGCTACAACATCGCTCTGAGAGTGTCCTGCCAGCGAATCAAGACCCCACCCCCACCCTTCCCGTTTCCACTCCCAAGCAGTGAATTGAACACTTCAGCCATTTCAAGGACAAATTCTTTTTTCAAAAGAAACGAGCCAGTGCATATCTGGGAAGCACTTTCCATTTGGCACCCAGAGCACTGAATTTTTAAACCATGGTCGTTTTTTTAAATACATGCCACTAAAAGGACCAAAGACTTAATGGAGACGTCTGATTTCTTGAAAGGTTATTTAGAAAGTTAATTTGAGAAATCATGATTCACCTTTGAGAGATGCTGGTTGATTGGAACTTGGGGAAGAGCAACAAATGTCAAGGACTGTCAGAATAATGTTATTTTAGTCGTGAAATCTTTTGATGTGACCAAAAATAATTGGGAGTATGTATGTATGCCTGTTGTGCAGAATTAAGCACTAGAAAGGCTTCAGTGTTCCCAATTCTAAATTGATTAAGAACATTCCAGTCATTTTTATATAGTATTCAAAACTACTGTTTTTACCCACCGCCATCTGTGGCACCAGTCGCATCTTCAGCTGCAGTAACTGCTGTTTACAATGAAGGCTATTTTTTAATATCATGATCCACAGCATATGTTCTCTGCATTATGTGTCAATTTTCTTTTGAGACCACTCCTGGGCTGTTGTCTTATTGGTCAGGCCACTATTCTGAGGTTAATGTTGGGGTGACCATCCCCTGTCTTTTATTGGAAAGGCCACTCTTTATTTGAGTGGAACCTCTGAGTGGTTTGCATGTGCAAAGAGTTAACAACTTACCCCAATGCATGTAGCCAGGGGCAGGAGACTTGTTGGATCCAGGAGCTGGGGACACCCAATAACCATCACAGCTTAAAACATGGTCAGGAAAGATGGCAAAATCATTTGGGTTATGCCCTGACATTAGAGATGTGATGCATTGAAGAGAATAAATACAAGGTCTTAAAATTGACCACAAACTCTTGATTTTGAGTTCTCCAAACAGTGAGCCGCCAATTGCACCTTTCAAAGTGCAGCAGCAGCACATTCCAGCACAAGGCCTAAATTTTAAGTGTGGACTTGAGATTTTTTTTTTTTTGGCTGTCCTGTAGCTAGAAATATTCAGACGGGGAAAGTTTGTCGACACATCTGATGTCCCAATGCTTTACAACCCTAAACCTCTGGGCAAATCCATTTAAAAGAAAAAGGTACATAAGACTCTTCTGGCTGCACAGGTTGTCCATGCAGCATTGCAGAGTGCCTTTTACCTTTGCAAACCGATCTTATCGCAGTTGGAACCTTGGGAACATTTTGTACATTACCGGGATGAGATTATGTCCATTCTAGTGGAAATGCACAAATCTTGGGAGTACGGCTTCCAAGTAGATGCTGCTTCACTGATCCGTGGAGGAGCGGGCGAAACTCTCCGACTTTTGCGAACTCTATACTAGAGTTATCTTTTGTATATTTGTGGGGAGAAATGTTCCTGCAACAATGTATTTCTTCTGACCTTTTTTAAAAAAAAAACTTTTTATAAAAGTTTATGGAAATGTAAATTTTATACATAATAAAAATACATTTACAGACATATTGTCAATTATTAAATGGGCATGGTTGCATGCACCAGGTATGACGGGGTGAATGCAATGCGAGGGAGGAACAGCTAACGGCAAATTGATGGCGATTAATTGCAACGGGTAATATCACTGTTGTAGAGTTGAGAAAGGGGGCAAACTCAATTTAGGAACATTAGGTCTGAAGAAAGGTCTTGACCCAAAGCATCACCCATTCCTTCTCTCCAGAGACGCTGCCCGTCCTGCTGAATTACTCCAACATTTTGTGTGTTATCTTCGGTTTAAACCAGCATCTGCAGTTCCCTCCTACACATTAGGCCTTTTCTCATCGGGCCATTTTCTCCCCCACCCAAAATTAAAATAATTGCTTAGCAGAAATTGTAGGTTAATTGGCTTGGTAAAATTGTCCATAGTGTGCGTAGGATAGTGTAAGTGTGCGGGGATTGCTAGTTGGCGTAGGTGGGCCGAAGGGCCTGTTTCTGCGCTGTATCTCTAAACTAAACTTAAATTCTCCAGATATTCAGTAATCCTAGTACCAATGGAGAGGCTATTTTGTAGAGCACCCTTATTTTACTATTATTTTTCCCTGTCTTGCACCCCCACCCCACCTCACCCTGGACAAAAAAAGGTCAACCCACTGGAAACCAGTACGACATTACAATTTCACATCTTGAAATGTTAGCACACTGAGCAACCCCATCAAATATTAAATGCCTTCCCAGGATTCCGTAAATTAAACTACTTGTTGCACTAAAATATTGTCCATTCCCCATTGAGATCCCATAAAATATTAACCACACCAACCATAATCTCTTCAAATATTAAGTTATCCAGTCATTTTATAAAAGGTTAATCTACTCCCATTGTCTCCATAAATATTAGCAGACTCCCAGATTTAGGAAATGATTCCCGAACACCCAGATAGCTCATAAAATATTAACACAGCCTGATAAATATGAATATGCTCCTAGTTTAGTGATTAGATTAATATTTTGAAATCTTGTGTTTGTTAGTATTTAATAACTTCCAAGAGAGTCAATATACAACATTCCAGCAACTCCAGAAAACGTAGTCCTAGAGTATTCTTAACACTCCCAGGAGCCCGTAAAATAAGAAGCCAGGAATTTTGCAAATTACTAAGCCTCAGAAGGCCTGTAAAATATTAACACACTGCCAAATACCCACAAAATATTACACTCTTGCAGAACCCATAGAATATAAACACGTTTCCAATTATTCCATGATATATTAACATTATCCCATAAAATATTAACACATTTCTACAGATTCCCTGAAAGATTAATAAACTCCAATGTTCTGTGTGACTGTCCATAAAATATTAATGCACTCCCGGGGAATCCATAAATGTTTAACACTGCCTGACACTCCAGCCACCTAACGCACTCAGAAAACCCGTAGAACATTAGCGATCCCTGTGGTGCCATAAAATATTGTAAAGAAATCCCACAGAATTCATAATAAAATCCTGGCAGTTCTATTACATATTGAATGTCTCAAGGAATCCATAAAGCAATCCCAGTGATTTCATAAAATATTAACACACTTCAAATGTGTCTGAAGAAGGGTCTCGACCCGAAACGTCACCCATTTGTTCTCTCCAGAGATGCTGCCTGTCCCGCTGAGTTATTCCAGCATTCTGTGTCTACCAACACACTTCAAATGATGGCTTATAATATCAGTACACTTCTACTTATTCCAGGCAATATTAACGCATCCCCAGGGGGCTCAGAATATTACCGTGTTCCAAGTGACTCCATGCAATTAAAAACACACTTTAAGAGACACTATAAAATACCAAAGTATCTAGGGTGCCCATGGAAAATTATCACATACCCTGAGATTCCATCAAATATTAGCACATTTCCAGTCACCTAAAACTTAATATAACCCCTTGGATCCCATATAATATTAACACGCTCCCAGAGTGGCCATAAAATAATATACTACCAGCAATGCATAAATCCCACGGAAATCGTGTTAAATATCAGCACACTCATGGTTCCCCCACAGAATACTAGCACATTCTCAGAAAGCTGCAACATATTGAACAGATCCCAATTTCACATAAATAATAACGCAATATATCAGGCAGCTTGTAAAATATTAACAGACTCCCTGCGATTCCATAAAATAAAAATAAACTCCCAAGGGTTCCATAACTCATCTCAACAGATCCCACAATGTATTAACAGACTCTGACAACCCCTGAAATATCAACACAGTCACTAACACTCACAGAGGTCCCATCCCATACAGAACCTATACAATAATTGATGTAAAACATTATAATTAATCCATGGTTTATTAACAACTTTCCAGAGGTCTGATAAAATATTAATACGCTCCCAGTCATTCCATCACCTATTAACACATGCCCAGGCATCCCATAATATATTACTTTATATCCAGAAAACCTGTAAATTATTAACACACTTCCAGAGATTCCATAAACTCTGAACACACTTCAAATGATCATTAAATTTTAACGCACTCTCTCCCGTAAGATGCTGTAAAATATTAACGCACTCTCAGTATTCCAATAAAACATTAAACAAACGGCCAATTATTGCACAAAATCTAAACTCCATAAAATATTAATACACTTGCAGATATCGCACTAAATATTACCCTCGTCGCATTAACAAAATAAAATATTAACAAATTCACGGAGATTCTGCAAAATCAAAACACATTCAAAGAACCCATAAAAATGAATTCACAAAGATTTGGCAGAAATTCTAAAAAAATGTTCACAGATTCCCAGATATTCGACAAAAAATATATATACATCCCCCCAAAAAAATGAAAGATCTCCAAGAGATACTGTAAAAATATTATTGCTCTCTCAGGAATTCCAAGAAGCAGTAACACTTGCAATATGCTCATAAAATATTAGTACGTTCCAAAGATCCCATAAAATACGAACACACTCACATGGCTCCATAAAATATTAACACATTTCCAGACATCCCATAAAATATTTACACACTCCCAGAGAACCTGTAAAATATTAACTCTATCTCCGTAATCCCATAAAATGTAAACACACTTCGTACAACTCCTTAAAATATTAACACACTGCCAGACACCCTATAAAGTATTATCACATTCCGAGCTACTGCATTAAATATTAACAAGATCCCAGTGAGTCTACAAAATATTTACACACTCCCTCAAAGAACATAATTAACTAACTCCTAGAGATTCCATAAAACATGGCACACTTCCCATTGAGCTCATAAAATTTCACCAACATCCCAACATATGCAGAATTATTAAAGGCACTCTCAAAGATCCCACTAAGTATTGGCACCATCCAGATATCTGGTAAAGTATCAAGTTGGGCTGAAGGGCCAATTTCTGTGCCCTAGAACTATGACGTTTGGTGTCCTGGCACTCTTATTGGAGATTCCAGTGTTTCCCAGCTGCGTTTACCTTTATTCTCTCCCTTCTTTCTGAATGAATGGGCTCACATTTGCTACAGGAAATCATCAGGAATCATTTCGGGTAACACAGAGGCACAGCTGGTGGGGCTATTACCTCGTAGCACCAGTGACCTGGGTTCAATTCTGATCACGGATGCAGTTTGTGTGGAGTTTGCATGTTCTCCCTGCTACCGCATGGGTTTCTTCCCACATCCCAAAGACAGGCGGGTCTGTAGATAATTGGCCTCTAAAACATTTTATCAAATTCCTTAAAGTCCCATAAACTATTTAAAAATCTGCATAAACTCAGAGATTAAACAAAATACCACAAGATGTCAACAGATTCCCACTGATTATAATTTTAAAAAAAATCCAATTTCTATTACATATGCATACTATCTATAAGATATTTATTCATGTACTCTCAGAAATTACTTAAATGTTCAAAAAAATCCCAGCAACTTCATAATGAGCTCCAAGAGGTTCATAAAAATATTAATGAAATGCCAGAGATCCCATGAGATATTAACACATTCACAGCCACTCTGTAAGCTATGAAGTGATGACATAAAATATTGACACTCTCAACAAACTCAAAGAATATGAAGATACTCCAAGTAAATAAGTTCATGTTATAGCAGGAGAATGATGCCATTCAGCCCATCAAGTCTACTCCGCCATTCAATCATGGCTGATCTATATTTCCCGCCCAACTCCATTCTCCTGCCTTCTCCCCATAACCCCTGACACCCGTACTAATCAAGAATCTATCTATCTCTGACTTAAATATATCCATTAATGGCCTCTACAGCCTTCTGTGGCAATGAATTGCACAGATTCACCACGGTCTGGAATGAAAATATACCAAGCAGGTTCAGGCACAAGGTGAGATGGTTAATTAGATCCCAAATTGGTGATGGGTGGTGGAAGTTTGATTTACTTATCAGATTTATGCTATAGGATAGAGGTTGCTGTTGGGACCCTTATTGTTTATAACATACATTAATAACTTGGATTTGAACGTTGGAGGAATGTACTTTGCAGATGGCATGAAAATTGGTGGTTTAGAGATACAGCACGGAAGCAGGCCCTTCAGCCCACCAAGTCTGCACCGACCAGCGATCCCCGCACATTAACACTACACTCACGAGGGGACAATTTACACATATCAAGCCAATTAACCTACAAACCTGTACGCCTTTGGAGCGTGGGAGGAGAGCTCGGCGAAAACCCACGCTGGTCACGGGGAAAACTTACAAAATCGGTACAGACAGCGCCCATAGTCGGGATCGATCACGGGTTTCCAGCGCTGCAAGTGCTGTAAGGCAGCAACTCTACCGCTGTGCCACCCTAATATTTTGGTTAGTGATGAATATTGTCTTTGGCTACACCAGGATATAAATCAGATGGAAAGTTGGTCTGAGTGTTGACAGATAGAATATAATGGAATGGAATGGAATACTTAATTGTTACATGTGACAAGGCACCGTGAAATTATTTGCTTGCACACCCTAGGTATGCAAATCGCAGCCACCTACGGTGCTGAAAAAGTTACAAAATACGCCAACCTCTCCTTTGTTCTCCCCCCCACCCCCCCTCCCCCCCTACGCCAGGTCTCCACTGTTCTTCCCCTCCCGCCTTCACGGCAGTTCCCCCACGTTCTCATCGACCGCATGTTGACCCGCGAGGTTTCACTGCTGCTGCCGAGGCCTCACCGCTGCCGCCGAGGCCAACCGCTGCCGAGGCTCCTCCGCCACGAGGCTTCACCACCACTGAGACTAATGCCTGATATGCAATTGCAGTCAAATAGGATAGGGCATATACAGTAAATGGCAGGATGCTAAGGACTGGTACGATCAGAGGGATCATGGGGTCCAAATCAATAGTTCAGTGTAAATGGCAACACAAGTAGATAGGATGATGAACAAGACGTAAACAAGATTGCCTTCATTGATTGGGGCACAAAAGAGAAAAGTTGGAATGTTATGTCACAACTTTACCAAACATCACTGAGACCTCATTTTACGTATAATGTACAGTTGTGGTCACCATACTACAGGAAGGATGTGTTTCCACTGGATACGAGACAGAGAAGGTTCCCCAGGACGCTGCCTGGATTGAAGGAATATTCACGGGGAAAGTTTGTATTGGGTGGGTTTGATCTCTCTGGAGCAAAGGAGCTGAGGGGTGACCTGATAGAGGTATATAAAATTATACGAGACATGGATCGAGTCGATAGAATGTTTTCCCCATGGTAGTAGTATCAAAAGTAAGAGGACATTGGGTTTAAGGTGAGAGGAAGAAGTTTTAAAGGGATTGAAGGAAATTATTATTTGTACACAGAGAGTTGTTGATACCTGGAACTCACTTCCAGAGGACATAATGGAGTCAGATACAATCAATATATTTAGGAGACATTTGGATGGGCATTTGAATAGGTAAATTACAGAAACATACAGACCCAATGGGATTAGTGTGCCCAATTTTTGTATTGTACAACTCTATGACATGATAGGCCCACATAATCCTACATATCGAGAGCCTGCTGACATACTGCATTACAGCATGGTATGGCAGCTGCACCATGGCAGACAGGGAGAGGCTTCAGAGGGTAACTAGGACAGCACAGAAGATCATTGGCTGCCCTCTCCCCTCCCTGATGGATATTTACACCTCCCGCTGCCTTAGCAGGGCAAAGAATATCATCAAGGACAGCTCCCATCCTGCGTTTGGACTGTTCGACCTGCTGCCCTCTGGAAGGCGCTATAGGTGCATCAAATCCAGGACAAATAGACTCAGGAATAGTTGTTTTCCGAAAATTATAACTACTCTTAATTCACACATGCACTGACTTCACAGCCCAACACCCGGACTTCCATCTGTATATATGTATATAGCGCCGCAGAATTGTGCACCTATCCCCCCCCCCCTTCTCCCTTCTGTTTTTGTTTTCTGTTTCTTGTTTTTTGTACTAAATTATATGTATGCACTGAGTACGAGCAGCTTTTAATTTCATTGTACATGTATAGTGACAATAAATGGCATATCTATCTATATCTATATTATCACACAACCAGCAATTCCATTAGATAGATTTAAATACTTCAAGAGAGCCGTTTAAACATTAAGCATCTCCCAGAGAACTCATAAAGTGGGTGGCGCGAAGGCACAGCTGGTAGAGCTGCTGCCTTACAGCGCCAGAGATGCAGTTTTGATCCTGACCTCTGGGCTGTCTGTGTGGAGTTTGCACTTTCCCCCCTGTGATTGCATGGGTTTTCTCTGCGTGCCCAGTAATAATCCTCCCACATCACAAAGACATGTGTAGGAAGGAACTGCAGACGCTGGTTTACACTGAAGATAGACACAAAATGCTGGAGTAACTCTGCGGGACAGGCAGCATCGCTGGTTAGGAAGAATGGGGGGCGTTTCGGGTCAGATCGTAGGTTTTGCCCCCGTTGTGTGGTGAGTGGAAGCAAAAATAGGATAACATAAAACTAGTGTGAATGGGTGATCGATGATCAGCGTGGAATCACTGGCCAAAGGGCCTGTTTCCATGCTGTATCTTTCAATTCAACCGAATATTAATGGATTCCTGGAGACTTCATGAAGTAGTAACAAGCTCTCAGCAAAACCATGAGATGTTCATAAACTTCCAGAGATTTCATGAATCCTTAATATTAATGCACAGCAGGTAATTGCACAAAATATAATTCTACAGACCCAGGAACACAGTCCCAGAATGCCTGTGAAGTATTAACATACTTCCAACAATTCCATAAAATATTAACAAAATCTCAGAAACCCCCAAAATGATCAATATTGTCTCAATGAGATCATAAGATATTAACAAAATATCCCATAAGATTTGTAATAGATATTATAAGGATTTACATACTTAACAGTATCCCATAATTCCCACCGATACTGCAGAATATTCCTATTAGAAACATAGAAACATTGAAAATAGGTGCAGGAGTAGGCCATTCTGCCCTTCGAGCCTGCACCGCCATTCAATATGATCATCCAACTCAGTATCCTAACCTGCCTTCTCTCCATACCCCCTGATCCCTTTAGCCACAAGGGCCACATCTAACTCCCTCTTAAATATAGTCAATGAACTGGCCTCAACTACCTTCTGTGGCAGAGAATTCCACAGATTCACCACTCGCTGTGTGAAAAATGTTTTTTTCTCATCTCGGTCCTAAAATTGCTTGATATTTCATAAAACATTAAGACACCCAAGAGATATCATAATCTATGAATATTGACACAAAGACCCTACAGAGCATTCATTCACTCCAAGAATCATATAGAAAACTAACAAACAAGAACGAGGATCCACAAACCTATCTTTGTCACTGGGACAGTAGGGGAGAGAGTCATAAACTTAATTCCTGGGCGTGCAAACGTCTGAAGATCTGTTCTGGATCCAGCACATTGATGCAATCATTAAGAAAGCTTTTACTTCCTAAGAAGATTGAGGAGATTCGGTATGTCAATACTCTTGAACTTCTATGGGTGTATAGTAGAGAGCATGTAGACTGGTTGCATCACGGCCTGGTTTGACAACTCGAATGCCCAGGAATGAAGAAGTTTGCATAAAGTGCTGAGCACTGCCCAGTCCATCACGGGTACTAACCTCCCCACCAACGAAGGGATCTACAAGAGTCGCCATGTAGACTTGGAGGCACTGATGTTTACTTTGCACTATTATTGTTTATTTATTTGTCTGTTTGTGTGTATATATATATATATGTGTGTGTATGTGTGTGTGTATGTGTGTGTGTCTGTGTGTGTGTGAGCGTGTGCTTTTTATATGTACAGTATATACTTGTACATACATGCAAGAGATTCCTCAGCTGCTTACAGTGCAGGAATCAAAATTGCTTTCTACAACTAAAAATGTGTAGACATAAGGAACTACAGATGCTGGAATCTTGCGAAGAGTGCAAAGTGCTGGAGTACTTCAGTGGATCAGGCGCAGGAGGATATGGATAGGCAGCCTATTTCTACGTCTGAAGAAGGCTCCCGACCTTTAAGACAGCACAGTGGCACAGCGGTAGAGCTGCTGCCTTACAGCATCAGAGACCCGGGTTCAATCCTGATTACAGGTGCTGCCTGCGCGGAGTTTGTACGTTCTCCTTGTGACGGCGTGGGTTTTCTCCGGGTGTTCCAGTTTCCCCCAACACTCCAAAAATGTACAGGTTTGTAGGTTAATTGGCTTCGGTAAAATTATAAATTGTCCCTAGTCTGTAGGATAGCGTTAATGTATGGGGTGATCACTGGTCAGCGTGGACTGAAGGGCCTGTTTCTGCACTGTTTCTCTAATGTCTAAAAGACCTGAAATGTCACCTGTGCATGTTCTACTGAGATGTTGCCTGACTTGCTGTTTTACTCCAGAACTTTATGTCCTACTAAAAATGTGTATTGATTTCTAACTTTCCCTAGTTCTGATGAAAACTTATTAACCAGAAGCATTGACTCTGTTTTGCTGCTCTCTCTATAGATGCTGGATTGACCAGCTCGGCATATTTCTACCATATGGCAAGTTCTGATGCCAATGCAGAGATCAACAATAATTTTGATAATCAGAGCAAGATTTTTATTCACTCCCAGCATTTACCAGAATAATCAGTCCCAGATATATATTTGCAGCTCACAAATAAATGTATTGGATGTTATAGGCATCATGAGGGAAGAAACATTAAGCGATCTTCCCTGTTATTCTCCCTGTTATCTCAACGAGGAAGTTGTACCACACCTTTGTGAAAAATCCCAATAACAGCAGATGCTGAAAATCTAAAATAAAAACAGGTAATAGGACAGGATAGGACAGGTTTAGAGGGATATGGGCCAAATGCAGGCAGGTGGGACATGTTGGCTGGTGTAGGCAAGTTGAGCTGAAGGGCCTGTTTCCACACTATAAGACTCTGACTCAATGACATCAAACTGTATCGGAAGGGGGGGAGGGGGAGGGGGGGGGTGTGGAAACAGTTAACATTTCAGGTCAAAGACTCTTTGTCAGAACTCTTGCCATTTTGCCACAGGGTTTTGACCTGAAACAAGAACTGGCGTATTACATCTTTGCCAGTTCTGGGAATATTTCCATTGCAAATGACATTCAAATTCAAGAATGCTAATGCAACATTTCGTGTAATCTCCACTATCTGCGATACTCTCTGTGTTTCAGCACAGTTCCAATGCTTCATGTTTTAGAGATCAATAGCCCCATTAATAACAGAACAGCCTATTGGCTACGCATGCAAGGACACAAAGATGGATGCTGTTCTGTCCCAAAGTGTAATGGCAGGTTAGTCACCAACATGGAGGTTGCTCCCTCTAGTGATGGCACACATACACTGCAAGATTTGCAAATGTAATGTAATGAATTTATAAGGTTGCAGACTGTGAGGAACATGTATATAAGGTAGACACAAAATGCTGGAGCAACTCAGCGGGTCAGGCAACATCTCTGGAGAGAAGGAATGGGTGACGTTTCGGGTCGAGACCCATCTTCAGACTAATTGTGTTGTTGTTCTGCAGTCGCTAACAATGTAATGGGCATTGAGCAAAAAAAAAAAGCGTTGGAGGAACTCAGCGGGTCAGGCAGCATCTGTGGAGGGAATGGACAGGTGCCCTTTTGGGACGGGACCCTTCTTCAAGCTTTTCTGGCCACAGACCAGGAATAAGTGGATAAATGAATGCAAATACAAAGAAACTTGTTGGTTCAGCTCACGTTAAAGGGAAGTAATCGAGACAAGAATTCTAAGTAGAATTATGATTACTGCCAGCGACAGGATACATAGATACATGGATAGGGAAGGCTTAGAGGCAAATGGGCCAAATGCAGGCAGGTGGGACGAGTTTAGATCAGAGATCTTGGTCGGCATGGACGTTGGGCCGAAGGTCCTGTTTCTGTGCTATATGACTCTATGACAGGAATACTGGGATGGGAGATTACAACCTTCACGTGGTCCACCCTATTTCGACTAATGCAATCAATCCAACGCTCACAAACAAAAGATCAAATAGACCAAGTTGACCTGCAACTTGAGGCTGTGCACGCCATACGCAAGAAGAAGACAGGAATACCCCCCAATTATACTTATTTATGCACAACCTCTGCAGACATGACGAGCCCCATGAGGTAAATGATCAACATTTGGATGAGCAGGACACCGATCAAGGCAATGCAGAGAGAGCGGTGAAGTTCATGGAAGGCGCAGAGCAAATCTCCCAGAAATAATATAAAACCAGACTTACAGCAAGTGAGGAACTCAAAGTAATTAAACTTAATAGAAACCTAGCCACGTTCGTCAGAGATGCAGCCCAGCCTCAATGATTCATTGATACTTTATTGTCACATGAACCTAGGTACAGTGAAATTCTTTGTTTTGCATACAACTAACTAGGTAAAATCGTACAGCAGCCCTCACCTTGGCAGTACACAAAAAGTCACCAAGTTTCTGGTGCCGACAAAATTATAGAAAGTTAATCAAACAGTCTTAACTTGTGCTCGCAACGGCGAACCAGGCCTGCTGCTGCTTGTGATGGTACGCGGCAGCCCCAGCCTTCAATTCCCCTTGTCCCCCCTTAGTGAGTTACTCCAGCACTGTGTGCCTTTTTAAAAAATAAAAATATAGTTTAAAAATATTAAAAATAAAAATATAGATCTACTCTTGTAAAGAAAGACTTTCGTGGCTGGCTCAAGGTGACCCCTACTACATTGATTATGTGGGAACCAAGGGAAAGAACAATATAATTGAATGCCAAGGGGAATGGGTCAGGCTCTTTATTGGAAGTCATCATAGCCTGACCATTGCATGGCCCATGTGTTGTCATATATTAGCCCAAGTCTGAATGTAGGAAATGGGGGCAGCCAATTTACCAGTCATCATTTAAATACCCAACGAGTCCGCTCTGACCAGCGATCCCCACACACTTACACCAACCTACACACACTGGGGACAATTTACAATTATACCAAGCTAATTAACCTACAAACATGTATGTCTTTGGAGTGTTGGAGGAAACCGGAGAAAACCCCACACTGGTCAAGGGGAGAACGTACAAACTCTGTACAGCCAAGCAGCCAGGATTGAACCCGGTCTCTGGCGCTGTAAGGCAGCAACTCTACCGCTGCACCACCATGCTGCCCCAAATACTTCATTATCCACAATACTATGTATTAGATATTTTATCATGCCTCATGAATGGATGGAAAAGATTGAATTGATTGAAGGCTGCAGATGGAATCAGGCCCTTCAACTTGCTGACCATCCATCGATCACCCATACACACTAGTTCTATGTTATTCCACTTTCGCATCCACTCCCTGCCTCATAGGGGCAATTTACAGAAGCTAATTAACCTACAAATTGCTACTATGAAAGTTGCACAGTGGTGCAACTGTTAGAGCTGCCAGAGAACCACGTTTGATCCTGGCCTTGGGTGCTGTCTGTGTGGAGTTTGCACATTCTCCCTATGACCGCATGGTTTTCCTCGGAGTTCTCTGGTTTCATCCCACATCCCAAAGGCGGGTGGTGTCACACGCTATATTTGTATAAAGCGTGTCAGTACTTTCCTGACGTTGTAAATGTTTTTGGGATGTGGGAGGAAACCGGAGCACCCAGAGGAAACCCCATGCACTCACAGGGAGAACGTACAAACTCCACATAGACAGTGCCTAAAGATCAGCACCCAAGGCCAGGATCACACCTGTGGCTATAGCGCTGTAAGGCAGCAGCTGTATCAGTGGAACCAACGACCCACTCTCAAACCACCATTTTGAAGAGAAAGATAATATCACGTGTTAATAATAACCCAACAGCCAGCATTTTATACGAGCGTGCAATGCACACATTTGTGGTAGATTTAGGCACTTTACAAAAGATGAATTTGCAATAAGTTTTACTGGGTTCTGATAGGGCTGTATGAATGTGACTCTTTCCTTAAAATGATAGAGAGCTGCCCCCCTAATGCAATACATAGAGAGCACCACCGTGGGTCTCTGGAACCAACTCTCTTTGGTTGAAATGTGTTGGAAGGAACTGCAGATGCTGGTTTAAACCGAAGATAGACACAAAAAGCTGGAGTAACTTAGCGGGTCAGGAAGCATCTTGGGAGAAAAGGAATAGATGACATTTCGGGTCAAGACCTTTCTCCAGACCGAAGAAGGGTCTCGACTTAAAACGTCACCTATTCCTTTTCTCCAGAGATGCTGCCCGACCTGCTGAGTTACTCCGGCTTTTGGTGTCTATCTTTAGACAAAACTCCTTGAAGATGTTGCTGAGATTAGAAAGGAAGACAAGCTGTTGATTAAACTCAACATTGTGCTCTCTTTACCCAGACTTTATGAACACGCTGCAAAATGCATTCTCACTGTTTTTGCACGCTGATTCCATCCCGCTCCTCTCCGTGACGTGCCAGAAGGCAGTCCCTGCAAGGCTCGCTATCAACCAACATCTGTAAAACCATTCATTGGACTTCATGGCTTGGTATGCACAGATCTGCTGCATGAACTTCCCCCTTATTGTGCAGGAGACCAGGGAGGGGGGCATCAGAATAAAAGGATGACCTTTCGAATGTAGATGAGGAGGGATTTCTTTAGCCAGAGGTCCAGGGGGTGGTGAATCTAGAATTCATTGCCACAGATGGTGATGGAGGCCAATTTGGTATTTGAGATCAAAAGGTTCTTGATTAGAAAGGGCATTAAAGATTATGGGGAGAGGGCAGGAGAATGGGGTTGAGAGGAAAAGATAGATCAGCTATAATTGAATGGGGAAACAGACTCGTTGGGCCGATTGGTTTGCTTCTGTTCGTAGATCTTTGGATCTAAGAGCTAGATGCAACCATTCTCAAAGTAAACCTCCACATACCCTTCCTCTAGTTTACGGATCTGACTAAATGGAAGGAATCAAGAAATAATTTTGTCCTCATTAATCATTGAACGTTATCACATTTTTTATTATAGAATTACATTAAACAGACAACTAAATTAAAAAATATATTTTATGTTGGACACTAAATTTACTGCATCTTCCATTTTTACAAAGTATTATTGTTTATTTGCTTATAAAATGTATTGCCATCTACAAAACTATAATAGTTAATATCCTTTTTGTCCCCATTGTATAAAACAGGCAGAAAAGGCACTGTTTTGTCATATATATTTGAGCATCATAAATCATATATAAATTGGAATTGCTTAAATAAATTCAGAACTATATTAAGTCAGCTGGCCTGAGGCAGGGGTCTAATGTTAAGAGCATCAGACGTGATTCAGCAAATCTTCCACATTCATTAATTTCTGACTGACTACATTTCATGGGCACCGAGTCTCAGAGGGGCACAGCTCCACAAATTCTCACTCACACTGGGCACAGTTCCAGGAGCTCTCATCAATTATAGTCACACTTGAAATAGAATGAATACCCACACCCTACTACAGAGTGGAATCTCCACTTGACCTATTCCGCTGTCCATTGCTTGTAGAGAGGATATCTTGGGCTCTGAGATTACCCTCGTGGGATACTAATATTTGCACACAGTGTGAGCATAACAACCCCCCTTCTAGTTGCACTGTGCAGATATAAACATCTGAACAACAAAAGGTTATTCAGTTTGTACAGAGTTTGTACGTTCTCCTTGTGACCATGTGGGTTTTCTCCGGGTGCTCTGGCTTACTTCCACACTCCAAAGACGTACAGGTTTGTAGGTCAATTGGCTTGGTAACATTGTAAATGTTCCCTAGGGTGTAGGATAACGCTAAGCGTGCAGGGTGGTCGCTGGTCAGCACGGACTTGGTGGGCCAAAGGGCCTGTTCCACGCTGTAACTCTAAAGTCTAAAGTTATTTAAAACATTCTATTAAGAAGTCACATCACTAAGTACAATGTACCAGAGATACCATCCATTCATGCAACAGGGTTATGTCCCAGCACACAAAACAGAGACAGAGGCCATGGTACTGGGCTAATTATTCAATGGTACCATCTTATTGTGAAGTGGAATTTATTGAACTTGATAATTTATGCTCCAGCAAATGTTCACATAACCCATTTGGCTCCATAATCCCCTTTAGAAAAGGGACCTGTCACCCTTCCCACAGTCTACATGAGGCTCAATTCCTACCCAATCTACCAGACACTGCGTGACTTCAAGGCAATAGGTTGAGCGGAACTTGCCCAGTTACCCATGTATCAATAATCAAAAGGACACGGCGACTAAGTGATTTCTTTTAAAAATGTGTTGATTCTTCCCTTTAAACAGCAGAATGAGAAAGGGAAATGTCAATGAAAGCTGCAAGGATAGACGGTGGGAATAAAATATGTCCCAGGTGCAGATCTTTTCTGGTTGCTGTTATTTTCCAATGGATGGCAACTGTGGGCAAATGGACTTCATCCTCTTCCGATCCCCAAGTCCCCCATCAACTCCTGCCCATCCCTTCTGCGAGGCACCACACGACTTTGGGGAGAGAGAGAGAGCAGCAGAGAGGATGGCCAAAGAGAGATAGTTCCAGCCAGAAGCCTAGTACTTTGATCTTAAGGCTTTATGTGTTGTTACAACATCTGGATCTCCCACTGCTGCATCGGATTCTGCTCTTCGTATCTGCAAATCATCGCAGCGTCACGATCGTAAGATTTCCCACCTAAAGTAAAGGAGGTAAGAAAGATGTCAGTAAGTTGACAGATGTGGTGAGCAGGCTATTCAAGTGTATGAAGGCTTTTTTAATCCCAGTTTTCTTAAGAGAATTACCCTGAAATTGAGTCCATTGCCTTGGCCACAGGGTACCCACCTCTCAATTACTGCTTTGGGTGAGAATTCATTGAATGCCCACAGACCAAGGGATTGGACACTCTGAGACCAAAGACTAGGGGCAGCATGGTAGCACCGTGGTAGATTTGCTGCCTTATAACACCAGAAATCCAGGTTCGATCCTGACTGCGGGTGCTGCCTGCACGGAGTTTGTACGTTCTCCCCGTGACCTGCGTGGGTTTCCTCCAGGACCTCCAGTTTCCTCCCACGTTCCAAGAACGAGCAGGTTTGTAGCTGGTTCGGTAACATTAGCTCGGTAACATTGTAGGTATGTTACAAAACCTACCTGAATCGTCATTGGGAATCTGCCCTCAGCCATGTCGGCGATTTTGGCGCTGTTTGGAGGGGGCGGGTTTAAAACGCGATTTTTACTAGGCTGTACTAATCGCACATGTTCAGCCTAGTAAATCATTAACGAAAAATCGCTGCAAGACCCGGTCGCAAAAGGTATTATTAGTTTTATAGGCTTCGATAATATAGTTATAATAGTTTTAAAATTACTCTCTGATTTCGCAACCTCTCGCAGCCCCAGGGTTTTATAAAGCAAACAATTAAAGGTATGTACCTTATTTTTACATTAAATGGGGCATATATATAACCCTATATATCAAGTTATCTATAACGAATAGTTCATTTTGGGCTTTTTATATCCCGCAGTATTTTTCTCGGCATTTGAGGGCACTAATCCAGCGCTATGTCAACGTTCTAAACCAGCGCGTTCCACATGAACCCACTAGAAAGCCGATTTAAATGGGCATTTATTTACAGCAATTGAACACTAAATTCCTTCCATTTGGCCTATAAATTAATGTAAATTAGATATAAAAATCATGTTATATTGTGAATTATTTGTGAATAATCTTTGGACACTTAGGCTATTTATAAATGTTAATCTTTCCTTAAGAAATGGGCGTTTGACTATCCAAGATCACAGCTTTTTTGTAATGTCCATTGAAAATCAATAGGGAACAAGATACTAATTTCCGAGTATGAAAATGGTCATAACTGTTTTAATACTTGAGATATGAAAGTGAATTTGGTGTCAAATTAAACTTATTGTTATGCTTTATCTGATGGGATAAATTGCAGACTTGATTTTTTAAATCTCAAAATTTTGTAACATTGCTAAACATTGTAAATTGTCCCGTGTGTGTGTAGGACGGTGTTAGTGTGCGGGGATCGCGTGTCTGCGTGGAATCGGTGGGACGAAGGGGCCTGTTTCCACGTTGCATGTCTACACTTAACTAAGAATGGTTTCCCCTGCCCTAGATTCAGGTCGGTGGGAGACGGGACAAAAGCAATCAATGTATAATTGAGAACAGGCCTGTGAGAACTGTGCTTATAATTAGTGGGGGGAATGGCTGGTGTGCTCTTGGTAATGAGGTAGAGTGGATGTTGGCTGTATGAAGAATGGGGACTGATAGTTGGAAAGGCATTCACATTATGTTTTACGCTACCTCCGCTAATAACTCACACTCAAAAATAATGTCTTTTATCCCAATTAATTTTGTGTAATGTTATTCTGTTCTGAAATAAGAGACCGATGGGCAAAGCAAGGGCCCTGTGTGTGGGTCACCCTGACGTTGGAAGGTGAAGGGGAGGGGAGTAAAATGAGTCAGGAGCAGTGTTCATTATGAGATACAAGCTTCCCTAAGATTTAAGAACTTTGTGTTGGATGTGATTCCAAGAATACGGAAAAAGGACATGGCTTTATTCCATCACAGCATGTTGAGGACTGAGTACATTCTAAACTTAAATAGTCAGTATCAACAGAAGAAGCTTCAGTATTTCAGTATAGGAGTAAAGAGGTTCTTCTGCAGTTGTATAGGGCTCGGGTAAGACCACATCTGGAGTATTGTGTATCTGGAGTTTTGGTCTCCTAATTTGAGGAAGGACATCCTTGTGATTGAGGCAGTGCAGCGTAGGTTCACGATTGATCCCTGGGATGGCGGGACTGTCATATGAGGAAAGATTGAAAAGACTAGGCTTGTATTCACTGGAGTTTAGAAGGGGGATCTTATAGAAACATATAAAATTATAGAAGGACTGGACAAGCTAGATGCAGGAAAAATGCTCCCAATGTTGGGTGAGTCCAGAGCCAGGGGCTTAGAATAAAGACTGAGGTGAGAAAAAACGTTTTGCCCAGAGAGTTGTGAATTTGTGGAATTCCCTGCCACAGAGGACAGTGGAGGCCAAATCACAGGATGGATTAAGAGAGAGTTAAATAGAGCTCTAGGGGCTAGTGGAGTCGAGGGATATGGGGAGAAGGCAGGCATGGATTATTGATTGGGGACGATCACCCATGATCACAATGAATGGCGGTGCTGGATCGAAGGGCCGAATGGCCTCCTCCTGCACCTATTTCCTATTTAAGCTTTGCGAGGAAAATTGCAGCAATTTGCCTTTTTTTGCAATTTTAGTAAAATACTAGACTAAGTGGGACCCGTTGGGTCCCATGTTCACATGGGAGGGCTGGTCCCCCGACGCAATATTCCACCTCTCCACCAATTCCAATATTGGTGGCCAGTGGGGGAGCTTTCTGGAGCGCTGGTATAGGTTATTGGGGTGGCTGCTCAGTCCCTCAAGCCTGATCTGCTGGCAGCTCACTCACGGCTGGTGGGCTGGCAGTTGACATGACTATTCCTTGAAATTCCATTTCAAGCAGGCGGCGTTCTGTCGGAAATCGCAGCACAATGGGCCAAAAGTGGTCAAGATCAGAGATTTAGTAGTATAGATACCAAACTCTGCCACTGGAGGGCAGCAGGTATAAGATTGGTGAAACATAGAAACATAGAAATTAGGTGCAGGAGTAGGCCATTCGGCCCTTCGAGCCTGCACCGCCATTCAATATGATCATGGCTGATCATCCAACTCAGTATCCCGTACCTGCCTTCTCTCCATACCCCCTGATCCCCTTAGCCACAAGGGCCACATCTAACTCCCTCTTAAATATAGCCAATGAACTGGCCTCAACCACCCTCTGTGGCAGAGAATTCCAGAGATTCACCACTCTCTGTGTGAAAAAAGTTCTTCTCATCTCGGTTTTAAAGGAGCTTCCCTTTATCCTTATGAATGAGACTTGGTTAAGTTACAGTATGGGATGGTTGTAACATGATTGCGGAATTTGGGAGGCTAGCGGGTAGATTGGGAATATCGATAAACAAGTAACATAGGAACAATTAAAGTCTATGCTGAGGCAGGAATGGATTTTGGTTTAGTTTGGAGATGGAGCACAGAAACAAGCCATTCGGCCCACCGAGTCCGTGCCGACCAGCGACCCCTGCACATTAGCAATATCCTACATACTCGGGCCAATTTTTACCAAAGCCAATTAACCTACAAACCTGTACATGTTTGAAGTGTGGGAGGAAATCAGAGAACCCAGAGAAAACCCAAGCGGTCATGGGGAGAGCGTGCACACTCCGTACAGACAGCACGTGGAGTCAGGATCGAATCCGGGTCTCTGGTGCTGTGAGGCAGCACCTCTACCCCTGCACCACAATGCCGCTGAGTTGGGCGAGGTGATTTTGACAAAGATGCTGATGCATGGTCAGAAGCACAACCTAGAATCAAACGCAACAGCAAGGTTGTGCTCCATGTGGCTTTTGCCGTTACTGGAGAGAGGAACGGGGAGTTGATGTCTAATTTGTACCTTGGACACACAACAGCTCCAATCTACACAATATTTTGATATTTAGGAATCAGCTGTGGCCTGAGCTGAAGGGGCCATATTCCTAAACTAGTGATTTACGGAACACTCACCTTTGATGTCGAGCACAAATCCTTCATACAGGAGGCTGCGGACAGTACCGCTGAATTCAAACGTCCAGCAATGTATAGGTATTCGTGTCTCTGTCCAGAGTACCACCTTGCTGCCCGTGTCAGCCAGAGTGCCGATTGTCTGAAGGCTCACATCTGGAGCAAACTGCAAATCCAAGCAAAGGTTAAGTCAAACAAAAACAGATCACGTTCCATTTTTTTAACATACTTTTATCATCATGTTGATTCCCTCCTGGTTTACTGTTATCAAAAAACCTCCTCTTGATAGGTTTGTCAATTAGAGTCAGTCATACAATGTTGAAACAGGCCCACACCGGCCAACATGTCCCAGCTACACAAGTCCCACCTGCCTGCTTTTGGCCCTTATCCCGCAAAACCTACCCCATTCATGCACCTGTCCAAATGTTTCTTAAACATAGGGATAGTCCCTGCCTTAACTACCTCGTCTGGCAGCTAGTTCCATACACCACAACCCATACACCCAGAATCCATACACCCACCACCAGGAAGCGAGCGGGTAAGATCATCTCTGACCCCTCTCACCCCGGCCACAAACTCTTTGAATCACTTCCCTCTGGAAGGCGACTCCGGACTGTCAAAGCTGCCACAGCCAGACATAAAAACAGTTTTTTTCCATTAGTAGCTCTACTCAATCACCAAAAATCTGTAACCTCCTTTTGCTCTGGTATTTTATTTAATTCACATGTTTAATCAATAATGTTTTATTATTAATGTTTAATGTTTCATGGATCATTCTTAACTGTCACTGTATGCTATGTTGTCACTTGCGGGCGGAGCACCAAGGCAAATTCCTTGTATGTGAATAATTAGATGCCAAAAACTTATTCATTCATTCATTCTTTGTGTAAAAAAGTTACCTTTCAGGTTCCTATTAAATCTTCCCCTCCCTCACCTTAAACCTATGACTTCTGGTTCTCAATGCCCCTCCTCTGGGCAAGAGACTTTGTGTGTTTACCAACCTATTCCTCTCATAATTTTGTACACCTCTCTAATATCACCCCAGCCTCCTGTTCAAGGAATAGAGTCCTAGCCTGCTCAACCCCTCCCTCTAGCTCAGGCCCTCAAGTCCTGGCAACATCATCGTAAAGGTCCTGGCAGCATCCATGTATCATTGGATTATTTGACTATGAAAGGCACCTCGGATGAGAATAGGGAAGATTCAAACAAGAGGACATGACTTCAGAATTAAGGGACAGAAGTTTAGGGGTAATATGAGGGGAACTTCTTTACTCAGAGAGTGGTAGCGGTGTGGAATGAGCTTCCAGTGGAAGTGGCGGAGGCAGGTTCATTGGTATCATTTAAAAATAAATTGGATAGGCATATGGATGAGAAGGGAATGGAGGGTTATGGTATGAGTGCAGGCAGGTGGGACTAAGGGAAAAAAAGTTGTTCGGCACGGACTTGTAGGGCCGAGATGGGCTGTTTCCGTGCTGTAATTGTTATATGGTTATATGGATGGGACGTGATTTATAATTAGCCAGTCTAACACCCAGGATGTCCTGCCTAACGTCCTGCCCTCAGAATAAGATTTCTGCAATGCTTGTGGCACTGAGCACCAGCGAACTCCACTCTGTCCCTCTTCCAGTCTGCTAAGAAGATTCCTACTGCAATTGCCATAAGTATTAGTAGACATTTTGTACAAGCTACGACTAACTCTACTACTTCCTTGTCCACTCCCTATGTGCTCCTTGTATGCTTAATAAGAATTCCCAGCCCCTCGAGATGTTCTGGTTTTGGTGTCCTCCTCTTTCCCCTTGGACTGCACCCAAACCATTTTCTCTTCAGAGGCTGCTCCTTGCACCATTATACTTGGCTCTGCCTGTTCAGACTCTAATTTGCCAGAGCAGATCTCTTCTGAAGAAGGGTCTCGACCCAAAACATCACCCATTCCTTCTATCCAGAGACGCTGACTGTCCCGCTGAGTTACTCCGGCATCTTGTGTCTATCTTCAGATCTCTTCTTCTCAGTTTGGTGAAATCAGCTTTTGTCTTTTCTTGCTGATGGTTTGGGGAGTGTGGAGGTCAGTGATGATCAATTCGATGCTGACCTTTTTCCAATGAGCACCCATTTTCTGTCCCTATGCCAACATTGGGCCTGGTCATAACCAAGGTTAGGCAAGAAATAATGGCAGAACAAAGTTGGATATTGTGACCAATGACCACAAAGTCCTCACCAACTTAACCATATAACCATATAACAATTACAGCACGGAAACAGGCCATCTCGGCCCTACAAGTCCATGCCGAACAAATTTTTTCCCCTTAGTCCCACCTGCCTGCATTCGTACCATAACCCTCCATTCCCTTCTCATCCATATGCCTATCCAATTTATTTTTAAATGATACTAATTAACCTGCCTCCACCACTTCCACTGGAAGCTCATTCCACACCGCTACCACTCTCTGCGTAAAGAAGTTCCCCCTCATATTACCCCTAAACTTCTGTCCCTTAATTCTGAAGTCATGTCCTCTTGTTTGAATCTTCCCTATTCTCAAAGGGAAAAGCTTGTCCAAGAAGGAGAACTTAGTGCTCCTTCCTCATGCCATGAGCCCACTATCACTATCCCAGCATCTTAGACACTTGCATTCCATCCAAATTCTTAAGCATTCCACCACCACTAACATCTAATGCTCCAAATTGACGTCAATTTGAAACATGTTTGAGGTCTTCACATTAAAGGGAAGGGCAAATAGAGCAATTTCCTCTTCAGATCAGAGGTGCCACATTCACCATCGCTGAGCTACAGAGGACCCCTGAGGACTAGATTAAGTGACAAGCAGCCTCTACCTTGGGCTTCAATAGTCCCTTCTCATAGAACCAGAGCTGCTCCAGTTCCTTATTCTCAGGAGCAACGATGACACGGCCAGACTTCACATCGTCCTCACTTGGAAGTACCGACAGCAGATCACCGCTCTCTTTGTTCTTAACGTTAAAAAACGCTCGTTTCTGTAAACACAAAGATGTTTTGGCCTTTAGCACAGAGCGTTGGAGCAGGAAAATACACGTTCTTGCCATTGCGTTAAACGTTGCACAGGCGGGCGGCACGGTGGCGCAGCGGTAGAGTTGCTGCCTTACAGCGCTAGAGACCCGGGTTCGATCCCGACTATGGGTGCTATGTGTACGGAGTTTGTACGTTTTCCCCGTGACCTGTTTGGGTTTTCCCTGGGATCTCCGGTTGCCTCCCACACTCCAAAGGCATACAGGTTTGTAGGTTAATTGACTTGGTATCATTGTAAACTGTTCCTAGTGTGTGTAGGGTAGTGTTAGTGTGTGCGGACCACTGTAGGGGCATTGAAAATGGGCCTTTTTTCCATGCTGCATCTCTTAATTAAACTAAAAGAGTAGTCTGAACAATTAGGGAAGGACTGCACCCCATGTTCCTCCAAGATCAGAAGCTGAAGGACAGAGGTCCTCAGTGAAGAGCACCAAAAGGAAGACAGAGGGCGCAAGCCAGCCAGGTACCCTTGCTGGATAGCAAGCTGGGGTTTAACGTGTTAGTTGTTTGTAGGAGGGAAGGAGAGTCAAGGAAGTCAAGGAGTTCTATAGATTAGATGTTGGAGAGTTCCACCAGTGAAAGGCCAGGCTACCTGGTGGTCTCATCATTAGTGAGAAGTTCTCTTGATTTGCAGTCAACTGTCTCATGGCAAAGACGTGAAGGATTCCAAATGTTAAAGGCGAGGAATTCCAGAGGCATAGTTTAGCCTATCTATCCAATGAGACTGTGGGGCTGGATGTTAGGGAGGGCCAGTTTAGTACAGCATGGTTCTGATTGGTGGGATGGCAGAGGTGAGGGGCCAGAGAGATGTGTCTGGTCAGTATCAACTTGATACCGGCTTTCACCGTCCTAACATGGGCAGCACAGAGGCACAGCTGGTAGAGTAGCTGCCTCAGCACCAGTGACCTGGGTTCAAACCCAACTTTGGGGGCAGTCTATGTGGAGTTTGCACATTTTCCCTGTGGCCACGTGAGTTTTCCTCCGGCTGCTCCACAATGTCCCACCCCTTAAGACGTACAGGTTTGTAGGTTAATTGGCCTCTGTAAATTAACCCCAGTGTGAAGCGAGCAGATACAAAAGTGGGATAACAAAGATTTAGTGTGAATGGGTGATCGATGGTCAGCATGGACTTAGTGGCCCAGGGTGGGAGATTGCAACCTTCACGTGATCCGCCCTGTTTCAACTAATGCAATCAGCTTGGCGTGCACAATCAAACAAGATCAGATGGAACAAGTTGTCCTACATCTTTAGGCTATGCATGACATACGCAAGAAGAGGACTTAGTGGGCCGAGTGGTCTGCTTCCATGATGCATGTTTCAAGTCAACCAAGAAGCGCACGTTGACTTAGTTGAGGTTGGGCTTGAGATTGCAGTTAGGCAGCTGATTCATAAGCCCAATGCCTTTACTACACAAAAGGACACAAAGTATTGTCTATCGTCCACTATAACCAAGCAAGGGATTTGCTTCAACAACCTAGAGGCCACTCTGTGCAATGAGTTGTTTTCAAATACAAAGTACTTTTTAAACAGCTAAAAACTTATTTTTGTTTCTGTAAGTGAAATATACTAAAGGCTCTTTGGTACATTGATTACACAAATGTGTAAGAAAGAACTGCAGATGCTGGTTTAAATGGAAGGTAGACACAAAATGCCGGAGTAATTCAGCGAGTGAGGCAGCATCTCTGGAGAGAAGGAATGGGTGCCGTTTGAGTCTCGACCCGAAACGTCGCCCATTCCTTCTCTCCAGAGATGCTGGCCTCACCTGCTGAATTACTCCAGCATATTGTGTCTATCATTGCACAAGTGGCGATCCCAGCAATTGCTTGTCAATTTCAATGACCACTCGCAGTGTAATGTCCCTGTCCCACTTAGGAAATCTGAACGGAAACCTCTGGAGGCTTTGCGCCCCACCCAAGGTTTCCGTGCGGTTCCCGAAGGTTGCAAGTAGTTGCCAGAGGTTGCAGGTAGTGGAAGCAGGTAGGGAGACTGACAAAAACCTCCGGGAACCTCTGGGAACCGCACGGAAACCTTGGGTGGGGCACAAAGTCTCCAGAGGTTTCCGTTCAGGTTTCCTAAGTGGGACAGGTGCATTACTTGCAGCCTATGTTCGAAAGGAGAGTGGTGTCGGATTACTGTGGGGACACTGTTCACTAAAACCAAAATCCGTTATATAGAGGTCCATAATAACGAGGGTAGACAGTAATAGGGCGACATTCTGGTTTTGTTTTTCATCCTGATCAGACACACATGCCAGCACCAGCCCTGCTCTTAAACTCTTACTGGCTTTATAGAGCAGTTGCAGAGGGCCTCCAGCAGTTATGACTCCAGTGGATGTCTCTGCTGGGTGGTAGCATAACCTTCGTCCAACACGGGGCTGTTTAATTTGGCTTAGAGAGGAGATGAACGAGAAAATACTTGAATCCACTTGTTCATTTTCAATCTCAATGCTACAAGTAACCAATATACACATACCAAAGTTTACAGATTATATGTACACAGAAGAGCCTGGAATCTCGCGACGAGATCGCCAGTAGTGGAGCTCCATCCGGCGCGGCCTTGTTGGCTTCGGAAGCCGCGGTCTCGAGTAAGGAGGCGGCCGTTCCAGGTGTCCCAAGCCGCGGAGAGGATTCTCCCGACGCCGGAGCACCCTCACCCGGCGAGAACGGCCTGGAACATCGGGCCTCCGTAAAGGCGACTGCCGAGGCCTCAATAGGCCCGACTATGGGTGGTCATGGGGATGGGACTGGACTTAGTGCCTTCCCTCATAATGGAAACCATTGTGGGAGGGATGTTTTTTATGTTAAAGTTCTTTATTATTGTCATGTTTGTATTCTTTTTTTATGTGCTGCATTGGAAACAATAATTTCACTACACGTAGGTGTATGTGACTAATAAAGAAACATTTGAACCTTTGAAACTTTGAAGAGTGAAAATAGCAGAATTGGGCAAATCCAGAATATCTAAACCAGCCAGAAATGCTGATGGATAATAATATATATATTCCTTTCAATGCTTTCCCCTCCCCTCCACTCCCCGCCATTTCATCGGAGTTGTGAGTCTGCAACTTGACTAGCAGTACCACTGCAACCAATAAGACTCATGAGACAATGTGTCAGCCTGTGCTCAGCAGGGTGGGAAGATTCCTTGCTGTACATGAAAACACTGGGGAGACAGGATTGCAGTTGAGATCACCAAGTCAATGAAAGAGATGCTGTTCATTAAATTACACTCCATACTTACACTCCACCAACGACATGGAGAGACAGAACCATATTGTTGTAACCATCGGAGACAAGATCCTTCACTTCCGAGTCCAATTCAATCTCCTTTCCTTCAAAGTTCTCCAAACCGTGCAGAGTGATTAAGGACTGGGAGAAGACCTGTAAAAACACAGGCGGTCAGCCTACAGACCAATACCAACCCCATTATGACACTTTCTGTTTCAATCCCATTTGGTTTTCAGCTCAATACTTGCGTCATGCTCATAGAGTCCTACAGCACAGAAACAAGCCCTTCTGCCCATCTTGCTGATTAAGATGCCCCATCTAAGCTAGTCCGCATTTGAACCATATTCTTCTAAACATTATCGATCCATGTACCTGTCCAAGTGTTGTTATAATAACTGCCCCAACTACCTCTGACAGCTTGTTTCATATACCTACCATTCTCTGTGTGGCATTACTTTGGGAAAGATAGTATGGATCAAAGACAAGCTTTCCTCAAGAAATTAGCAGCTAATGGCGATATCAGCTTGTCCCAACATCCTTCACACACAATTGTATAGGAAGGAACTGCAGATGCTGGTTTATACTGAAGATAGACACAAAAAACTGGAGTAACTCATCAGGACAGGCAACATCTCTGGAGAGAAGCAATGGGTGACGTTTCGTGTTGAGACATTTCGGGTCTGAAGAAGCCTTCATAGACAATTAATTACTTTTTGATTGCAATAATTGTTGTCCATTAACTAATCAGGGTAAATGGGCAACAACAGTGGGATATAAATTTGCCTGCTTTACCCAACATTCCCCATTATAGGCAGAAATTATAAGGGTGGTTAAAGAGTACTGGAATGTAGATAGCTTGAAGAGGCGTGATCTCCAAAGTTCAGTTCTTGAGGTGAGATTAGGCTGGAGAGCTCTTCATCAATGAGCACAAACACTATGAGCTGAATGACATCCTTTTGAGTCGCAATGATTCCATGATTTCCATAAAGAGATTCCCACTGAAGCCAAGCAAACATCTCAACGATCCACGACTGGACATGGCATGGACAAGTTGAGCCATATCCATGAATGAGAAGAATTCAACTGATCCAGCAGAGAAGGAAGAAGGAATCGAGGTGGCATGGTGGCGCAGTTGTAGAGTTGTTGCCTTATAGCGCCAGAGACCCGGGTGCGATCCTGATGGACAGGATTGAAGGATAATTGGCTTGGTATCATTGTAAATTGTCCCTAGTGTGTGTCGGATATTGTTAGTGTGTTTCTGCACTATATCTCTAAACTAAACGAATATATTCTGCCTGCCGTCCATTAGAAGGAAAGGGAAAAGTATTAAATGATCCATCAGGACCATTTGTGCCATCTCCTACCATAAACTCAATTAACCAGAAGGACTATTTAGGGTTGTCGACTTTCATACCCAGAGAAAGGAAGGACGGTTGTGAGTGTGGATGCTTACATGTGGAATGGCCTTGACACAGCGGATGTGGGTAGTCATTCTGCAGCCCATCGATGGGAGGTCTGGATACTCTCCTTCGCTAACCACAAAGACTCTTCCATCGTAGTCCTGGCCTTCATACAGAGCCCAGCTGAAAGATAAACCTCATTCACGTCAGTAAGCACTACACCAGACTGGAACACAAGGCTCTACTTTCCTTCAAGATAGCAGACTAAATTAAATATGATTTACTGGTCAAAAAGTGAAAATTCAGGTCTAGAAATTCCATGCCAGTGTTTCATAAGTTATAGGAGCAGAATTAGGCTATTTGGCCTATCAGGTCCACTCCGCCATTTAATCATGGCTGATCTATCTTTCCCTCTCAAGCCCATTCTCCTGCCTTCTTCCCATAACCTCTGATACCCATACCAATCAAGTATCTATCAAATTCCACCTTAAAAATATCCATTGACTTGACCTCCACAGCTGTCTGTGGTTTATCTTCCATGAGAACTTCTTACATAGAAACATAGAAATTAGCTGCAGGAGTAGGCCATTCGGCCCTTCGAGCCTGCACCGCCATTCAATATGATCATGGCTGATCATCCAACTCAGTATCCCGTACCTGCCTTCTCTCCATACCCTCTGATCCCCTTAGCCACAAGGGCCACATCTAACTCCCTCTTAAATATAGCCATCCTTCACCTAACTCGAGGAGTCTTCTATTCCTCCACATGGTACCCACTTGCTACCAGGTCCCTTCAACTTCACCAAAACTCAGACATTATCTATCTTCCTCCAGTGTGCAAAAGCAATCGAATGATGAATGGACAGTTTAACGTTACTTCAAGGGTGCTGAAATACCAAGGGGAGGAACTGATGCTACATTCCTACCCAACCACAGTCAGGCAGCATCTTGGATAGTGTTCAATTCTTGCACCACCCCTCCAGGCAGAAGCCAACACAATTTCACCGCAATTACATCATGAGCTCACATAGAGTTGGCTTGCATTTCGTTGAATGAAAAATACTGAACTATTGAACGTTTTAGCAGGGATAAATAAATCCACCTTTCTTCTGGTGAAGGAGACCAGAATAAAGGGGTAGATTAAAAAAATTAGGCTACAGGTCATTCAAGAGCAAAATGTAGAATCCCCTCTTCCCACAAAGTGTAGGGGAAAATGACTGCACTCTCCCTCAGAGTAGTGTGGATACCTCTGGTCAGTTGGAGCTAGCAAAACAACACTGGAGATATTTAGTTTAAGAAGGAACTGCAGATGCTGGAAAATCGAAGAAAATCGAGCCTATTTCCTTCGCTCCACTGATGCTGCCTCACCCGCTGAGTTTCTCCAGCATTCATGTCTACTGGAAATATTTATATTAATTAAATATAAATTATATAAATTATACTGTAATTTAGTACGTACATTATAACAAAGGGCAAGAGAGACGTTTAAATAGAGTTGAACTGCAGATCCACTATCATTTGCAGAACAGAATATGGGTTTGTGTTGCCTTCTCTGGTTGTGAAATGAAAGTCTGGTGGTTGAGGAATGCAGTACTTTAGGTCTCCACAGTGAGGAGCCAATGAGCAGAGGTGCAGAAGGTTCCCTCAGTGAGGGACCAGTGGAAACACGAGATTCTTTCCTTGATCTTCCAGTGACCAAACCAAGGGGAGTCGAGTCTGCGGAGAGCCACATCTCCTTCTAAGCTAAAGAGGTATCTAGGAATCAATGCTTCAAGACAGTCAGAATCTTTTACCCAAAGTAGAAATGTTCAACACTAGAGGGCATAGCTCTAAGGTGAGAGGGTTAAAGTTTAATGGAGATATGCAGGGCAAGTTTTTTTTTAACATGGAGAATGGTGAGATCCTGGATCCTATAAGGCGTGGTGGTTGAGGCGGATACAATAATGGTGTTTAAGAGGGTTTTAGATAGGCACGTGGAAATGCAGGGAATGGAGGGGTATGGATCATGCATAAGCAGATGAGATTGGTTTACCTAGGCATTATGTTTGGTACATAAGGGCCATATACCTATACTGTATTGCTTTATGTTCTACATTCTACAAATGTCGTAAAGCTTGTACTACTCCACAATTAGCCATACAAAATTAATGTGACTAGTGGCGTCATAAAACCGAATGCATTGAATAGCCCAGAGTAAGTCTATTAGCAATGGTAGAATTACATTTATCTCACAAGACAGACTTGATAGAGTTACAAGTGTATGAACCTTACAAAAACCGGGCTGGATCACAATGGATGTGGCCCACCATCCTGACCTTTCATCGGTCGAGCCTGCCTGCCCACCTATATCCACGTGCAAAGGGCCAACAACCTGACCCTTCACACGCGAGGAGATTGCACCCCAGCAACCCTCTGACAACCCAATGGTCAGAGACGTCAAAAAAAACCCATTCAAACAGAAGTAAATAATGAAAGCATAAGGTAGACCCCTCACAAAAATGCTGGAGAAACTCAGCAGGGTGAGGAAAAGCTTCATCTATGGAGTCCCGCGAACTTCTCTGGTCCCTCCGTCCCCCTGGAAATTTTGGCAACGTTTTTTCTCTTTTCGGGTCAAAAAACTGATACTTGTATTTTGTGCGATGACTGAATTGAATAATCAAAAATGCTGGAGAAACTGCGGGTGACCTCTATGCGAAGGAAAAAAAAAATGGTCATACAGTGCTGACTCGGCAACGAAAAAAAAAATCATAAAGTGCTACTGTATCTCAACCGGTCAGGCAGTATCTCTGGAGGGCATGGAACATTTTGGGATGGTATCTTTCTCAAAACCTCATCTTTCAGAGATGCTGCCTGACCAGCTGAGCAACTCCAGCGCTTTGTGTTTTTTTATGGACAATGCATATTTATAGGAAGACCAACTACATAAATATCACGTGTTTAAGAGGGAACTGCAGATGCTGGAGAATCGAAGGTTACACAAAAAAGCTGGAGAAACTCAGCGGGTGCAGCAGCATCTATGGAGCGGAGGAAATAGGCAACGTTTCGGGCCGAAACCCTGAAGGGTTTCGGCCCGAAACGTTGCCTATTTCCTTCGCTCCATAGATGCTGCTGCACCCGCTGAGTTTCTCCAGCTTTTTTGTGTAACCTACATAAATATCACACTGTACTGATCATCAGTGCATTTACCTGCCACTTAGGACCCTACAGGATTGAAGCTTAAACTCTTTTGGGATCCCTATCTTCTTTTCTTCAAAAACCAAGGTTCGTCCAGTGAAGTTGTTCTCCGAGAAGATCTGGATCTGAGTAGTGAAAGAAAAGAAAAGACTGGTTTTACTTGCATGCCACAGGAAGCAAATATTAACACCGGAAACCAGCAGAATGGGAACTGAATGCACCCAAGAAACTTTGTACCTTTATCTTATATTTTCCTGATGGGTTTTTATCAATGTTGGATTTAAATTGAGTCGTAGAGAAAAATGACAGACTTATTCAATGCCTCTCATTTCCTCACGACTCTTCCAAGCGTTTCCTGGCCAGTGAAGTCTTACTAACAAAGGACATAGCAGCCAATATCTGCACAGCAAACTCTCGCCTCTTGACCAGATGATTATTTTAGCAAAATTAGCAGAAGGAATAATAAAATGGCAATAGACAATAGACAATAGGTGCTGGAGTAGGCCATTTGGCCCTTCGAGCCAGCACCGCCATTCAATGTGATCATGGTTGATCATCTCCAATCAGTACCCCGTTCCTGCCTTCTCCCCATATCCCCTGACTCCGCTATTTTTAAGAGCCCTATCTAGCTCTCTCTTGAAAGCATCCAGAGAACCTGCTTCCACCACCCTCTGAGGCAGAGAACATAGCCAACCTAATCTTGCGAATAATTGTAAATTCTAAAGTTCAACCTAATCTTGCGAATAATTGTAAATTCTGCCTCAATTACTCCACTGGAAGTGAATTGCTTAGCTTCAGGTTACACAAAAAAAGCTGGAAAAACTCAGCGGGGCAGCAGCATCTACGGAGCGAAGGAAATAGGCAACGTTTCGGCCCGAAACGTTGCCTATTTCCTTTGCTCCATAGATGCTGCTGCACCCGCTGAGTTTCTCCAGCTTTTTTGTGTACCTTCAATTTTCCAGCATCTGCAGTTCCTTCTTAAACACTTAGCTTCAGGTTCTTGGGTGTGAAGACATTTCCTTTGACCTCCGTTTAAATGAACAAGGTACGGTCCGTCATGCTTGATGCCGCAACTAATGAAAAACGTCTACTTTGAACTACTCTCCTTCACCCTGTCTAAAGTTGAACTGTTTATTTTTACCGTGTTGGTAGGAAAGCCTCAAATAGATGATACTTGCAGAAAAATAGTTCTTGGGTGCCAGGCAAAAGGAGGAAATTGAATTAATTAATTAGACAGACTTTGAGTCCGAAGAAGGGCCTTGACCCGAAACGTCACCCATTCCTCCTATACAAAGATGCTGCCTGCCCCGCTGTGTTACTCCAGCATTTTGGGCCTATCTTTGGTTTAAACCAGCATCTGCAGAACCTTCCTACACAATGGAATTAATTAGATAGCCTTTTTGGTGAGTCAGCAACCCAGAACAATGAGCTGAAAAACTACTTTCATTCCAGGGAGTTTCTGCTATCCTTTGGGCATTAAAGTGTAAAGTATTCGCCTTCCTGGGCCCTCAAGGTCAGCATGGGAGGTGCCACCCCCCTCCACCCCCCACCCCCCAAACCCCGTGAACAAGGGCTGAAGAGGGCCGTGTAAGGAGAGGGGCGAAGGTTCGTGGGATGACCGGAATGGAGGTGACGACTGCAACAAACCTTTGTGGCCAGTTGCAGTTGGGATTGTAAAATGAACCAAAATGGTGACTCTTACTTATGGACTCAGTGCGCTGTTCTATACTAACTGGCGAATTGTGCTTAAGTTTGGTGATAGTCTTGTTGACCCTGTGTGCAAAAATATTATTTCACTGTACCTTGGTACACTTGATAATAAGGGAACAATTGAACCATTGAGCAATATTGTAAATTGCCACCGTGTCCTTGGCTAGCAGTGGGAGGCCAGAAATGTTTTTTATTGTTCTCTATCATTTGGTTATTAAACTGTATTTGTTTCAACAACAGTGGTGCAGGGTTGATGTCATTCTTAGCTTCTATCGCACATTACAGCTCACCGAAAAAATGTGTCACAATGTAAACAACCGCTCCTCCCTCAATGATACACGCATTGTAATCAAATACTTGCAGGTCGAAACTGATACTTCATGTCAACTTGAAGTATGTTTGTATCGTAAGTTCATAAGTTCATGTCATTCGTGTATAGGACTGGTTTGGAGGGATATGGGCCAAATGCAGGCAGGTGGGATTAGTGTAGAAGGGACATGTTGGCCCAAAGGGCCTATATCACACAACGACTCTCAGTTCTTGGAGCAGAATTAGGCTATTTGACCCATCAAATCTACTGAACCCTTCAATCATGGCTGATATATCTTTCCTTCTCAACCCCATTCTACTGCCTTCGCCCCATAACCGCTGACACCCTTACTAGTTAAAAATCTGTCAATCTCCACCTTAAAAATATCCATTGACTTGGCATCCACAGCTGTCTGTGGCCACGAATTCCACAGATTCACCACCCTCTTTCTAAAGAAATTCCACCTCATCTCCTTTCTAAAAGTACGTCTTTTTATTCTGAGGCTGCCACTCACCCACTAGTGAAAACATCCTCTCCACATTCATTCTATCCGGGCCTTTGACTAGTCGGTAAGTCTTGGGTATTGCCAATCTTGATTAATAAGGGTGTCAAAAGTAACGGGGAAAAGGTTAGAGAATGGGGTTGAGAGGGGAAATAAATCAGCCATGATCAAATGGCGGAGCAGACTCGATGGGCCTAATGGCCTAATTCTGCTCTGGCTTATGATCTTATACAGTTTCTCCACATTATCAACTCACTCTGCGCTGCGATATTTTTAATCAAATTTGCCCTTCACACTTTCTGCTCAAGGCGAGTAACACCGGCACCTTGATCTCTCTTCATGTTGGAGCCTTTCATCCCGGTATCTTTCCAGTAAACCCTTCTGCATCTTCTCCAGGGTTTAACATCTCTGCTAAAGGGTGGTGTCCACAGTTGACCAGTATTCTACAGCTGGGACCTGAACCGTATTCTGTAAAGGCTCAGCGCAAATTCCTTCCTTTTGTAACTTCCCAGCTGTCATCAGGCAACTGAACCATCCCACCGAGAGAGTGGTCCTGAGCTACCACCTACCTCGGATTATCTTTACTGGGACTTTATCTTGCACTAAACGGTATTCTCCTTATCTTGCATCTGCACATTGTGGACAGCTCGAGTGCGGTCATCATATATAGTCTTCCCGCTGACAGGAGAGCACGCAACAAAAAGCTTTTCACTGTACCTCAGTACACGTGACAATAAGTTACACTAAACTAAATAAACCAAACTCAAATAACAAAACAAACAGAACTAAATTAAACTTTGCCTCTATTAATAAAGACAAATTATTCTCATTTATAAGTGAACACAACCAACTTGCTTCGAGATGATTCTTACCTTTAGTCTGAAGTGCAGATCATTTGCCTCCACCTGAGTACACAAACCACAAGAGAACATCATTGCAACCGTTGCTGAACGTAAACCACACACCTCTACCACACACAAATTTGTCAGAGGATGGTAGCATATTAAACACGATAGGTAATACAGAAAACAGTAAGGTGGAAACTTATTTAGATAGATTTACTGCATTACAAAGCATTGCATTGCTAGTGCCCGCCGGAGGCTCCAACATCAAGACCCGGAGCGTGGCCTTGCATCGCCCGGCGCGGCTTTAATGGCCGCGGGACTTATTTACCATTGCCCGCCTGAGGCTTTGACTCTGACATCGGGAGGAGAATGAGGAGTGCAGGAGAGAGATAAGACTTTGCCTTCCATCACAGTGAGGAGGAGATTCGCTGTGATGGATGTTGGTGTAAATTGTGTTGTGTCTTGGTTCTTCTACTTGTTTGTATGACTGCAGAAACCAAATTTCATTTGAACCTCAATGGTTTGAGGTTCAAATTACAACAAATAAATTGCATTGTATTGTATTGTATTGCATTGTACCTACAGTGGGTGCATGTGACAATAAAGTATAGCTGACTTGAATCATTGAATTGAATTTTGATAATTGTGAGAGTAATCTAATAATGGTCAGCATAATAGTGTGCAGCAGGGCTTTACAGCGCTAGAGTTGCTGCCTTACTGCGCCAGAGATCTGGGCTCGATCCTGATTGAGTTTGTACGTTCTCCCCGTGACCGCGTGGGTTTTCTCTGGGATCTCCGGTTTCCTCCCACACTCCAAAGACGCACAGGTTTGTAGGTTAATTGGCTTGGTATAAATGTAAATTGTTCCTAGTTTGTGTAGGGTGGTGTTAGTGTGTGGGGATCGCTGGTCGGCGTGATCTCTGTGGACCAAAGAGCCTGTTTCTGCGCTGAAACTAAACCAAGCTAAATGGATTTGAACTGAGATCAGCAATGATTCAATTTAAAGCATGGAACAACCTCCAATTGCTGAATGTCCTTCAACTTCTCCTATAGTCCGAAAACTATTTTTCAAACACTAGAAATAGGATGTACAATGTTCCAGTGGCTTGCAACTCCAATTTATAAGATCTTAATTGTGATCCATTGGCCCTTTCAGAAGGCTTTGTGCAACTGACTGGTGTTTTGTCTACATCCTTTCACACAGTCAATGGCTCGGAGCAGACAACATTATATCCGGTCTCCTCCCACACTCCAAAGACGTGCAGGTTTGTAGGTTAATTGGCTTCGGGAAAATTGTAGTCTTGTCCCCCATGTGTGGGGTAGTGTTAGTGTACAGGGTGATCGCTGGTCGGAGACAACTCTGTGGGCTGAAGGGCCTGTTTCCCTGCTGTATCTCAAAATTCTAAAGTCTCAAAATCTGTGTGAAATGATTAGCCAACTGCGGGCCTTTCAGGAGATTGCACACTTTACTGAGAGGGAACGTTCACTAATAAAGTCTTGGAACTCGCTGGTTTAAACGTGCACTATCCAGGCAGTTGTTCTGCTTACCAATAGGATGGGATGCAGAGAGGTGATCTTACAGTTTTGAGCACCCCATTCTTGAAGATTGCGGTAAAGTCCTTTCTCCACTATGTACTGAGCTCCAGAATAGTTGGCACCCTCATAGGCCACCCAGCTGAAGCAGGAAACACGAGGTTAGAACAAAAGCAAACAACATTGAGAAACATTGAGCAAAGATCCTATAGTGAGCAAGATAGATCACTCGACGAAAAAGACATAGTACGGTCATGGGCAGATTCATGGGTAATTTTCGACCCCATTTCCGTAACCAGCTTCCGTCTCCGCACCAAAGATCCCGTAGCGGAGCAAAGATACTAGTGCGGAGACGGAAGCCGGTTACGGAAACATCCTCGTAAAAATAAAAGTTATTTGGTAAAAATCTTCTCCCCATTTTCAGAATTATAATTTATTAACACAAAGTGTTCCCCCACAACGTTGATTACACTGCGAGTTGGGTCGGGTTCCACTCGTTGCATACTACACGTCAGCCCATTGCATTTAGAAGGAGTGGTCTATCTTGCCTCGCTATAGGATCTTTGCACCAGAGCGCTGGCTACTGAAGAACATCCTTCCCTTCCCCCTCAGCATTAGTCAAACACCAGACATGGTCTCTCAGCCCAGTGCTGGCTACCACACCACAATCTCTGTGGATCCCTGTATACAAAATGCTCAGTCATCCATTTTTATCGCAATCTCTTTTAATTTCCTCTCTGGGTTTTTGACATTAGTTGGATTCAGGTAGAAATTGGGTATGTCCCATATTCCCCTGTTCTCCCCAAGACTCTTTCTCAGCAGCAGCAGCAGCAGCAGCAGCAGCAGCAGCAGCAGCAGCAGTGTTGACTATGAAGTCTATGTGAGAAAGAACTGCAGATGCTGGTTTAAACCGAAGATAGACACAAAAAGTTGGAGTCATCTGAAGAGGGTCTCGACCCGAAACGTCACCCATTCCTTCTCTCCAGAGATGCTGAGTTACTCCAGCTTTTTGTGTCTCTCTTTGACTTTGGAGTCTATGCCTGAGTCTAACCTATGGCAGTCTCACTGGAAACGCACATCACACTCCACGAAGTAAAGCTGCAAATTCCATTTCGCACCCATCCAAAGCAGGAGATGCATCGCAAAGTTCAGTTGATATCAAATAACTGCAAATGCTGGAAATCCAAAATATTTAAAAAAGCCTGCAGCAAATATTCAGTAGGTTAGGTCCATCATTGGACATCAAATGTTAACTCTGCCTTTCTCTCTCTCCACATAACACTGCCTGATATCCTGACACAATCTTCCTGTGGAGAAAGAGTATGGAATGGTACCTTTTTGAGTTCTGCCACTAGGGGACAGTAGACCCCATATTTTCAGTTATAAACAGACACAAAGCCCTGGGGTAACTCTGCAGGTCCGGCAGCATCTATGGAGAAGATAGATGATGTTTCGAACCAGGACCCTTCTTCAGAAGGATCCCAACCTGAAACGTACCTATCCACGTTCTCCTAAGATACTGAGTAAGGGCCCTGACCCAAACCGTCACCTATCCACGTGTCGGAAGGAAATGCAGATGCTGGTTTAAACCGAAGATAGAGACAAAATGCTGATGTAACTCAGCAGGGCGGGCAGCATCTCTCGATAAAAGGAATGAGTGACGTTTTGGGTCGAGACCCTTCTTCAGACCGAGTCAGGGGAGAGGGGGATACAGAGATAAGGAAGTGTAAGGTGTGAAAATGAGATAAAGGGGATAGAGATAAGGAAATATCCTCATCCACCCTTTGTCTCATTTTCACATCTTATACTTCCTTATGTATTGAGTCTGAAGAAGGGTCTCGACCCAAAAAGTCACCCGTCACCTATCCATGTTCTCCAGCGATGCTGCCTGACCCACAGAGTTACTCCAATACTTTGTGTGTGTTTTTTTTGTAAACCAGCATCTACACTTCCTTGTTTTTCCACATGTTCAGTTAATGGATGGAACAGAAGCCTTTTGCAAAACAAATAGCAGTCATAGTGTGCATGACAGGGCACACTATTCCTTGCCTGTGTTAATATTTACTTACAAAATTCTTAAGGGGTTGGACAGGCTAGATTGTTCCCGATGTTGGGGAAGTCCAGAACAAGGGGTCACAGTTTAAGGATAAGGGGGAAATCTTTTAGGACCGAGATGAGGAAAACTTTTTTCACACAGAGTGGTGAATCTCTGGAATTCTCTGCCGCAGAAGGTAGTTGAGGCCAGTTCATTGGCTATATTTAAGAGGGTGTTAGATGTGGCCCTTGTGGCTAAAGGGATCAGGGGGTATGGAGAGAAGGCAGGAACAGGATACTGAGTTGGATGATCAGCCATGATCATAATGAATGGTGGTGCAGGCTCGAAGGGCCGAATGGCCTACACCTGCACCTATTTTCTATGTTTCTATGTTTCTACAAGGTACAATTCAGAATGTCTGCTGTTACTTACGCTCCACTCAGTACATTAATGGATTGTATGATTTCCCCAGAATCATCTTGATCCAGATCGGGGACTGAAGCAATAGCTTCAATTGAATCTTCTCCATCGCAATTGCTTCCTGGGTGCAGAGTGATCATCGGGTTGGAAAAGTCCTTCAAAGCAAAAAGGCATCAAATAAAATCACTCTCCACACCCAGTTTAACATGAAACAGTTACAAGTCTGTTTCTCCCTCTGCACCAATATGGTACATTTGCCATGGCAACACTACTAATCCTTTCCTCAGATTCTTATTCTTATAGCTAATTTGGGCGGCAGAGTGGTGCAGTTGGTAGGACCGCTGCCTCACAGTGCCCAGGGTCCCAGGTTCGATCCTGACCTCAGGTGCTGTCCATATGAGGTTGTACTTCCTCCCTGTGACTTCCTGGATTTCCTCCGGGTGCTCCGGCTCCCTCCCACATGCCAAAGACAGCCGGCCTAGTAGGTTAATTGGCCTCTGTAAATCCCTAGTGTGTAGTGAGCGGATGCAAAGGTGGGATGATGTAGAACTAAAGAGAAGGGATGATCAGTGGACGGCATGGACTAGATGGGCCGATGGGGCCTGATTCTATGATGCATCTCCAAAAATCTCAAGAAACAGGTGGCACGGTGGTGCAGCAGTAGAGATGCTGCCCGAGACCTAGGTTCGATCCTGACTACAGGTGCTGTCTGTGCGGAGTTTGCATGTTCTCAGATGCTTCAGTTTCCTCTCACACTCCTAAAGACGCACAGGTTTGTAAGTTATTTGGCATCTGGAAAGATTCTAATTTGTCCCTAGTGTGTATAGGATAGTACCAGTGTCCATGGATCACTGGTTGGCATGGACTCAGTGGGCCGCCCTGTGCTGTATCTCTAAACTAAACTGAAAACAGGATAGTTGAATCACCCAATTTTTTGAAAATGCTTTAAAATTTGCCCTTCTCCATTTTCTAATTACTACTTTCCATTTGAATGTTCCAAGGACACCTACTAGCTCTCCAGATGGTCCCTCCACCAGGTACTGCCAACCTTTGCCCCAGATACCCAGTAGAAAAAAACTCATTCAATCTGAAGAAGGATCTCGACCCAAAACGTCACCCATTCCTTCTCTCCAGAGATGCTACCCATCCCGCTGAGTTACTCCAGCATTTTGTGTCGATCTTTGTGTCCAAGGTTCAGTTAATATCAAAAACTGCAAATGCTGGAAATCCAAAATATTAAACCAGCATCTGCAGTTCTTTCCTACACAGAAATAAACTAATGGTCTGTCTTCTCTCTCTGAAGGATGAGAGGTTATCTTATTGAAACATATAACATTATTAAGGGATTGGACACACTAGAGGCAGGAAACATGTTCCCGATGTTGGGGGAAACCAGAACCAGGGGCCACAGTTTAAGAATAAGGGGTAGACCATTTAGAACAGAGATAAGGAAAACCTTTTCACCCAGAGAGTTGGGAGTCTGTGGAATTCTCTGCCTTGGAAGGCAGTGGAGGTCAATTCTCTGGATGCATTCAAGAGAGAGTTAGATAGAGCTCTTAAAGATAGTGGAGTCAGGGGATATGGTGAGAAGGCAGGAGCGGGGTACCATTAATGTAGATGATCAGCCATGATCACAGTGAATGGCGGTGCTGGCTCGAAGGGCCGAATGGCCTACTACTGCATCTATTGTGAATTGTCTGACTGTAATACATATTCACTTTCACCAGTTGGAGGGGTAGCTTCAACTGCTACCCCTTTGAGAGGTCACTCCTCCAACTTCTATCTCAATACTTACCGCCCGAATTACATGCAGTGACTTGAGATCCTCGTCGTGGCCACCCCATGACCTCCAGTCCAAGTATTCGCCCTCCTCCAGGAGATACTGGTGACCTCTGAATCCTTCCTTCGAGTAGCCAACCCAACTGCAACAATGTCAAGGATACAAAATGAAATCCTCAACCATTTTTAAAGGGCAGCAAAGTCATCAGTAAACATCCAGCGTTTTCAGGAGGGTGGGATCAGGATGAGGAGGTTCATTTCTACATCGCTCCTTTAGAACCTTGCAGCTGATGAAATTCTTTCGAAATGCAGTCACTGTTGCACAGAGAGAAAGCCAACTGGCAACTTTCACATGGGGAGATCCACAAATGTGTAACTGACATTTTAAGGTGTTTAAGAAGGAACTGCAGATGCTGGAAAATCGAAGGTACACAAAAATGCTGGAGAAACACAGCGGGTGCAGCAGCATCTATGGAGCAAAGGAGATAGGCAACGTTTCGGGCCGAAACCTGAAGAAGGGTCTGAAGGAGGGTTTCGGCCCGAAACGTTGCCTATAGATGCTGCTGCACCCGCTGAATTTCTCCAGCATTTTGGTGTACCTGACAATTTAAGGTGATGGGGTAAAGATTTAACAGGAATCCGAGTAGGAACCTTTAGCCGCAAAGGTTGGTGGGTGTATGGAACGAGCTGCCGGAGGAGATAATTGAGGCAGGGGCTATTACAATATTTAAGAAACAATTACATGGATAGGACAGGTTTGGAGGGACATGAGCCAAACGCAGGCAGGTGGGACTAGTGCAGATTGGGACCTGTTGGCTGGTGTGGGCAAGTTGGGCCGAGGGGCCTGTTTCCACACTGTATGGCCTCTAGGGCCATTTCATCCATTTTATGATGTTGAGTGAGGGAGGACCATTGTTCTCTAAGACATGAGAAAAGAGTCCTAATCTTTTTTTCAAAGGTGCCAGAAGATTATTTATACCTGCCTGATGGGTGGTACAGTTGTGCAGCGGTAGAGTTGCTGCCTTACAGTGCCAGAGACCTGGGTTTGATCCTGACTATGGGTGCTGTCTGTACGGAGTTTGTATGTTCTCCCCGGGAGCTCCGTTTTCCTCCCACACTATATATAGATTTGTAGGTAAATTGGCTTTGGTAAAAATTGTACTTAGTGTGTACGAGTCAAGTCAAGTCAAGTCATGTCAAGTAGTGTGTACAAAACAACCAAACAAATTATAAACACAATCATAACACACATATTCTTTTACATAATAAATAATGGAAGGATGCTAGTTCGGGGGTCGCTGGGCCGAAGGGCCTGTTTGTATCTTAATTGTATCTTAATCTAAGCTAAAATATACCTTCCCATCTGTAGGGAAATGAACCATCCTACCACCAACTACCAACCTACCATCTTCCTCACTGGAGACCCTTGGACTATCTTTAATCGGACTTTATCTTGCACTAAACATTATTATCTTTCTCCTGTACCTGGTCTATGTGAACATCTTGATGGTTATCATGTATAGTCTTTTTGCTGACTGGATAGCACGCAACAAAAAGGTTTTTCACTGTACCTTGATGCACGTATCAAGAAAAAACTAAACTAAACTAGGGCCAGTGATGTAGCACTTTGTCTCATCTGAACGGCAATAGTTCCTGCAAAGAAGCACCGCATTCCACGATGCATCAGCCTCGGTTTTGAACCTCTGGTTTAGCGGCAAGTGCGGTAACCATGAGCCACGGCTAACACTCACTGCAGGAATGTCTCAGGTTGGTGAAAACCCGTCACCATGTCAATGATGCCATGAATAGTTGCTAATTTATTGCCAGCCTCCTGTAAATCATTCCCGAGCCAAGAAATAGTATGGGAATTTCTTGGGGAAATAGTCAGGAGTCCTGCACTCACCCTTCCCAACAAACCTTCCTCCCTCCATGGGATCAGTGATCAGGGAGCTGCATTGGAAGGCAACATTAACCCTTTTGGTACTGTATCAGATTCAATGTATCCGGCATCCTAAAGGGCCTGTCCCACTTGGGTGTCATTTGCGTGTCACGCAGGTGGTGCATTTTGTGAATCCCATAATCCTGGGGCGCCACGCGTTACTGCTTACGTCACCATGCACCATGCGCATGTAATGCACGTGACGTGTAAATGATGTCGTGTAAATGACACGCAAATGACGCCCAAGTGGGACGGGCCCTTAAAGGTAGACAAAATGTTGGAGAAACTCAGCGGGTGAGGCAGCATCTATGGAGCGAAGGAATATGAGACGTTTCGGGTCGAGACCCTTCTGCAGACCTCAGTCTTGACCCAAAACGTCACCTATTCCTTCTCTCCATAAATGCTGCCTCACCTGCTGAGTTTCTCCTGCATTTTAGTCTACCTTCGATTTTTCCAGCATCTGCAGATGTTTTTTAAATACTGCATCCTAAAGGACTCATCTCACCCCACCCATCACATGTTTGCCCTTCTTCCCTTAGGAAAGCGTTACAGGTCCATCAAAGCGCACATCACAAAAACCTAACCCTAACCCTACAAACAGTTTCTACCCTCAGGCTATCACCACACTGAACTGTAAGCACCCCCCCTCCCCTCATAGCCAATATCTATATTGTACAATCACTACCTTTGTGCAATACCGATATATTCATTTATAATATTTATTTTTATAATACTATTCTGTGCAATATGTTGTATTCTGACAATGATCTTCTCAGTGCAACATCTTACATTCTGGTTAGGGGTGCATACGTAGGCATAATGTGCTTGCGTGTGTGAATCCGTGTGTATGTGTCACAGTCTGTGCATGTGAGTGTATGAACATTTTTTTTTCCTTACTTTCTTGCTGTTATTCTATTGTTATTTTTTTATCTTGTACATTTGAGCTCCGCCCAGGCAGTGTGCCTGAATGTCGTTGTATGCACCACTACAATGACAATAAAGTATAAAGTATGAAGTACTTACATTCCTCCAAACACCTTTATCGATCCTGCATTAGAGAGGGGCGCACCGTTGTTGGGGTATCGGGACAGGAAGTCTGTGGAATCTCCATGCACTTCCCTGCTTCTCCCCCCGAAGTAAGCTCGCTCAAAGACGATGAGCTGAACGAAGGAAAAGTGGCATTTTAATAGTCAGGAACCCAGGGTAAAAGAGCAACAAATAAATAGTGGAGAGAACAACAGTGAAGGCAAGAGTGTGCATTACAGTTGAATCATTCACTTTAGCAAACACAATCTAGATATGGTGGCATTCTGAATGTGGTGCTTTGATAGTTCTGAGGGCAGGATCATCCAAGGAAACAAGCATTCCAATTCCACAAATTGCTGGAGTAACTCAACGGGTCAGGCAGCATCTGCGGAGTAACTCAACAGGTCAGGCAGCATCTGCGGAGGGAATGGACAGGCAGTGTTGCGGGTCGGGATCCTTCTTCAGACTGGATTTGCAGACAATCTGAAAAGGAACCTGACCCGACAAATCACCTATCCATTCCCTCCAGAGATACTGCCTGACCCATTGAGTTACTCCAGCACTTTGCATTTTTTCCCTAGAATTCAACATCTGCAGTTCCTTGTCCCTCAATTCCAATTCCACAATGGACGCTTAGAAATTGTGTTACAATCTTTAAAAAAAAAACTTAAGAGCTAAAATACTGGGAAAAGTGTCCAAACCATTTTTCTACCATAATTATGCAGGTGTTTCAATGGCTTAGTTTAATTTAGAGGTACAGTGCGGAAACAGGCTCTTCGGCCCATCAGGTCTGCACTGGTCAGTGACCCCTGCACGCTAGCATTATCCTACACACACTAGGGACAATTTATTATTTTACCAAGCCAATTAGCCTACAAACCTGCATGTCTTTGGAGTGTGGGAAGAAACTGGAGACACCCGGAGAAAACCCATGCAACTCACGGGGAGAACGTACAAATTCCCTGCAGACACCACCCATAGTCAGGATGGAACCTGGGCCTCTGGCATTGTATGGCAGCAACTCTACCGCTGCACCACCGTGCTGCCCCTAATGGGATGGTCATAAGTGATAGGAGTAGAATTAGGCCATTTGGCCCATCAAGTCTACTCCGCCATTCAATTATGGCAGTTCTACCCCTCCCTCCTAACCCCATTCTCCTGCCTTCTCCACATTTTGTACAAACATAGCTCCAATTTCACATCAATGTGGGTGAATCATTACTGCAACCGAAAGTGATTTGTTCATTTCTCTCTCAAGATGTATGTGTGGCTCAAATGGCCTGCATTTATTGGTCTTCCTTCACGGCCTTCACTTTCCTCTGTGGCTAAAGTTTCACTTGTCAAAGTGGAGCTGTGGATCGAGGGTCATTTGTAGAGAGTTGTTACGGCTACTGAGAAGACCCGACAACCCATTAAGCGTAATGCCAGCTCTTAGTACAATGACCCATCAATCCCAGATGAAGGAACAAAACCAAATATCCTTCTGCAGAAGTTTATTTATGTCTAGTTTCCTGGACATAATTAACGTGTAAACTTTCATTCTGTGTTAATTTATTAGCTGAATTTAAACTTCTTATTTGCTCTTTTGGGTTCAAACTCGAATCTCGAGTCCAAGTATCTGAGTTACTAGACTTGGCAACGTAACTGCTATACTATTGTCGCCCATTACAGACCGCACTCTGTGACTGCACACCAGAAGTTTGGTATTCTGAATTAAACTTATAAAATCCAAAAATAAAAAAAATGGCAGCAGCAAAAGTGACCACAAAAATATCAGCCTGTGATATGGACACAGCCAGTTCACTAGTGTCCTTGTTAGAAAGATGGCCTGTTACACTCAAGACCTTCAAGTGATTTCAGAACCACTTAAGTTTCACTTGTACAAAACATCTCCTGCTGTGGTTCCCCTTCATCGGGGCAAGTAACAATCAATAACAACTGGGTCTTGAAAATGGCCAGTCTCAGTGTACTACTGTTATACACTTGTACTGCCTCCGAGATGCTTCTCTAAGATGCATCTAAGTGCTTATGTATAGTGATACTTGCACAGAACTGCATACAAAAATGAATTTCACATGTACATGTGATAAATAATGTATCATTGTAGTGGACGATAAATACTGGCTTCATGGAGGAGGATAAATGAGGAGTGGGGGGACAGAACTGAAGGAACACAGAAGAGAGAGCAGAGAAAGAGGGAAGATATTGTCTCCCGCAATATATCTTTTTTAAATTCATGTGGAACAATACAGATTCTTCTCCCCTTTTCTTGACCTGACTTCACATCATCAATCTGCAGTAACACAAGTGATCCATTCCATTTGATGATTTCATACCTTTGTTTCAAATGGATTCTCCACTCTGGGTCCACCCTGTAAAGACATCAGGAATAAGACGTTTACTATTTGACCACACAATCTGCAAACACAGACAGTTTAAGCATCAACAACCCAGCACGCAGTGTTCAGAACCAAGGACGTCCACTAACCCAGGGCCTGAGGTGGCTTAGGACCAGGGTCGGACTCTAACTGATGGCTGGGGACGGGAGTAGTGGAGTGGAGAGTGGAAGGATAGTGGAATGCAATGGGGGACACTGAAGGTTGTGAAGTATGATGGTCATAGCAAGAGCGAAGGGGGAGGGGGAATGAAACGAACTGGAAAGCTCTTCCAAGAGAGCGAGAACAGACTCCAAGACTGTTTCAAAGTTGTGGTCAGCCAAGGATGGTTGACTGACTGATGCTGGGTGGTCTTGTGTCATGATAAGCGCTGTTGATGCCAAGGGCGATGGATAGAGCTTTGGCAAGTAACTTGTCGTGGAGAGATCGGCACTAGGCCAGTGTGGAATTTCTGCAGAGATCAACTGCAAATGCAACCAATTCGCCACTGACTCAAGATCCTGGCACAAGAGGGGGTCTGGGACCAATGCTCTCCTCAGGTCTTTCAGTCCAGGACTTAAGGGCCTGTCCCACTGTACGAGCTAATTCAAGAGCTTTCCCGAGTTTAAAAAAAAAAATCAAACTCGTGGTAAGCACGTAGAATGTACGTAGCAGGTACGTCGGAGCTCGGGACGTCTCTTAGCAGCTCGTAACGCTAACGGCAGGTACTTGGGAAACGCGGTAAGCTCGTGAAGATTTTTCAACATGTCGAAAAATGTCCACGAGAGCCCCGAGTACCTACGAGCGGCTATTACCGTAATTCTCCGAGTTCGAATCAGGGGAAATTCGGGAGAACTCTTGAATTAGCTCGCACAGTGGGACAGCCCCATTAGACTGGACATTCATAGGTTGTGTCTATCCCAGACCAACAGGGAAGGGTGATCACTCTTTACAGTTGTTATCAGGCAACTGAAGCATCCTATCAACAACTAGAGAGCAGTCTTGAACTACTATCAACCTCAATGGAGACCCTCAGACTATCTTTGATCGGACTTTACTGGCTTTATCTTGCATCAAACGTGTATCGGCACACATGGTTCGATTATAATCATGTATCATCGTTTCGCTGACGGCTGAGCACGCAACAAAAGCTTTTCATTGCACTTTGGTACACGTGACAATAAGCTAAACTCAAACGCTACCGAACTGCTCTGCTCCCTTCCCACTGACGTTTTCCCCATTGGCAAGCAGGGAAGTTAGCTCCTCTTACTTCCTGTTAGTTCTACTTTTACGCTACATGGGTTTGTGTACCATTTGTAGGGATATCAGCGACCCCACTTGTGCTTTCTCTGCTCCCCATTCCTGCAGTGTGCGGTAACCACCCACTTCCAACGCATGCTGCTTCCCTTCAAAGAAAGGCTCGGAGTACACCAACCACCTGCAGAGATAAAGATGCGTTAGTTCAAATCTTTTATACAGATTTTAAAATAATTTTTGTGTTCTAAATCCTTTTGTGATCCTTTCCTCTCTCTGCTTTGTAACCAGCACCCTTATAGAATGTATTTTTATTGTCATTCAAACAAACAAGTTTGAACGAAATTTGGTTCCCTGCAGTCATAACAGCAAAAAAACAAAACACACAATTAACACAGACATCCATCCATCCCAGTGAAACTCCAACACCTCCTCACTGTGATGGAAGGCAAAAGTCTTATCTCTTCCCTTTGTTCTTCCCTGTAAACCTCAGACATGTGTAAACTCCTTCAATTCCAGTTCTTTGGAACTGGGATTCACTGAAACTCATCACTCCACTCTTTGGTCCCTTAGAACAGTGATTCCCAACCTGGGGCCATGGCAAATATCAGGGGGGCCACAGAAAAAAATTGGGATTTAGGGGGCCACAGGTTCAATGAAGGGGGCCACAGAGCTACCACCTTGCTGCCTCCTAATTTTCAGTTCTAATAAATTTAAATCTATGTAGTTGATGTTTGTGAAATAGAATAAAAGAGAATATAAGTGCAATTAATAGACACTGATATTTTTATGGAAGGTATTATAATATTGTAGTATTTTTTTTCCGCTAATAATGTCAGGGGGGGGGGCACAGAAAAAGTAAAAGATCCCAAGGGGGCCACGAGCTAAAAAAGGTTGGGAACCACTGCCTTAGAACACAGAATATAGAACAGCACAGGAACAGGACCTTCAGCCCACAATGTCCATGCTGAACACAACGACAAGTTAAACTAATGTCCTCTACCTGCACACGATTTATATCCCTCCATGCCCTGTACAACCTTGTGCCTATCTAAAAGCCTCAAATGTCTCCACTGCATTTGCCTCCACCACCACCCCTGGCATTGGATTCTAGGCACCTGCCATTCTCTATGTAAAAAAACATGCCTCGCGTATCTCCTTTAAGCTTTCCCTCTTTCACCTTAAAGCTATGGCCTCTAGACTTTGACATTTCCACCCTGGGAAAAGGGTTCTGACTGCCCACTCTATCTAGGCCTTTTATAATTGTATACACTTCTATCAGACCTCCCCTCAGCCTCTGACGCTCTAGAAAAAAACAACCCACTTGTGCTAATATCTTTCTGTGTGGTTAGTTGTTCGATAATGTTTCTCTGGTACCCCTTGGGGGGATTTGTACGTGCAGGTGCTTTCTAATTGCAAATTAATGTTGCCTTCACCCCCAAACCTTTTCTTCGTCCCAGCTTATCTGTACACGTGCATAAGTAGGTGAATCATTGGAGTATATCCAGCACTTGTACAGATAACTCAGAGGCAGTTGAAGCCTTCAAAGGAACCTGGGCAGTGTGAGTTGTTAGCATATTCAGGAGTAAGGGCATCACAGCACGGCTTGACCCAGTCTTCACCAGATGAGTATGGAATCCTGGACCATGTAGGGGAGCAGACCCGAGGTCTACGATGACCCTTTCTCTGGAGTTCACTTGAGGAGAACAGCCTTTATCCCGTTTGACTATTTAGACAGTCCTGACTATTTTGCTCAGTACTATCATGGAGCACAATGCTATAAATGTTGTCTGCATCCCTTCTAATGAAGTTAGTGCATTAATTAAAAAAATTAATTATTGCTCAGTTTTACATATCAAATACACATTTTTGATAGGATGCCCTTATTTGAAGTCATGTGGTGACATAAATTGAAAGAAATGTGAATACACATTGTTCCTGATGGCAGTAAGTTTAGATAGAGAGGTGATTCATTTATTTATATATTGCAGGTGCAGTCACAGACCACAATGCCATACATTTTGTACAACTCTGCTTGCACTCTTCAGACTTAACTTGGGCAGAGCCATGTTATTGGATGTTCCCAGAATGCTGGAGGATGGATATTCCTCAAACAATACAACTAAGATAAATTATACAGCTCTTACTGTGTATGTGAAGGTGTGTTTCTGAATGCTAATGTACTGCTGCTTTTCACACATCACAAACACCTCATGAAAGTGTGTGTTCGGCTGTGAAGCACTGGGGTGGCCTGGAGCCAGACTCTGGGGCTATGTAAATGCAAATTCTTTCCTTTCATTACACCATCATCCACCTCGTAATAGATGTAAGGTAGATAGTTCCGCCAACATTCCATAGCACCTGTGCCAAACATAAAGAGCGCTGGTGGTGATGGGATTGTTGTTAGCACCGCACTTGGTCCGTTAGATCAACCAAACCATCAATAAGATCAATAACAGGGATGGCGGGGGGGTAACGGGGACTCACAGTCCAGAATTCACGGTGATGGAGGTGATTTTTGGTGGGTAGCCAAATATTCGAATATCCTCAGATTCACCATAAAACGTCATCTTTTTCCCCTCTCCGTCTTCCTCCGAGAACAGCGATATTTGTGGTGTTGAGTAGTCCTGAAACACAACAACCCAAACAATAGATTTGTCATGGAATTATCCTAATTCACGAGCATCAGTGAATGCCGAGTATTTTCTTTAGATCATCTTCCTGCGGACCTTGTTCTGATTTGGAATATTGGGAGCTTGTATAGCAGGAGACCACCGTTCAACCCTTGAGACGGTTGAAGTAAATGATAGATGATTTGTCCCAACCTCGCCTCTCCACCTTCATTCTAAAATCTAAACTTCATCCCAGAAAATAGTTATATCTTTACTTTAGACTTTAGGGATAAAGCAGGGAAGCAGGCCATTAGCCTCACCGAGTCCGCATCAACTAGCGACCCCTGTACACTAGCACTATCCTATATATCAGGTCCAATTTTATCAATTTTACCAAAGCCTTTTAACCAACAGACCTGTACATCTTTGGGATTGGGGGAAGAAACCAGAGCATAAGTTCACGTGCTGGGAGCAGAATTTGGTCCATCAAGTCTACTACCCCATTCAATCATGGCTGATCGATCTCTCCCTCCTAACCCCATTCTCCTGCCTTCTCCCCATAACCCCAGAACACTGGCACCCGGAGAAAACCCACGTGGACACAGGGAGAATGTACAAACTCCATACAGACTTTGTATTGTATTGTATTGTATTCAAATTTATTGTCATTGTCTCAATTTGAGACAACGAAATGAATTTCCCTTACAGGCATAGAAACATAGAAATTAGGTGCAGGAGTAGGCCATTCGGCCCTTCGAGCCTGCACCGCCATTCAATATGATCATGGCTGATCATCCAACTCAGTATCCCGTACCTGCCTTCTCTCCATACCCCCTGATCCCCTTAGCCATGAGGGACACATCTAACTCCCTCTTAAATATAGCCAATGAACTGGCCTCAACTACCCTCTGTGGCAGAGAGTTCCAGAGATTCACCAGGCAGTATCATAAAAAAAAATCACAAAAAAAAATAATAAATAAATAAATAATAAAACATATTAAAAATAAAATTGAAATTGAATTAAAAAAAAGCACAAACACAGAAAGTCCACGACACAACATAACATAAATGGCACCAAGGTGAGGAAGGCACCATAGTCCAGCCAGCCTCCCCTCCGTGTTCACCCGTGGTCAGGATCGAACTCGGGTCTCCGGCGCTGTGAGGCAGCAACTCGACAGCTCCACCGCTGCACCCACTGCCTGTGTCGCAAGCCGTGCTTGCGTTTGCTTTGGACTGGGGAATGATCACTTAACAGTAAGTTCTTACCGTATGAAACTAAAACACATTGATAATTGAATTCTGGTAAAATGCAGAAAGATAAATCATGGTTTCAGATAATTCCGAATGATGATGTTTCGGATCTCTCTCCACAAAGTGATATTTTCATTGCTGGACAATAACAACTAATTCAAACTCCACCAGGAGAGCTTGTGAGCCTGAAATCAGTTGCAAGAAATCTTGGTGTAAAAAGGCAGTATCAGCAAGAATCACTGTGAACCCAGGTTATCAATAAGACACAACTCAGTTCTGTAATGGCTCATTGGGGAAGGGAACCTGTCACCCACACCTAAAAAAAGGCACAAAGTGCTGTAGTCGGGCAACATCTCTGGAGAACATGGATAGGTGATGTTTCGGGGCGGGACCCTGTGAACACCATGATATGACGCTAATGAATGCATATACAGCCTTTGACAATGTCGGAAGAATTTTTGCACATTTCTTGTTTTGTTTCTATTTTTATGCTGAATAAAGTTGTTTTTTTTTTTAAAGGGATCCTTCGCCGAACATGCCGAGCCTGTGACCATTTGTGACTCCAGTAGGTCCCTGTATTTGAGGTTTTAAATGCAGTGTTAATTAGCCCAGCGGGCTATCCATAATTGGACTGTGTGTATTCAGGGTGACAACTCACCACTAACTTAGCAAGGCAACTAAAGATGGCCCTGCCATATCCTGAGAAATGTCTTGAAAAATGCACCAGGCAAATACTCTCTCCAGCTTCTCTTACCCTGACCGCTCTCCTGACGGAGCCGATGACGATGGGTTTGGTCGGTGGTGGCTTGGACTCCTGTTCTTCAGTCTCTTTTTCCACCACATCCTCTTCCATTTGATCTGCCCAGGGGTCCGTCAATTCTATGTCTTCCTCCGCAAGGAAGACCTTCTTGCCTTTATAGTCCGGCTCCTCGTATAACACCCAACTGAGGAAGATCAGATATCAGTGGATATTTTTAAGGCATAGATAGATTGTTGATTAGTACAGGCGTCAGAGGTTATGGGGAGAAGGCAGGAGAATGGGGTTAGGAAGGAGAGATAGATCAGCCATGATTGAATGGTGGAGTAGACTTGATGGGCCAAATGGCCTAATTCTACTCCTATCCCATGAACTTTTTTTTTAGTTTGTTTTTCCAGACAGGTTTTTCTTCCAGCGAGATAACCATCAGGGGCCGTGTGACAGGAGGACTATTTCTCCGTAAGTGATAGGAGCACAATTAGGCCACTCGGCCCATTAAGTCTACTCAGCCATTCAATCATGGCTGATCTATCTCTCCCTCTCAAGTGTCCAATTGCGAAGTGCCTGTTAGACTTACCACCCACGAATAATCTTTATCGAGATGACGGCTGGAAACGGCCAAGTCGAACAATCAGCGACGTCACAGCTGATTTCTCTCCTGACACCGGTAAAGTTTTGCTGGTCATAAATGACGATCTACGTTTGGGAGACACAAGACGACCAGAGGCATTGAGCAGTCAAGTCAAGTTTATGTGTCACATACACATACGAGATGTGCAGTGAAATGTAAAGTGGCAATGCTCGCGGACTTTGTGCAAAAAGACAAACAAACAAACAACCAAACAAACTGCAAACAGAATGTAACAGAATGTAACAAACTACAAACAGAATGTAACAGAATGTAACAGAATGTAACAAACTACAAACAGAATGTAACAGTCATCACTTTCACAGAGACAGCCACTTGGCCCAAACAGTCCAGGCCATCGTTCATTGCCATACGTCTCCCTCCGCCCTCACCTTACCTCAAGCTGTCACATACCCTAATGTTGCAACTTCCTCTGTGCAAGAAAGCTTTTTGAAAGAAAACTCAGAGAGGTTGTGATCTGAAACACTACCAGCTGGGGTTTTGGAGGACTAGAAACAGAATGAATCTGTGCCTTCTGAAGAGAATGAGATGGGCACTAGTGGGGAGATAAATTGCAAAACTGTGGGGGGGAGGGAAATAGAACTCTGTAGTTGCCCAAATATATTCCTGTTACCAATAACTTTATAACTTATGGTCACCTCAACCATACGTGCAGTTTTGAGCTATATATTAGAACTATAGAACAGTATTGCACAGGAACAGGCCCTTCGGCCCACAATGTTTGTGCCAAACATGATTTCTAGTAATTCCCTGCATTCCCTCTCCCTCCATCCCTCCCCCACCAAAGTCGCACCAGCTTCTCATTCCCATCAAACAAACAGGTAACAATGGCTGGTTTCCTTTACCATCGTTACTTTATTCCACCTTTCTTTCATTGTTCTATACCTCTCTACATCACAGTCTCCCTTTCCCTTGACCTTCACCCTGAAGAAGGGTCTCGACCTGAAATGTCACCCATTCCGTCTCTCCAGAGATGCTGCCTGTCCCGTTGTTACTCCAGCTTTTTGTGTCCATCTTTGATTCCTACTTACACTGATCTCATTTGTCCACAAATGATCCATAACCTCTATTCTCTGCACTTCAATGTGCCTATCTAAAATACACCACTATCATATCTGCCTCCACCACCACCCCTGACAAAGCCTTCCAGGCCCCCACCATTCTCTGTATGAAAAAAACCTGGCTCACACATCTCCATTAAACTTTCACCCTATCACCTTATAGCACTCCCCTGTAGAGTTGGACCTAACCTATGTTTCTCATAGTCTAACATACTTCGATCAAGTCTCCCCTCAACCTCCAACCTTCCAGAGAAAACAATCCAAGTCTATCCAACCTCACCCTGTAGCTGAAACCCTCCAATCTAGGCAGCATTCTGATAAACTTCCACTGTACCCTCTCCAAAGCATCCACACCCAGGCCCTCTCATAGATAAACTGAGGCCTAGGCCAATTTCAATTTTAGAGGCCCCCAAATCCAGATCCCTTTGAAGCAGACGGGCATGAGGCCCATGCCAAAGGGCACTCGTTGCCCCCCCCCCCCCCCCCCCCCCGATAGGGCCTGTCCACACCTTTCCTCTAACTGGGCGACCAAAACTGCACGTAATACTTCAAATACAACAATTTCACTGTTTTATCAGTATGTTATCTGTATTAGCGTTGAATGGACTATGACTCTATGACGTCATTTCAGGTTGGTGAGTGTATATTTGACAATAATATTTTGTTCTAGAGACTAGTTCAAAAGAACCCATAATAAAAATAGTTTCTCCTAAATTTCTTATCAGATTTATCAGTGACGCTTTTGTAAAGTTCTGGCCCCTGGTTTTAGGCTCTCTAATCAGCAGAATAATTCCCTTTGCACTTCAATATCAAAAGACCTGCATAATCTTTTAACACTCCTTCAGGGTCATTTCTCAGTCTCTTGATAAAATTCTCCCATTTTGCCAAATTTTCCTGGATGGTTACAAAAGTTCATCTCTATAATTGATCCTTTTTTTTAGTTTAGAGAAACAGAGCGGAAACAGGCCCTTCGGCCCGCCAAGTCCCCACCGACACGCGGTCACCCACACACTTGTTCTATCCTACCCATTAGGGACAATTTACAGAAGCTATTCAACCTACCAACTTGCATTTCTATGGAATTATTGGAGGAAAACGGAGAAATCTCACGCGGGTAGAATGCACAACTCCATACAGACAGCAGCTGTAGTCACGATCATACCCAGGTCTCTGGCGTTGTAAGGCTGCAAGTGTACCGTTACACCACTGTATCGCCTTATAAAGCTTTAGTGTTCTGCTACTGCATGTGTGAACATGTATTGCACTAGCTCGTACTGCCAACAATAAGCACTGGAGATAAGAATGTAATATGTACCTAATACGTAGCAGATAGTGGAGATGAAGGCTCACATAGGGTTATGTGTTGTAGTAGCCTTAGGACTTGAGTAGGGGATACACAGTATTGGGGCCCTTTGCAGCATTATTCAATGAGAACCATCTTAGACTTTGACCTCCCAAGGATAGATTCCCGTCTCAGGGTTCAACACTGGTGTGCGTTAAGTATTTTTGATGTGGGGCATCCTGCAGGCATTGAGTCAAAAGAAGAAATGAGTATAAGGGAACCAGTCTTCAATCAAGGACAAAGATAGCTGCAGGAATACATACTGCTGTATGTACAGAGAGTCATTTCTCCATGCAGTGGTAACAGGCAGCTATGTTGGGTTCCATGGATTCCCAAACAAGATGTTTCAACTCAACTGATAAGAACACCTTTGGATTCCCAAACAAGATTCTTGGGAATGCAAAGGTGTTCTTATCAGTTGAGATGTGCTCCAATTGTAAATATGTAATTGTACAGAATCTTTTGTCCTCATCCAAAACGTTCAAGTAGAAACACTATTTAATCACATACTATTATATTTGTACCTAAAGAAATAACATCTCAGTGTACTTTGTATTCAGAGACATTTTCCAAGAGATTTGTTCAGGATGCCAGCTTGTCCTGCTGATGAAAGATCTGTTATCACCATTCTGTGTGACTCAGTGGTGAATCTGTGGAATTCTTTGCCACAGAAGGCTGTGGAGCCAAAGCCAATTGATACATTTTAGGCAGAGATAGATAGATTCTTGATTAGTACAAATGTCAGAGGTTATGGAGAGAAGGGAGGACAATGGGGTTAGGAGGGAGAGATGGATCAGCTATTGATGGGTCAAATGGCCTAATTCTACTCTTATGATCTTATGACTCATTCAAACCCAATATCTGGGTCCGACTGATTCAAACTTTTCAATTTCCTTTCACCAGCCTTGCTTCATTCTTTTACATTTCTGTTCCCTGGTGACTGATTTCTGGTGATGGATGTTCTCTACTTACTCTATCAACACCCTTCATTGTCCCATTTTCTGTTGAGAATTACCCTAGTTCCTTTCATGTGCCCATAACTGGTCCCTTATCATTCCAGTAGCTGTAATAAATCCCTCCAAGACCTTGACACCACCCAACAATTAGCTTAAAAAAATAATTCTCCAGCTATCTCATAATGGCAACAATTTGCTTTCTTGGGTACAGATGGACAACTTTATGACATTAAATTATGACACCCAGCAGTTCAAGTTGAGACATCGACATTAACCCTGCCTATTCCTTTATGATTAAAATTCACAGATGAAGATGGAAGTCTTGAAAGGTCGGTGAGCAAATAAGTGAAGGTTAGCTGCATACTTTGTACACAAGGTGCACACAAAGGGGAAAACCCAAGGCTGAAGAATTGATTGAACTCTTAAAGCCCTGTCCCACGGTACGAGTTCATTCCAAGAGCTCTCCAGAGTTTAAACAAAATCAAACTCGTGGTAAGCACGGAGAATGAACGTAGCGGGTATGTCGGAGCTCGGGGACGTCTCTTACCGGCTCGTAACGCTAAAGGCAGGTAAGCACGGGAAGACTCGTGAAGATTTTTCAACATGTTGAAAAATGTCCACGAGAGTCCAGAGTACCGACGAGTGGCCATTACCGTAAATCTCCGAGTTCGAATCAGGGAAAACTCGGGAGAGCTCTTAGAATGAACTTGGAATGGACAGGGCTTTTAAGAAAGAATGAACCAAAGCAGGAAGCAGTGATGGGTTCAGTTTTCAAAACTATATGGAGGGAATGGGGGTGAAAATGGCACAACTGGGATAAGAGCAGATCTCCAAGGTCAATTGACCTTTGTGTGGTTACTGCAATATCCTTTATTTTCATCAAAGAAAGAGATTCAAAATCACTTGGAGAAGGCAAGCAAGGCAAGCTGCACATTAAATTTGAGATTAGATTTAGCGAGCTTGAGAAATCCAAAGGCATTTGATCCCGTGCAGTTTGTATTTCTTACCTTGCCTGGCCGCGGGTTAATATGTTCATGTTCTTTTGGTTTTGATTTCTGAAAAGCAAAGTAGCACATTGTTGAAACATTTGACTAAAATTAAAAAGACTTCACATCACTGGCACAAGTACTTACAAATAACGTAGTGAGCATTGAAATGGTATGTGAGCCTGTAACTTAAAAACATACAGGTCACTTGGGAAGAACGCTGTTTTGCACAAATACCAATTGGCCTCTTCTCAGTTCGCTGGTTCGTGCATTGAGCTTAATGCCAGTCCTCCATCTTGCAGGCTGCCTCACATGCAAATAACTCCATCGTTTTGCCTCAAGTAGCTGCACCAACACTTTCTGGAGTTTATCTATCTCACTTAGCCCAGTTTGCAAATAACAATATTTACCTTTTAAGGAAGAGGATTCTTGCTCATGGTCGAAAAGGACCTGATTGAGGGATATTTTACACAATTCTTTCTTCTTTTTTTTTTTTTAAATTCATTTATTAGAAGTACAATAAGTTACAGTAATACACACCATATCTTATTACATTTGTGTACCCCTTCATTTGAAGGGGTATTTTTGAAGGGTTGTACCCCTTCAAATGAAGGGTTTTACACAATTCCGAAGACCATTTTGTTCTATTCAGTTTATGCCAAATCTCCGTCAATCTCATTCATCCACTTATTTCCCTGGAACCCACTCCCTCCAACTCGCCTCAATTCTCCAACCCGTCATCTATAATAGGAGTGATTTACAGTAACTGGGTAATCTCCCAACCAGCAGACCTCTGGGATGCGGGAAGAAGCCATAGGATCCAGGAGAAACCAATGCAATGATAAGGAGAAGGTACAAACTCCATACAGCACACGAGGTCAACATTGAATCTGTGTCATTGGTGCTGAAGGGAAGTGGCAACACCTCCTGAACCATTATGCTGCCTGACAGAATGTACATTGGAGGGGATTTGGAGGAGAAAAGACTTACAGATGAATGTGTCTCATAATCATGTAGATTGTCAACTCTCTGCCTAGTCAAATGCTTGAGCAATGGTCACTGATAGGAGGCATTGGGGTAGCTGTTACTTGGGTGAACTATAATTTAGCTAGAGCTGATGCAAGTGTAGAACAAGCTGTAGTGACACCACAAGCATCATTGAAATTGGCAGAATCTCGATTAGTAATGGTGCCAAGAGTTGTGGAGAGAAGGCAGGAGAATGGGGTCGAGAGGGAAAGATAGATCAACGATGATCGAATGGCAGAGTAGTCTCGATGGGCTGAATGGCCTAATTCTGTTCCTAGATCTTATGAAATGCCCAATTTATCTTCTGTAGACTTTGCCAGAATGAAGAAGGAGGGAAAAAAAATGTCTGGTGGTATCACACAGTGAAACAAGCCCTCATCACATTTTACACTCCAGGAGAAATGTATGTTCGCTCTGCATCTTCAAGAAATTGGGGAAGTGAAACTGGAAATGGCAAACAGGAAGAAAGTTATTTTAAAACTGTTTTTAAGTTACAGCGATCCAATTTCTTCCAATCAGCCATATTTCTTCAGGATGTGACACAAGCCAGTTTATCTCTCACCCCCCCCCTCCAAAAGATTACTCTTCACAAGCTCCATGAATCAATGACTTAACCAAGTCTCTTGCTCTCACTTCTCAATTGAGGTATGGTTTTAGATCATAAGACCAAAAGAGATTGGAGCAGAACAAGGCCATCCTCCTCTAGACCCTCTCCAAGGCCAGCACATCTTTCCTCAGATATGGGACCCACAATTGTTTCCCTTAAGGGCCTGCTCCACTTTCACGTCCTAATTCACGACCTCTGCCGAGTTTGCCCTCGACTCATACTCGCAGCATGGTCGTCACGAGGTCATAGGCAGGTTGTGATGCTAGTCGTAGGTACTCGTGGTATCAAGTTGGTCGGGGCATATTTCTAGCCTGATGAAAATTGTCCACGAGTAAAAAAGGTCATGAATTAGGTCGTGAACATGGGACAGGCCCTTCACACTGTCGGCTCTTACAGCTGTAATCTGGACACTCTCCCTCCAAGTACACTTGTATAGATCTCTAACTTATTCTTCAATCGCTCCTCTCCACCATGATGGACAGCACGGTGGCGCAGCGGTAGAGTTGCGGCCTTACAGCGCTTGCAGCACCAGCGAACCGGGTTTGATCCCGACTATGGGTGCTATCTACATGGAGTTTGAACGGTCTCCCCATGACCACTTGGGTTTTCTCCCACATCTTCGCTTTCCTCCCACACTTTAAGGACATTCAGGTATGTAGGTTAATTGGCTTGGAGTATGTGTAAAATTGTCTTTAGTGTGTGTTGGACAGTATTAATGAGCGGGATGGTTGCTGGTTGGTGCAGACTCAGTGGGCTGAAGGGCCTATTTCCGCTCTGTACCTCTAAACTAAAAACAGGCAACTACTCCTGGATCCAGCCTACCCTGCCCAATCCGTTATCTTTCAAGAAAAAGGTAGAAAAAATGTTTGCACTTGTTTTTGCTTTCTTCCTTTACCGAACAAAGTCAATTCCATGGTTACACAGAAAAGCTTTCAAAATTCCTCATATGCAGCAGCATCTATGGAGCGAAGGAAATAGGCAACGTTTCGGGCCGAAATCATTCTTCAGTCTAACCCGTCTGAAGAAGGGTTTCGGCCCGAAACGTTGCCTATTTCCTTCGCTCCATAGATGCTGCTGCACCCGCTGAGTTTCTCCAGCTTGTCTGTGTAACCTTCGATTCTCCAGCCTCTGCCAGTTCCCTCTTTAACAAAGTCAATTCCATATTCATCTCTTTCATGAAGCAAAAACTAGTCCCATCTTCCATCAGTATATGTGCAGCTTTAATCATCAGGTGACCTTGGCCCTGCTCTAGTTATCGACTAATTTTGCCCTTGCAACAATCCGGCTTTGCAGCACGAACAGTTTGGTGACTGTTTCAATATTGACTCAGTGGAAGAAGAAAGTTTTACAACTTTTTACACTGAAGCCCAGAAACGCTAACTCTGGTTCAAAAGGGCATTAGGCTTCATTCATGCATATACACATGCAAAGCCCCAGGAACACACTGGCTCAAACACAGGCATTCACACACAATTTTGCTATGCATCTAGTTTTAAAGAAGCACTTAATGTTTAAGAAGGAACTGCAGATGCTGGAAAATCGAAGGTACACAAAAGGTCCGAAGAAGGGTTTCGGCCTGAAAAGTTGCCTATTTCCTTCGTTCCATAGATGCTGCTGCACCCGCTGAGTTTCTCCAGTATTTTTGAGTACCTTTAAAGAAGCGCTGTTTGTTTTGCCCAGAGAGAGAGAGAGAGAGAGAAATAAAAATCACACTTCTTCAAAAAGGCTAGTTGTTAAATTTGAAAGATTTTTGGATCAAGCTACTTCTGTGGATATAATACAATCCATTAATGTAAGGAGTGGAGCAGATATTCTGAATTGGACCTTAATTAACCCAGGCAAGGAATAGTGTGACCTATAACACACACCATGGATACTATTTGTTTTCTGTTTTATGCATTAACTGATAATGTGGAGAAATAAGGAAGTGCAGAAGCTGGTTTGCAAAAAAAGATGCAAAGTGCTGGAGTACCTCAGCAGGTCAGGCAGCATCTCTGGAGAGCATGGATAGGTGATGTAACAGTTCAGGACACCTTCGGACTGATTTTTTGTATTTTCACATCTGTTCCCCAGAGGGATGCAAACGAGCAGAAGGAGGACATGATGTGGATGGGTGATGTTTTGGGTCAAGACGTTTCTTCAGTCTGATTGTTGGGAGGGAGAAAGCTGGAAAATATGTGTAGGCAAGATAAAGCTAGGCAAGTGATAGGTGGATAGACACAAAAAGCTGGAGTAGCTCAGCGGGTCAGACATCATCTCTGGAGAAAGGGAATAGGTGACGTTTCGGGTCGAGACCCTTCTTCAAACCAAGAGTCAGGGGAAAGACAAACGAGAGATATAGACAGCTATATAGAACAAATGAATGAAAGATATCTAAAGGTGAGGGGGATTTTATTTAGCAGGAATTCCCTGCCACAGAGGGCAGTGGAGGCCAAATCACTGGATGGATTTAAGAGGGTTAGATGGAGCTCTAGGGGCTAGTGGTATCAAGGGATATGGGGAGATTGTTCAAGAAGGAACTGCAAAAGCTGGAAAATCGAAGGTAGACAAAAATGCTGGAGAAACTCAGCGGGTGAGGCAGCATCTATGGAGCGAAGGAAATAGGCAACGTTTCGGGCCAAAACCCTTCTTCAGACTGATTCATGGTGGGGGGTGGAGGGGGGGGCGGGAAGAAGAAAGGAAGAGGAGGAGCCAGAGGGCTGAGGGAGATATGGGGAGAGAACGCAGGCACGGGTTATTGATTGGGGACAATCGGCCATGATCACAATGAATGGCCCCCTCCTGCACCTATTTTCTATGTCTATGTCTATATGTCAGATGGGTGTGATACAACTGGGATTACCTGCCTCTCAACCACCCTTGTAAATAACACAACTTACAACCATCACCAGCCTGACTCTCCTCTCCCCCCTGATCTTTGCAGTCTTTATCGGTTAACAACCTGAAAGGATTTCTGAAAACCTACCTCACCAACACAGTAATCAGCAACAGTCTCATCCCAACCTGTGATGACAACACATATAAAGTATGTGCTCTCTCGAGCCCTTAGGGAATTTTATTAAATTCTGTTTTTATGCAATATATTTGGGATCTTTTCTCAAAAAATTCCGAAGGAATGGAACCTGCATCAAAATCCCAAATAATAAGCTGTTCAGAATATAGGCTGCCCATCTGAATAATGCACTATTGAACCTCAGGTGAAATTCTGCACACATTTGACCTACGTATTTTTTTTTACTCATTCATTAATCCCCTCAATGTTTGCCAATTCTCCAAGCAATCTTTAGATTTTTGTTTGATTTTCCGTTGATTCAGGATGGAAACAGGCCCTTTGGCCCACCTGGTCAATATATTGCATCGAATCGCTGGATAGTGATCAAGAGGTGGAAATATCTTAGAAACATAGAAACATAGAAAATAGATGCAGGATTAGACCATTTGGCCCTTCGAGCCTGCACCACCATTCATTATGATCATGGCTGATCATCCAACTCAGTATCCTATACCTGCCTTTTCTCCATACCCCCTGATCCCTTTAGCCACAAGGGTCACAACTAACTCCCTCGTAAATATGGCCAATGAACTGGCCTCAACCACCCTCTGTGGCAGAGAATTCCAGAGATTCACCACTCTCTGTGCAAATTGTTTTTTTCTCATCTCGGTTCTAAAAGACTTCTCCCTTATCCTCAAACTGTGACCCCTTGTTCTGGACTTCCCCAACATCGGGAACAATCTTCCTGCATCTAGCCTGTCCAACTCCTTTAGAATTTTGTACGTTTCTATAAGGTCCCCCCTCAATCTTCTAAATTCTAGCGAGTACAAGCCGAGTCTATCCAGTCTTTCTTCATATGAAAGTCCTGTCATCCCAGGAATCACTTTGGTGAACCTTCTCTGTACATTAAGATACTCTGTATCTTAAAACGTTGGTGAAGGAAATTTTCTACTCACCCATGAATCTGGAAAAGCGGTCAATTTCCCAGGTTTTTTTTCCGAAGGTTGAGACATTTTTTGCGTTCGAAGGTCCCTTCCACTATCTGACAGGCGAGAGTACCCAGGTAGCAATCTTTCTGAGATGCTGAATGGCAGGCTGTCCGTTCCAGCATCCATGCTTCCATTGGAAGAGTTGGCAAGGAAATTGGGTGTTGATAATTTATCCAAGGCTACAGTTGTTGTGGGAACATTGTCTTGTGACCAACTTCTCAGCACAGAGTTTTGTGTCGTTGTTGGCGGTTTACTGACTCGACTTTTAGTCACTGATCCTAGGCTGAAATCCAGTGACTTGCTGGAAAAAGATTCTAGAGGCGTCCGATAAGTGGAAAACAAAACGCTGTTGCTAATTCGAGAGCGAAGGCCGTCTCCACTAAGGGCCTCAGTGTCTTCCTTATTAGCAGTGCCGTCTACATTGAAAGAGAGGATTGGAAGAGAGGATTGGAAGACTACGCTGCTCTCTGCAGAAATACGAGGTACAACAATTTTGGGCTTCTCCTTAAACTGCAGCATCATTTGCCCAGGGGTGATATTTTCTTTCTTCGTCAATCTCTTTGTGAAATCCATTTTAGGAATTTCCAAAACTGGTTTAATGGGTGAGTTGGCCTGAAGTATTTCATCAATGGCCACAGACTCTGCTGGCTGCTGTGGCCCCTCAGTGATTGGTGATGATGGAAAACACTTTGAATCAGTTTGATCCTCTTTAATCGGAGGCAATGTGGATACGGGAGAAGTGAGGGAAAGAGATCTCTGGATTCTTGAATTTCTATTGCGATTCAAGAGAATGGGAACATCCAGGCTACGAATGGTGTCTACAAACCCGTCTATTTCTGACTGATTATCAGGGTCATCTCTGGCATTTGTGAGCCTTTTCTTCATTCTATTTTGAAAGAAGTCATCATTCAATGATAGTTGATTATCTATAAGCTGGTTTCCAGATGGTTGAAGCTCTTGGCCACTATTTCCTTCTCCAATATTCTCATCTAATTTGAGTGTTTGTGCTTGAGATTCTGCATTGACCACTGAGGAGCTTTCAAACTTGATGTCTTTTGCGATCCCCATAGGCTTTTGCAAAAGCACACTTTGTGAACTGTTTGCTGGCATTTCAGTGTCATGCACGTTCACGGAGTCCGTGGGGAAATTTAGAGCACTTTGTTGTGACCCTTGTTGGGGATTGAAGAGGGAGCTTTCAATCGATTGTGGCACAGAATTCAAGTTTAATGTTCCAGATGCACGGTGCACATAGCTTGGAGGGGTAACCGCTTCAGCAAAAAGACCATTCTGCTTAGGGCTCTGTGGATACAAAGTATCCATCTGCTGAGAATGTCCAGTAGAATTTGCATTCTGCAAAGCACTGGCTTCATCACATTGAAGCTCTTCGATAGACTCCTGAGTAAGATCACATCCAATTGTCCTGATACAGGTGAGTGAATCTACTTTGCTCTGGTTCCCCACATCATCACTCAGTGTTGAACTGTACGACAAACGGCCAACCTTCTGATGGTTGTTTTCCTTCGTTTCAGCCGGGTCACTTCCATTGACAATAATTTCATCCTTAATGAGTACTTTATACATTTTATTGTTCAGATCTTCTTTACTTGTCTGCCGTGTACTTTCACTCACTCCATCACCATTTTGGTGCACTGTGCTGTTTTCAGCATGTGGAAAGCCTGAGGTCGGAGAAGGCGCATGAGAGGATAGGTGCTGGTCTGTTTGAGGACCTACTTCATTGTTGGTGCTCATTGTCTTGGGATCACTTTCCACTTTGTTGCAGCTGACTATTAACCCCCCTACTTGCTGTAGGGGCTCAGGCAGGCTGGCCGGCTTCTGTCGATCTGGTTTACTGAGAAAAAATAATAATAAATAATTGATGCTTTTCTCTAGAAACACAAGATATCAGAAAGTAACAGAACTTCAAAAAGAACCAATTTTTACATGAGCCTACCAAGTCTTAGGTCGAGGTTGAGAAGTGATGTGTTTCTCATGTCTATTCAAGACATAGGCCATTCAGCTAATCAAGTTCATATCAGCTCTTAGAGCATTCCCATTAATCCCATGCTTCTGCCCACTACTTACTTAATTGGTGACTTTGATCAGACTTTGCTGCCTTAACCTTGCACTAAACTTCCCTTATCATGTATCTATACGCAGTAATAGGTCAATTAGAATTGTAAAACCTCGGTACACATGACAATAAACTATACTGAGGTTGCTATGTAGCCTAGTCTCTCTCACATGCTTCCCCTGATTCCCCCAACATCAACATTTTACTAACTTTCTTACCAACAAGCAGCAAAACAGAAAATGCTAGGAAACGGGAAGCATTGTGCAAAGAGAAACTGTCAATGTTTTAGGCTTGTGATCCTTCTCAGAAACTCGGTACCACAAAAATAGAACAGCTGCTCAAATACCAAAAAAAGGAATTCAAGAGAAATGTCTTTACCAAGGAACTGGAGCAGGTGAATGGCATAGATTGATTTAAAGAGGAAGCAAGATAAGCATCTCACAATAGTAGTAACGTTGATAAATTAAGATAGATTGGTGACTGAAGTGATACATAATCACAGACATGTTTGCTCCTGTGTTGTAGATTCAATCGTGTTGTGGTTGTAATTGTTTGTAAGGAAATTCATCAAAGTAAATGGAATGGATCACCTCTATTCTGGAACATAATGCTATGCAAGTTATACCACAGTGTACAAGGCAGTGGGAATCCCCAGGTTAATTTTGGACACATCTCCAAAATGATATATTAGTACTGAAAATACAAGATAGATTCACCAAAAAGGTGCCAGAGAGAAAATGATAATGTTCAAAGGCAGGTAGATTTAGTCCTCGTTTTAGTGATCCAATTAAGGTGTTTAAGGTGCTCAAACTATGTGTGTTTTTTATTGTCACGTGTACCGAGGTACAGTGAAAAGCTTGTTGTCGTGTGCTATCCAGTTAGCAGAAAGATCACATACACAATCAAGCCATCCGCACCGCACACATACAGGATAAACGTGATAAAGTGTAGTGCAAGATGAAGTCCAGTAAAGTCTGATTATTTAGTAGGGTAGATAGCGTTGAAGTGTTGCCATTGGTTTGGCATGTTTGGTGAGCAAGAAGATAAACAAGGCCAAATCAGGAAGCAATTCTGCGTGTGAAAAACATGTCAAACTCTTTTTCAAACAAAATGGAGAATGTTTTCCTCCACAGATGCTGCCTGACTTGCTGAATTCCACCCGCAGCTATTTAGTGCTCAAGATGAACCATCTGCAGTCTCCTCGTTAGGTTCTTGTCAAGCAAGTGTATAAGTGAAGTTCAACCATTAACCAACCATGATCTCATTGAATGTAAATAAAGCAAGCTGCTGTCTGATGTAATGAAGCATTAAACACTGATGTGGGCAGTTACCATTTCAAACATGGACCTCTGGTGTTCATTATATCCCAATTGGGACATAAGGCAGCAACTCTGTCGCTGTGCCACTGTGCTGAGAGGGGCATCGTGGAACGGGGGTCTGTGGGGCAAGTTTTTTTTAATTTTTACACCAAGGTTGGTGAGTGCCTGGAATGTGATGCTGGGGATGGTGGTGGAAGCAGCTAGTTAGAGATATTTTAACTGGTATATGAATATGCAGTGATTGGAGGGAACTGAGTTATGTGCTGGTGATGGTCTTGACATCATGTTCGGCACATACATTGTGGGTCAAAGGGCCTGCTCTTGTGCTGTACTGTTCTATGTTCCAATCTCAGACTGCAATGTTGGGGCTGGGGATTCTAGTGTTTCTACCGAACTGTGGAATGGAAAGCCCTGACCATCTCTCACCTGACAATATTTAATTCCTCAACCCTTCCATAAAACAACTTTTGGCAACCCTTGCCACTCTATAAAGTGAGCAGGGTCAAACTAGCGACTGGCACCTGCCCACCCACCCTACCGCAATCCCTTGAACAGCCCCACAAACTATCTTCGTAAACTATAGGAGCAGAATTAGGCCTTTCGGCCCATCAAGTCTGCTCCGCCATTCAATCATGGCTGGCTGATCTATCTTTCCCTCTCAACCCCATTCTCCCCACGACCCTTGACACCTGTACTAATCAAAAATCTATCTATCTCTGCCGTAAAAAATATCCATTGACTTGCCCTCCACAGCCTTCTGTGGCAATGAATTTCACAGATTCACCGCCCTCTGACTAAAGAAATTCCTCCTCATCTCCTTCCTAAAGGTACGTCCTTTAAGTGTACGTCTTTACACCTTCAGTCAGCATTTAAAGTTTCACATTGTGTGGCAGGAGCTGGTCCCCCCCCTCCTCTTTGGAGATTGTGTCCGTTTGCAGCGGTCTCTGCTTGAAGTCGCCTGCGGTATAAGTGTCAACCGATCCATTGGGGACAGGGTCCCAGTGTGTGACCGAGAGAGCCAGCGACACTTCTTTCAACCTACTTCCCGGTTTTAGCCACAGGATAAATCTAACGATAACACCCAGTGAGACTGTGAATCTGTGCAATTCTCTGCCACAGAAGGCCGTGGAGTGAAACATCTAATTCACTGGAGGTTTTCAAGTTAGATTTAGCTCTTGGGGCTAAAGGAATCAAGGGATAATGGGGAAAAAGGAGGAATTTTAGATGATCAGACATGATCATATTGCATGGCGGTGCTGGCTCGAAGGGCTGAATGCATCTATTTTTCGATGTTTCTATGTTCTATTGTCTTGTGCGTGAAAGCAGGGTGATTCGGAGCCGTGCGGGGAGGAGGGGAATCACTCACCTGTTAGCCCGGACAGCGGGCGTCTGCGATAGGAAGCGGCTAAATCCCGGGTCCCGGGGGCTGAGACGTGGTGAGACGTGTCCGTGGACAGGTGTCGGCGTCGGCGAGGGCTTGTCTCTTCCCGAGGCTTGCAGCTGATTGAAACCAACGAGGGGCGGCTCCTCGAAATTCGCCACATACCTCCGACATTCCTCAGCGCTGGGAGACGCAACTGGCTCCGCAGGTTTGCCCGGGTTCAGGCTGCCGCTCTCTGCCATCTCTATCTGCCCCTCGCCCGCTCCTCCTAGTCTCCGCCCGTCACCCGTGTCTGCCGAAACCAAGCCAGCCGCATGCCCCCCTTCCGTGGCCAGTGTGATACCGATATCCAACCTAGTCCTTGTCACTTGGGGAGGAGCTGCTTTACCCGAGGGGTGACTTAACAAAACCCTGGTGGATCCACAATCGCCCCCTAAAACTTGCCCACAAGTACTGAGTGGTGATCCTACAGACCCGGGGGTCTTGTAGAGTCTGTCACCTGTATCTTCAACTGTGGCCAGGTAGGTATTTAAAATCTCTTCGACCCAGGCTGCGAGGTTGTGTCCCGCTGCAGCTACCGGGGGACTAGCTTGGTTTGGATTAGGAAAGCTGTAACTTGGGAGCACGATGTATTTTACTGGTTGTGACAGTGGTCTTGTAGCTGGGATCTGAGCGTGTAACTTACTGGGGATGGGCGCGTCTAACTTGCTGGGCTCCCTTGAAGCGACGCCGTGTGGCCGCTCTCTCTGGCTGCCTTCGGGACCCCCCGTTCCCCTCTCCCACCGCCCCGTCGCTGCTACAAGGGGCGAGGACACTGAAGGACTGGGACCCTCGCCCACCTCCCCACACTCTTCCAAAACCTGCCCTGCGCTGCTCGGGTCTGACTGGGGAAAGCTGCAATTCCGTCTCTGTGAAACAAGAAAGAAACCAGAGCGAGCATTAGACGTGAGGTTTAAATGATCAACAGTCGTTTGAAAGAATTGACTGGCACCTCGCCACAGTGCGGCTTTCCTTGTGCTATCACATTGAACTCTGGTTCATTACTGAATCGACTTATAAATGTAATTGCTAATAAAAGGAAGTACTTGTAATAAACTGAATATTCCAGAAAAAACCGCAGGTCAGGCAACCTCTACCAAGAACAGCAGAGGAACTGGGTCTTCGGGTGAAGAAGGGTCTCGGCCCCAAACGTCACCCATTCCTTCTCTCCAGAGATGCTGCCTGCCCCGCTGAATTACTCCAGCATTTTGTGTCTATCTTCGGCCCACAATGTCTGTGCCTGACATAAATTAATCACATCTGCCTGCACATGGTGGTAGAGTTGCTGCCTCACAGCTCCAGAGACCCGGGTTCGATCCTGGCTACAGGCGTTGTCTGTACGGAGTTTTACGTTTTCCTTGTCACCGTGTGGGGATTTTCTGAGTGATCCGGTTTCCTCTCACACCCCAAAGACCAACGGGTTTGTACTGTGTCGGAAAGCTTAAAGACACATTCAGAAATAAATATAGAACCTTCCACCATTCAAATCTCTCCTGGTGTCAACTCTGCTTCCCTCCATAATGCCCTTGCCAAGGACCCTGCCCTCCCATGGCACTGAACACTTAGCATCTCCACCTGAAATGCCACCTATTCCTTTTCCCCAGAGATGCTGTCCGACCCGCTGAGTTACTCCAGTACTTTTTGTCTTATCTTCGGTTTAAACCATCATCTGCAGTTCCTTCCTACACTCTATCCTCTCAACTACCAAAGTCCAGGGCTAGTCCCACCATCCTCACCTAAAACTTCAAACAAACTTCATTTCACCCGACCCAGAACCACTGGAAATTCTATTTTGACTGTTTGCGTTTCTGAGATTTATGTAAATCCAAATTGTGGTTATGCAAAGAAGACAAACAGGTTTGATGCATATATATTTGAGTGCAAAAATGTCCCCAGGCCTCCCCTGGTTTAGTGGGAGTTAAATTACTGTGACTTATGTCACTGCACCTACTTTGCACCTGACTGTGTAAAAATATAATGCGTAGAAACAGCAAATAAGGTCATAAGTGATAGGAACAGAATTAGGCCATTCAGCCCATCAAGTCTACTCCGCCATTCAATCTTGGTTGATCTATCATTCCTTCCTTGCCCCATTCCCCTGCCTTCTCCCCATAACCCCCGATACCTGTACTATTCAAGAATCTATCCATTGATGGATGCTGGTTTACACCGAAGATAGACACAAAATGTTGGAACTGCAGATGCTGCCTGACCCGCTCAGTTGCTCCAGCATTTAGTGTAAATATTACACTGGCCCTCGGTGTTTTCAATCTATCAATGTCCCACTCTGTAAAGCTTGAAGAAGGGTCTCGACCTGAAAAGTCATCCATTCCTTCTCTCCAGACATGCTGCCTGTGCCACTGAGTTACTCCAGCTTTTTGTGTCTATCTTTACTTTAAACGCCACTGGATTACATGGGTTTTTTTTCCCCTGCAATGAGGCTTGCCCTTTCTGACACAGTTTTGGTCTGGCAGATTGCAGCAAAAAAACAACATACTAAATCATACATTTATGGTCTGCATGGACTGTTGTGCCTAAGGGCCTGTTACTGTACTGTCTGACTCAATGACTTCTGGACATGACCTTGTGAGTGATGGTCAGTGTTGTAATGAAGGGGAATACAGGAACCAACACTGACTGTGACTCATTAGGTCATGTCCAAACGTCATTGAGTCACAGCAAGGCTCACATCAGCACCCAGGATAAACGGCCATAGAACAACACAGAACAGAAGGGAGACCATTCAGCCCATCATGCATGTACCATTATGTGGTGGATCTAGTGATTATGTTTCTATGTCAAGTAATTCTCGAAATGCTTTTGAATGTTACGATGGAATGCGGTTCCACTGAATTTCAGGCTTGAAATTCCGGATCACCTGGGTCACATTCATTTCCTTGTTGCTCCTGCTTATTTTGCAAATCAATGCCCTTTGTTTTACACCCTATCGGCCAATTCCTCCATATGAACACCTTCAAAGAAATCTTGAATACATAGATTTATGGCATGGAAACTGGCCAAGCAGCTCTCTGGTTCCATGCTATTGTGCAACCATTTGCACTCAAGTCAACTATCCAACATTATAGAAGCACCTAAACCTTTGAGAGGCATAAATAGGTCAAAAGGTCAGTGTTTTTGTTCTTGCAATGTTGATGTCAAATACTAGGTGACAGAGATTGAAGGTGAGAGGAGGAGAAATTAATGGAGGTAAACAACGCATGTTTATTTTTATACAGAGGGCAGTAAGTTAGTTTGGTGAAGTTTATTGTCATGTGTACCAAGGTACAGTGAAAAGCTTTTGTTGCATGCTAACCAGCTAGTGGAAAGACAACACATGATTACAATCGAGCCACTCGTGGTGGACAGATACATAATAAGGGAATAACGTTTAGTGCAAGGTTAAGCCAGTCAGGTCCAAACAAAGATAGTCCGAGGATCACAGATGAGGTAAATAGTAGTTCATGACTGCTCTCAGGTTGCGGTAGGATGATTCAGTTGCCTGATAACAGCTGGGAAGGAACTGAATCTGGAGGTGTGTATTTTTACACTTTTATACCTAGAGGTTGCCCGGAATGTGCTGCCAGGTTATGTGGTAGAAATAAATGAGCAACATTTAAGAAGACTGGATAGCACGCAACAAAAAAAACTTTACATGGTACCTCAGTACACGTGGCAATAAATTAAACTATATTTAGATAACCATGTGATGAGGCAGAAGATAGAGAATCATGGTGCTGGCAGATAGGATTAATTTGGATTAGTATCCTGGGCAGCCCAGACATTGTGGGCTGAAGGGCCATTACATTCCCCCAGATTCTTCCTTGTAGCACATACAATTGTAATTTACAATGGCCAATTAGCATGTCAAACAGTTCTTTAAGAAAGAACTGCAGATGCTGGAAAAATCGAAGGTAGACAATAATGCTGGGGAAACTCAGCGGGAAACTCAGGCAGCATCTATGGAGCGAAGGAATAGGTGACGTTTTGGGTCAAGACCCTTCTTCAGTTTCTCCAGCATTTTTGACAACATTTCAAACAGGACATCTTCAGATTCTGGGAGGAATTGAAGTACGCAGAGGAAACAAACATTATCTACATGGTATACATGCAAACTCCACACAGACAGCATCAGGGATCCAGAGTAAATCGAGTCATTGGCCATGTGAGAATCAATTGCTCAACTAGATGTGTCATCTACAAATTAGAACACTATCAAATTTCCTTTTAACCTTGGCCACCCTCATCAATTTCTCCTCCCTACTACAATCTTAGCAAAGTGCAGAATATGAACTGGCCCTTGGGCCCATAATGACTGTGCTGAAACAAGATGCCAAGACCAACTGTTATCTGCCTGCACGTAACGCATATCCCTCCATTCATTGCAAATCTATGCGCCTATCCAAAAATATCTTAAATGCCACCATCATATCTGCCCCCACCCCCCCAGGCAGCTCTTTCCAGGCACTTACTGCCCTTTGTGTAAGAAAACTTGCCCCGCACCTTCTTTTAACTTTTCCCCTCTCACCTTAAAGTTATGCTCTCTGGTATTTTAATATTTCCATCCAGGAAAAAGGGTTTTCTCTAGCCCTCTCATCAGGTCTCCCCTCCAATGTACCAGAGAAAATAATACCCCCTAATCCAGGCATTCTGGTAAACCTCCTCTGCATCCTTTCCAAAGCCTTCCCATCCTTCCGGCAATGGAACAACCAGAACTGCACACACTACTCCTAATGCTGCCTAACCAAAGTCCTATAAAACTGCCACATGACTTTCTGACTCTTATACTCAATGCCCCGACCAATGAAGGCAAGCCTATCATATACCATATTTGCCACTCTATCTACATGTTGCCATTTTCGGAGAGCTATGGACTTGGACTCCAAGATCCCTCGAAACATCAATGCTGTTGAGGGTCTTGCCATTAATTGTATATTTTCTCCTTATGTTTGATCCCTTAAGTGCGACACCTCACACTTGCTTGGATTAAACTCCATCTGCCATTTCTTCACCCATTTCTGTAGCAGATTTATGCCCAGCTGTATACTTTGACAGCCTTCCTTACAGTACACGACCACAGCAATCTTGGTTTCATCTGAAAATTTACTAACCAATCCATTTACGTTTAAATCCAAGTCATTTGTATATATCAAAAACAAAAGTCCCAGCACAGATCCCAGTGGAACTCCACTCATCACAGACCTCTAGGCTGAACATTGTTCTTCCACCACAACCCTGCCTTCTCCTTAAACACGTTCTGATTAAACCACTATTAATACCGTGCGTTTTAATCTTCTAGATTAGCCAACCGTGGTGGACTTTATCAAATGCCTTACTAAAATGTCTCAGTCTGAAGAAAGGGTCCCTAACCATCAGTGGTGGACCTACATTTATGGGGCCCTGAAGCTTGAACTCTTATGGGGGCCCCTTCACAACCAGCAACAGGGTCTGGGTAGCCACTGTTATCTTCTTCAATGGGGTTGTTCCACGACAGATCACCACAAATTTTAATTTCTGTCATAAATGTTAATAGCGTTTTAAATTATTTATAATTATTTTACATTAATACATTTAGAATGAAACATCCTTAATTTGTTTACGGCTAGCCTACATGATGCTTTAATAACCTTTAAATTTATATTTTAACATTTATTTTGTATTGAATTACACTATACTATTAAATATTATTATTTAAAAAAAACCTCTTCGCTAGTAGATCTTACAAAAATTTTAAGTAATGTGGACTCAGCATGATATTCACCTCCAGAATAAAAAGTAGGAAGCATTGGTCGGTGGTCCAGGAGGCTGGTTGAAGGCATTTTCAAAAAATTGAAAGTGATTCTCAATCTTTCTGCTGGTAGTTTACAAAACAGAAGCTTAGAATTTTTCTAACGCATAAGCAGTAAAATAACCCCCAAAAGATATATATTTCATGAAATAGACAATAGGTGCAGGAGTAGGTCATTCGGCCCTTCGAGCCAGCACCGCCATTCACTGTGATCATGGCTGATCATCCACAATCAGTACCCTGTTCCTGCCTTCTCCCTATATCCCTTGATGCCGCTATCTTTAAGAACTCTATCTATCTCTCTCTTGGAAGCCTACAGATAATTGGCCTCCACTGCCTTCCGAGTTAGAGAATTCCACAGATTCACAACTGTGTGTGAAAAAATATTTCCTCACCTCCGCTCTAAATGGCACACCCTTTAGTCTTAAACTGTGGCCCCTGGTTCTGGACTCACCCAGCATTGCAAACACATTTCCTGCCTCTAGCAAGTCCATACCCTTAATAATCTTATATGTTTCAATGAATGGGCTCATACAGCTAAAAAAAAAAGTTACTTGAAATGTCTCTTTGCCTAGCACTGAGATGAGAAAAAACATTTCACCTAGAGTTGTGAATTTGTGGAATTCTCTGAACAAGAAGGCAGTGGTCTCGTCTCCTTCAGCAGCACCTCGATCTCCTTTCCTGAGCTCAGACACCCACTTCTCCTCACCTCACCTACGCTCATTTCCCCTCACCTACGCACCTACACCTCGACTAATCCCCTCGCCTCTCTAAACCCCACACCTCGAAGATACCTCACTACCAAACTTCTCCACACACCCAAACCTCGCCTCGACTAAACCACACCTCACTAAACCTCACCCCTCAAATAAACCTCACACCTCACCTCACCTCACACCTTAACCCCACCTCAACTAAACTAAACCTCCACCTCACAGCTAACCTCCCCCTCATGACTAATCCACTGCCTTGACTAATCGCCGCCTCTCTCCCGCACCCCCCCCCCACCCACCCACCCCCCCCCCCCCCCCCCGACTGTTGGCGGTGCCTCACATGTGCAGAACGGCTCCAATCAGGGGGCAGGGCCGAGCGCGGAGAGCGACGCAAGCGCATTGCCCAAGAAAGCCGGTGGGTGGGGAAGGGAGGGGCGCACTCACGGTGATGTTAACATCGAGCCCGAGCCTCGCCCGCAGCAGCCGCAACCCCTCCCCGCAGGAGCGGGAGAGAGGTGCGGATTAGTCGAGGCGGGGATTATGTGTGAGGTGGGAGGTTTAGTCGAGGCGAGGTTAAGTGAGTTGAGGTTTAAGAGTGAGGTGAAGTTTTGTCGAGGCCAGGGGTTTAGCCGAGGTGAAAAGTCAGATTCATTTTTCGGAAAATGATATGTATGCACTGAGTACGAGCAGCTTTTAATTTCATTCTACATGTATAGTGACAATAAATGACATATCATATCATAATGGCATATCAAAAAATCCGGAATTCTGATTAAAAACGGAAGAATATCTGGACTAAAGTCGCTTCTGGGGCCCCTCTGGTAGTAGGTGCCCTGAGCTTAAGTTTCATTAGTTTCATAGTAGATCCGCCCCTGCTAACCATAACATTGCCAATTCAATCCCTCCAGAGATGCTGCCCGACCTACTGAGTTACCCGAAGTAAGGTATCGCCCGGAAACGTCGCCTACTTCCTTCGCTCCATAGGTGCTGCCTCACCCGCTGAGTTTCTCCAGCATTTTTGTCTACCTTCGATTTTCCAGCATCTGCAGTTCCTTCTTAAACTCTGAGTTACTCTAGCACTTTGTGTGTTAACCTAGCACTTTGTCCTGCATCTGCAGTTCCCTGTGTCTGCGTTTAACGCTGTCTGCTTTAATGAAGATACTCAGTTTTAAATAAGTCGCTCAGAGATCTCCTCGGCTTTTCAAATAATGTTGTACAAAAGGCAGCACCTCTGCTGCTAAAGCAGCCTCTCTGTGCAGCGCAGAAAGTATCAACTTGATTACGTTCGACAGATAGCACAATGGGCTAAGAGTTCGGCTGGCGACCGGAAGGTAGCCGGTTCAAATCCCGCTTGGAGTGCATACTGTCGTTGTGTCCTTGGGCAAGACACTTCACCCACCTTTGCCTGTAATGGAATGTAATTACGGCGGCAGGCGCGGGCACACCGCGACGCCCTGTGTCTCCCTTTCAAGGGAGATGCTAAAAATGCATTTCGTTGTCTCTGTACTGTACACTGACAATGACAATAAATTGAATCATTTCATTTCATTTTTTCATTTCATTTCAAGGCACTGGAGCAAGATACAACTCACATGCTGAAACACTCAGCAGGACTTATTAAATAAAGCAGAAGTGAAAACATAATCATAATGGAATCAATGTCACAATTTTTTGCCCTTTGCAAATCTATCCCAACCAAGTTACTGACACCAATATATATATATAACTATTACTATTGTATGGCACTACTGTAAATAATTATCTTAATAGTTACCTGTTTAAATTTGAGGCTGCTCCTTTAAATACACTTCTTACCTTTAAAACTTGGATGAACTTTTATCGACAACAGCTTTAGAGAGTCTTGATATATCTTTCAGTTAATGTTCTTGGGATAACTACAAGCCTCTAATGCGAGTTTTGTCGTCAGAATGCCGGAATGATGTCTAGGACTGTGGGTGTAATCTTTTTGGGAGGGGCCTGTGATCTTGACGGGGTATATTGTGAAGTTTCCAAGTTAATTCTTAATCCTTGTTTAGTGTTCGCCCACATGTCATGATCGGCCAATCCAGCTGCCATTCTGTTAACCTGGTGCTTTATAATGCAATAAAATGTTCTCCGTACTGCCTGTGGCAATAAATATAATCCACTTTAATAATCCACCTATAAATCCACCTTTAATCAGCATTAATTTCAATCGGGAGTTTACTGTGGTTATCATCATGGCCATATACATCCCACCACAGGCTAATGCTAACCCAGCACTAGCACAGCTGCACTCGGCCATCAGTAAGCAGCAGGATGCTCACCCCAACGGTGCCTTCATTGTTGCAGGGGACTTTAACCAGGTCGACCTACGAGCCACACTCCGCAAATTCCACCAGCATGTGCAGTGCCCTACCAGGGGCTCAAACACACTGGATAAAGTGTACACCAACATCAAGGACGCTTACAGAGCTCTCCCCTGCCCATCCCTGGGACAATCCGATCACCTCTCACTGTTTCTACTGCCTGCATACAAACCCCTCATCCGCAAGACCAAACCTGCAATAAGGACGGTCAAAATATGGCCCGAGGACGCCACCCTACAACTCCAGGACTGCTTTGATCGCACCGACTGGGACCTGTTTGAACAACAGGCTACCAGTGGTACAGAGGTAGACTTGGAGGAGTACACATCCACTGTGCTCTCCTACATCAACTGCTGTGTGGAGACTGTCACAGTGGACAAGCAAATAAAGATGTTCCCAAACCGGAAACCCTGGATGAACAAGGAGGTTCAGAATCTGCTAAGGGCACGCAACAATGCCTTTAAATCCAGGGACACTTCTGCCTACAGTGCGGCCAGGTCGAACCTGAACAAAGGCATAAAAAAGGCCAAAGACATCCACAGGCAAAGGGTGGAAGACCACTTCAATACCGCGGACACCAGAAGCATGTGGCAGGGTGTCAGGGACATCAATGACTACAAGAGCAGCCCAGCCTGCCCCCACGGTGATATCACACTGGCCAACGAACTGAACACTTTCTTTGCCCGGTTCGAAACTGGCAACACCACCAGTAGTGGAATTACCCCGGCCATGGCGGAGGGACAGGCCTTATCACTGAGCACTCAGGAGGTACAGTGCGCTCTGCGTAGGATCAATCCACGCAAGGCTGCAGGCCCGGATGGAGTCCAGGGAAGGGTACTAAAGGACTGAGCTGTACAGCTGGCGGAGGTATTCACGAGAATCTTTAACCTGTCTCTATCTCTGGCAATAGTCCCCAAGTGCCTGAAAACAGCCACCATAGTGCCGGTGCCGAAAATGTCCAAAGTCACCAACCTGAACGACTACCGCCAGTTTGCCCTAACTCCAATCCCAATGAAGTGATTCGAAAGGCTGGTCCTCTCCCATATCATATCCAGCATCCCTGCCTCACTGGACTCTCATCAATTTGCATACAGGGCAAATAGATCAACAGAGGATGCCATCTCTCTGGCTCTTCACACTGTCCTGACTCACCTGGACAGACAGGGCACGTACGTGAGGATGCTCTTCGTTGACTATAGCTCTGCATTCAATACGGTCATCCCCACCAAGCTCACCACCAAACTCCACCAGCTAGGCCTCAGCTCGCTGATATGCGATTGGATCCTGAACTTTCTGACGGAGCGACCGCAGGCAGTGAGACTGGGCCCGCACCTGTCCTCCACTATCACCCTGAGCACCGGCACACCACAGGGCTGTGTACTAAGCCCCATGCTCTACTCCCTCGTCACTTACGACTGTGTTCCTGCATTCGACACCAACACCATCGTGAAGTTTGCAGATGACACACCAGTGATCGGGCTGATCACCAACGGTGATGAAACAAACTACAGAGCGGAGGTGCAGAACCTGGCGGACTGGTGCGCATGTAACAACTTGTCACTAAACACCTCCAAGACCAAGGAGCTGATTATTGACTTCAGGAGATCCCATAATGGAGAATCCGCCCCAATCTCCATCTACGGGGACAGTGTGGAGAGAGTGTCCAGCTTTAAGTTTCTGGGCACTCACATTTCAGAGGACCTCACATGGTTCACCAACACCGCTGCGTTGGTCAAGAAGGCACAGCAACGACTGTTCTTCCTGAGGACATTAAAAAAGACTGGTCTGCCCCAACAGCTGCTGACAACGTTTTACCGCTGCACCACAGAGAGCATATTAACGTATGGCATCTCTGTGTGGTATCTCAGTTGCACGGAGGCGGAGAGGAGAGCTCTTCAGCGTGTCGTCCACAGAGCGCAGAGGATCATTGGGACAGAGCTACCAGCTTTGGAGGGCATCTACCACACACGGTGCCTCAAGAACACCGTCAGCATCCATAAAGACTCCTCACACCCCTGTAACGGTCTGTTCGAACTACTTCCGTCCGGCAGACGTTACAAGGCCTTCTACGCCCGAACCTCCAGACTCAGAAACAGCTTTATTCCCAGAGCTATAGCGGCTCTGAACCGGCCCTGCTGAGTGCCCCCCACCCCCCCCTGGACTGTCTCCCTCGGATGGTCACGACACACAGCTTATTTATTTATTTTACTTTTCTTTTTCATCGGTTGGAGCTGCATACTAAATCTCGTTACACTGACGTGCAATGACAATAAAATATATTATTATTATTATTATTATTAATCCTCCACAGGATTGAAAAATTATTTCCAATGCAGGTTTAGACAACCAGTTTGTCAGACCCATACAGTGATATACTGGTGGTAAATTACAGCAAATCAAGACTTAATTTCACCACTTACACTGGTGTTTACCACCTATTTCTTTCTTTCCTCCTCCAGGATTCCCTTGGATGCATTTATGCCATTCTTCTCAATCACCTAAGGCTCTTGCAATTCATTCTAATGGGATTCCAATTTTTTTTTTAAATGAGAAAAATAGATATTAATAAGCCTGTTAGATAACAGGTAGAAAACTGTGTCTAATTTTAGCTGCATAAAGGATGCAAAGATGATGGTGCACAAACAAAGTCCAAGAACCAGGGCTTTAGTTAAGTTATCAGAAGAATATGAGATCTTGTTAAATGTGTTAAGGGTATGAAGAACGTGGATAGAGGTGTTAAAAATAATTCTGTAGATATGGTGGTTTATTTTGAAATATGATGCTTAGAGGCAGGTTCAAATGTAAACTCAGTTACTCAAAAGGTCAATAATGGTGATCATGAAACTATAGGATCATTACTAAACAAATATCGAGTTCACTAATGTAATTTAGCAGCAACAATCAAACTCTGCCAGGTAAGGATTTTCTTCCCTAGCAATTGATGATCAATAACAAAATAAAATATTATATATATATCTTTTATTGGAGAGTTGCCTGGACCTAAGGTGGGATCAAGTGCATCCCCGGAGGATATGAAAAATATATATATAATCCCATTTATAATCCAATTACCAGCACGGAAAGCAGTCACATCTGTGTGGCCATCCTCAATGATTTCTCCCTTCTAGTCCGTAGGACGGCCTGGAACACATAATCTGGAGCGAAGGAATAGGTGACCCTGGTCCCAAGTGGGGAAGAAGAAAGGAAGACCTGCGCTCAGACCATTAACCCTCCATTGGAAACTACCCTGAGGTGCCCATCAATATATATATATATATATATATATATATAAACACAACTCCAGACTCTAATGTGCTGCCTCCTCAGTTCAGCGGCATTTATGAATGGACTGTCAGCAATGACTGCATTCTATATGCAGAAATTAAGCAATAAAGTTTTCAACGGACACAAGGTGCTGAAAAAATTAAACGGGTTAGGCAGCATCTCTGGAGAACATGGTTAGGTGACGATTGGATGGGGGGGCAGGTCTGAAGAAGGGCCTCAAACCAAAATGCTACCTGTCTTGTTCTCCAGAGATGCTGCCTAACCCGTTGAGTTACCCCAGCACATTGTGTCCTATTGTGTAAAGCAGCATCTGCAGCTCCTTGTTCTTTACAAGTTATCAAAGGATTTGCAGCGGCAGGTGAGGATTTCGAACTTTGTTTTCCATGAACTAGCAATTGATGAGTCAATAACAAAATTTAAAATATTCATGATCGTTATCAAAAGAATGAATTGGAAAAAGTTAAAGGAATCTTTTAGTTGGAGAGTTGCCTGGACCTGGGAAATACAAGCAACGGTTTGGGGGAACAGCCTTGAACATGGAAGATGATAAATATTTGAAACAGACACAGCATGGGATGAGACAACGGAGTGAGAATAATTGGAGTTGCTGCTAATCATGGACTTCACTGGCCAACATTTATTGCCTAACCCTTATTACCCTCAAGCAAGTGAAAGTAAGACACCATGTGTCTAGATGTCACAATAGGACTTCCAAGCCCCATCCTACATTTCATGTCCCTGAAGTCGACAATTCTAATACAAATGCATTCTTAAAATTTGATGCCCTTTCAACCTCCTACTATCTTCTTGCCTCTCTTCAAAACCTTGGATCAGTCTTTTTAATTGGGAACCTCCTGATTCCTGGCACCTCTGCTCAGAGGCATGTTGCAGCTTGTGGTGCTCCCGTTTCTTCAAGTCCAAGTTTGGCGGTGAAGTCCCAGTGAGTAGCTGCAAGGTATGTTATATACGGACTTGCTGCAGCCAGCGTTGTTCACGGAGGGAGGTGGCACATTAGATCCTAATCAAATAATCACTTTGACCTGTTTGCTGTCATGTACTTTTGTATCGTTACAACAGCAGGTGCTTGTATCGTTACAACGTGCCGGCGGATGAGGAGCGAGCGGAGCCCGGCGGCCCGGACACGGATAGCGGGGTGAGATGGAGAGAGAGAGAGATAGAGAGGGGGGCCCGCCCAGAGTTGAACAGTAGGTGTCCTGCCTTGGCCGGAGGCCCCCATAGACCTCAAGGCCCTAAGATTAAGCTTGTCTAGCTTATAGGTAAATCCGGCCCTAGGTGCAGCAGCATCTATTGAGCGAAGGAAATGGGCAACGATTTGGGCCGAAACGTTGCCTATTTCCTTCGCTCCATAGATGCTGCTGCACCCGCTGAGTTTCTCCAGCATTTTTGTGTACCTACAGAGGGGGAGATGTTGTTCCCGAGTTTGGTGTGTGTGCTTTCAAGCTTCTGTATCTTCTGCCAGATGGGAGCTGGGAGATTAATGAATAACCGGGACCAATCTGATTACGTTGGCTGCTTTTCCAAGGCAGCGTGAAGTGTAAATGAAGTAAAGGGTGAGAAGTCTGGCCTGAGTGGCGGACTGGGCTTCTTCAACAACTCCTTGCAATTTCTTGTAGTCTTGGGCGAAGCTGTTCCCAAACAAAGCTGTGAAGCAACCTAGCAGTGTGCTCCCTCTGGAGCTTCTATAGATGTTGGTGAGAGTCATAGGAGACATGCTGAATTTCCTCAGTCTCCTCAGGAAGTTGAGGTGTCGGCTGTCGCATCAATGAGGTTGGTCCAAGACAGACCACTGGTAATATTAACGCCACGGTACTTGAAGCTGTCAACCATTTGTTGATTTGTAGCCGTGGTAAAATCTACGGGAAGACAGGATCTGGAACATTCAGCCTCACTGCACAGACAGCACCCGTGATCAGGGTCAAACCTGGTTCTTTAGCTCTGTGAGACAGCAGCTCTACTCGCTGTGCTGAAATGTTGTTGCAAAAATGGAACACATCATGAAGTAACCAGTTGAAGTATGGTTACTCCAAATCAAATAGTAGAGTTTCAGAATATGCATTCCACACTTCAGTGTGTGGACATTTGCACTGACCCACCCACCCTATCTCACTGGGACATGCCCTCCTTTGCCCGAGGTGAATGAACCATACCTTCAGTTGTACACGATTTTCATGCAGACCACAGTGACCAGTGTAAAGACTACAGGTTTTCAGCTGAGTCGTGCTGCAGCAGTGGTGTGGAGGGTGACTCTGTACTATCAGCAGAATACTATCAGGCTGGGAAAGCACGTGGTGAAATATTGCACCGAAGGAGGAAGCAAGCACAATTCATTCTTTAGCTTTTGTTGATAGTTACAGAGTGGATACGGGGCATTCACTGCCTCATCGTAGCTTTGGGTGTTTCATTCTGAGAACCTCCGTGTGGAATGAGCTTAGGTTTGCATCCACTTTATCAGGAATCCAACAGGCTTGGAACCACCTCCCAGCCAGCCCAGGTTCACTTGAAGTGACATTATAGAGACTTGCCATCTACTTGGCCATTGTGTATATATGATCAGGTTTCCCTGTCTGCCTACCTGGACACAAAGATTAACAAACCTCCCGTGGAGTAAGTCAATACCATGTAAATGAATCAGTCGCCAAACTGCGCTGTGATTACAATGCTGCTCCAATATTGGTCTCTTTAGCATCCACAAATTACAAGGCACACCACAAGTGCCGTTCCTCCACATTAGCGGTCCCCAAACTCTGGGATAGCTCCGGCATTAATCCCACCACCTCGCTTTCTCACTCAAAGAGGCTCCGTAATATTTCACTCATTTTCCAAGCTTGTGATTGCTTGTCCGAAAATATCTTCTCTTGTAGCTTAGTGTCAAACACTGATCATTTTTTGATAAATGGGCAAAGTCTTAATATTAATGCAAGCAATTGTTGCTGTTCACTGTCAGACAGGAGGCTGATGCTTTATCCATCAATAAAACTCTCAAACATAAATTCACCCCATATTTATTTGTGGTTTCAGGTCTACACAGACTGTCAGCACCATCTCCTCCACGTCTCTCAAGCAAAATGCCAATCTTAAGAATGTGCCGCAATATCAGGAATATGCAAAAAGTTAAAATCAACCTCTAGGAGATGTTACAGAGATGAGGAGGAGTGAAGCAATAGAGAGATTTGAAAATTAGAACATGCATAAGGGCGGCACAGTGGCTCAGCTGGTAGAGCTGCTGCTCACCGCGCCGGGTTCAATCCTGACCTCGGGTGCTGGCTGTGTGGAGTTTGCATGATCTCCCTGTGACTGTGTGGGTTTAGACCCACATCCCTGAGACACGCAGGTTTGTAGGTTAATTGGCCTCCGTAAATTGCCCCTTGTGCATATGGAATGGATGAGAGAGTGGGATAACATCGAACTAGTATGAACGTGTGATCGATTATCGGTGGGCCGATAGGGTCTGTTTCCATGCTGTTAAAGCGGTTAAACTGGGAGCCAGTGTTGTTTCAGGGCATGGGTAGTGGATGAACATCATCTGCTGGCCGCTGTCAAGCAATAGGCCAATTACAGGCTAATTGTTGCTCCATGAGTTCACTTAGTTTAGTTTAGAGATACAGCGCGGAAGCAGGCCCTTCGGCCCACTGAGTTCGTACTGACCGCACATTAACCTACACACTATCCTACACACAATAGGGACAATTTACAATCATACCAAGCCAGTTAACCTACAAACCTGTACATCTTTGCAGTGTGGGAAGAAAACGGAGGTGACTCACTTGGTTGACATTTAAAAATGCTGTGCTCTGTAAGCTTCATATAATCCATCTTGTGAATGAAAACAACTTCATCAGAATCTTTTCAGGGCATTAGGGTGTTGCCGGTTAATTGGTGCCTTGTGAATTGATTGTGCGCTCTGATATCCCTGCCAAAGTTGTATTCCAAACCTCTCAAGGTTGTGCTGAAGGGAAGATAACCTTTATAGTTTTCCTGACAGCTGCATCATGTTTACAAGAACAAGGAGGCCACTATAACTGATTGCATAGCCCGGCATGTTTCCAGCATGTTTTCTGCTATTAGGCCAATCAGAAAAGGAGGCCCTAACATTTTTGCTGCAGTTAGTGAAGAGCTATATTAATCAATATTCGCCTTTCTGGATTTAGATAAGAATATGTTCTAAGTCTTGAGCACTAAACTGGACTCGCAGATCTGGAGGGAACGTTTCATTGCCAGAGATATCTTGTTCAGTCCATTTCCATTGGGAAAGAGCACTAAGGGATTCCAATTAATAGTTTTCTGAAAGTGGCAAGGCCTTAAGTAAGGGTGGTTACAAAGGCATAGGGCATGCTTTCCTTCATGGGTTTGGGCATAGAATATAAAATCTGCTGTTACATTGAAACTTCACAAAACACTGGTCAAACCTTAATTGGGGCATTGTGCACAGTTTTGGTCACCACACTATTGAAAATATGTGGTTGCACTGGGTAGAGAGTGCTGAGGTGATCCATCTGAAGAAGGGTCTCAACCAGAAATGTCACCTATTCTTTTTCCAGAAATGCTGCCTGACCCACTGAGTTACTCCAGAATTTTGTGTATTTTTTCAATCAGGATATTGCCTGAATTGGAGGGGTTTAATAATGGAGGTAAATTTAATGCATTTCGTTGTCTCTGTACTGTATACTGACAATGACAATTAAAATTGAATCTGAATCTGAATCTGAATCTGAAATTTCATGGTTGGGTCCATTTTATCCCGGAGCAAAGGAGGGTGGTGACCCGATAGAGGTATATATAAAAAAATGTAAAACATAAATTGGGAAGAAAGTTGGAAGCTTTTCCTATGGGATAGTGGGGATAAATTTAAGGTGAGAGCAAGGAATTCTAAAAGAGATCGGAGGTCAAAGTTTATTTTTATAGTGGTTGATATCTAAAACTTGCTGCCAGAATAAGTGATGAAATCAGGTACGATCATTATGTTTAAGAGACATTTGGACAGAAACTTGAATAGGCAAATTACAGTAGGATGCGGTCCTAGTGTAGACATATGGGATTCATTTAAATAGGCATAAAGGTAAGCATGGATATGGTGGGCTGAAGGGCCTGTTTCTGTACTGTACAACTCTACAACTGTATATCAGAGATGTGAGTCATCAGTTGAAAAGATCAGAACAAATAGATTTGTTTATTATCGTCATTTGGAGCAAGGTACAGTGAAACGTTTTTGTTCAATCCATTCAAATCAGATATAACACACAAATACAATACTACACACGACCACAAACAAACCAAACACAAGCACTAAAGGTAGAGCAAAGAGAATGATACAGAGTGCACAATATAGTTCCCAGTATTTTACATAAACGGGTCTGGAGAAAAAGTCCAATGCCCATGAAGTAATTTGATCTTGTTTGAAAGTTGGAATTTGAATGTTGGATATTGAAGGTTTGGACGTCTCAATTGGAAGTTGCCTCTACCCAGAGTGGCGATAAAAATAATCATTTCCAGGTCTTCTCACATCCATTCAGAAATTTGACAGGACACTTGTGGAAGTAATTTATTGTTGCCTGCCAGACATGAATTTGTGCCAGTCCTTCTTGCTATTCCCTTCCCAATGTATCAAAGGACACCAGAACAAGCTGAACTGAAAGCCAGTTTGAAGTTGTAGGCAGGGTAGTTCCTGTCAACCAGATGTCTTTATCAACCAAAGGGTGTAAAGCAATTAAAAACAAATGCCAAAGTATGTGTTCTTTGCAGCTGAAGTTACCGCTGACAATAGTGGAGACTTTAGAGATACAGCGCAGAAACAGGTCCTTCAGCAACCGAGTCTGCACCGACTAGCGATCACCCGCACACTAGCATTATCCTACACACTTGGGCCAATTTAGAATTTTACCAAAGCAAATTAAACTACAAACCTGTACGTCTTTAGTTTGTGGGACGAAACCGGACCACTCAGAGAAAATCCACACAGTCTCAGGGAGAACGTACAAACTCCGTACAGACAGTAGCCACAGTCAGGATCGAACCCGGATTCCTGGCGCTGTAAGGCAACAACTCAACTGCTGTGCCACCGTGCCGCCCCAAGTCATTGAAATGGAGGATACACAAGAAGCCAGAAGTAGAATAATATGGCAATCGTGGAGCAGTAAGGACTGAAGCTCGGGAGAATGGTGAATACAACGGATATCTTCATAAAGATGAGAAAATAGAAAGGAACTGCCACGACTATTATCGGTCAACAAGCACACAAGACCAAGGGTGAGAAAGGCTCGGGTGGGGGCTAGAACATGGAAAGGAGAGCCTATTTGTGGAGGATGCTAGCTCAGAAAAATTGGATTAGTGGCTGGTGGATGAACCACTGAGAGCACCTGGTCTTAAACGTTTTTTGATATTATACAAGTACCTGTACTAATAAACACCATGTTCTAAAATGCTGAGCTGTGCGATTTCCTCTTGTGGCTGACATTACTCAACAGGTTATCCAGTTTGGGCATGTTGTTCACCATTGCCCTGAGCATTTAGAGAACTGGGAATGTTGACAGATTCTATAAATGCCAGTAATTTGGCTGCATGCTAGTGGCATTAGACCAAGTTTAGCCCAACACCCATTTTTGACAATAGCCCCGGATGCAGAACCCCTTTGCAACTCATTAAGCAGCCATGCACCATTGTTCTGAATGTTTTTTATAGCATTGAGTTTCTTGGCTGAGAATTCAAACTATCACCTGGCAAGCAATAGCAGAAAAATTGTCACACAAGTTCCTACCGGTATTTAAGCTCCATCTTTATTAACATCTACAATTCAAATTAATCTCCTACATAATTCTCACACAATTGCATAAAAGTAAACTTTCATTTCTTTCTTCACTTATTTTATCCGGGTCCATCTAAATGCATGCACGAGTCCAGTGACAGAAACAAGAATGTCCTGAGGAAGGACATTATTGCCATAGAGGGAGTGCAGAGACGGTTCACCAGACTGATTCCTGGGATGTCAGGACTGTCTTATGAAGAAAGACTGGATAGACTTGGTTTATACTCTCTAGAATTTAGAAGATTGAGAGGGGATCTTATAGAAACTTACAAAATTCTTAAGGGGTTGTGGAACAGGCTAGATGCAGGAAGATTGTTCCCGATGTTGGGGAAGTCCAGGACAAGGGGTCACAGCTTAAGGATAAAGGGGAAATCCTTTAAACCGAGATGAGAAGAACTTTTTTCACGCAGAGAGTGGTGAATCTCTGGAACTCTCTGCCACAGAGGGTAGTTGAGGCCAGTTCATTGGCTATATTTAAGAGGGAGTTAGATGTGGCCCTTGTGGCTAAGGGGATCAGGGGGTATGGAGAGAAGGCAGGTACGGGATACTGAGTTGGATGATCAGCCATGATCATATTGAATGGCGGTGCAGGCTCGAAGGGGCCGAATGGCCTACTCCTGCACCTAATTTCTATGTTTCTATGTTTTTGCCGGAATTCAGTAAGGAAGGAGATTCATTTTTAAATGTGGGAAAGCAAAGAGGGAAAAATATAAACAAATTATTTCTGCTGCTTATGATTGAATTTTACACTTAGTTTGAGGAATAGGACGGGTCCAAGACTTAAGAGCTTGTCCCACGAGCATGCGACTGCATGCGGCGAGCGCGAACTAACGTGGTCGCTTGAGCCGTACGGCCTCGCGGGTCCGGTCCCACTTCGATCGCCGGAGCCGTATGGAGTTGTGCGGAGCTGGTCCCGACATCGCGCAGGGCTCCGAAAAACTGACACTGTCCAAAAATCCCGCGCGGCAACGGCCTGTCGGCCCGCAGCCGCATTGAGGCCATGCGCACCGCCTCGACGGGCGTACGCAGCGTCTCGACGGCGTACGCAGCATCTGGACACCTTACGCAGCGTCTTGACGGCGTACGCCTAGCGCGTGGCATTGCGCGATGACGTCACTGCCCGGCGTGCCGTTGCGTGATGACATAACCGCCCGACGCCGTGTGACGTCCAAATTCAGTCGGCCTGCTTCCTGCCCAGCTGATTGGTGAGTATGATGTCGGGACCAGCTCCATATGGCTCCGCGGTTGGAAGTGGGACCGGCCCCGCGGGGCCGTACGCCTCAAGCCACCACGTTTGGTCGCGCTCGCCTCATGCAGTCGCATGCTGGTGGGACAGGCCCTTAATATTTCAAACGAAAATATGGGCAAACATGAAGGCATAAGAGTAGTACTAACTGGATGGCATGGTGGCACAGCGGTAGAATTACAGTCTTACAGTGCGAGACCCAGGTTCATTCCTGACTATGGCCACTGTCTGTGCGTGATTTGTACGTTTACCCCATGACCACGTGGGTTTTCCCTATGTGCTCCCGTTTCCTCCCACACTTCAGACATACAGGTTTGTAGGTTAATTGACTTCGGTAAAATCGTAAATTGTGCCTAGTTTGTAGGTTAGTGTTGGTGTCCAGGGATTGCTGGTCGGCGCACACTCGGTGGGCCAAAAAAACCTGTTTCCATGCTGTATCTCCAAACTAAACTAAAGTGAACTGGCAAATTAGATGAAGTGAGCGCTCAGTCAAAATGCAGTGGCAGGCTTTCAGATGCAGATATTGGAAAGATTTCATTTAAAAAGAAAGATTCCTAGAGGAGAACCAACTATCTGTGGTTAAACAAAAACAGTTGGTGATAACAAACATCAGTTTGGGTAGGCGAGGCCTATCAATAAGGCAATCGGGAGTATGGAGGAATGTAGAGAGGATGTTACAAGTAGATCGATCATAATCGTATTGAATGATGGAACAGTTACAAGGAATAGAACGATCTGACCTTGCATACATATTATTCAAATGTAAGCATGTACCCATGCAAAGAAATTAGTTGGAAACTCATGAGGAAATGTTTTTAAATTATTCATTCATGTGATATGGACATTGCTAAAAGGCCAGCAGCAATTGAGCAAATGACGGGCTCAATATCTTTCAAAGGTTCAATTATTGTCACATACACCAATTGGTGTAGTGAAATTCTAGTTGACATTGCAGCACACTAATAATCCAACACAACATTAAAGAAGAATTTGACATTAAACATAAAAACATCCCCCCCACAATGGTTCCCACTGTGAGGGAAGGAACAAACTTCTTCTTGTTCACCCATGGTCGGGGCCTATTGAGACCTCCGCAGTCTCTGCTGTTGTTAGTATTCTGAAGAATGGTCTCGACCCGAAACATCAACCATTCATTCTCTCCTGTGGTGCTGCCTGTCCCACTGAGTTACTTCAGCATTTTGTGTCTACCTTAGAGATTCATCTGTCAGAATAGGTTTAATAAATCTTCCCCTGGCAGCTTACATGACAGTGTTAGCATTCCAAAGTAAGAGATTCAGGTAAGTGAGCAAGGCATATAGAGAGGGAGGTCTGGGCCTTGTTTAGTTGCAAACAAATAGGTGATGATTGATTTGACCTGGGAAAAGCAGATGGGGAGGAGGAATGGGAAATAAAAACTGATCAACTTTCATTGAAGACAGCGGAACTATTAATTGGAGCATTTCTGTAAGATGAGCCACTCTTAATGGTGAAGCTTTAGTTTGTTGGCTCCTATTCTTTAAGCAATCACCTGTCACCCAATGACAATGAAGCAGGAGATTTAGTCTATGACAATGAATCGTCCCTTTGTGAATCTGAAGAGACTTGTTTGTGTGTAAACCCTTCAAGTGAACTATATTGATGAGACTGCCCTGAAGCATATCCATCTGGCGATTAGCTGAACATAATAATGCTGAAAGTTTTTAATACATCCTGTAGCATGGCAAAGGCTCATATCAACAGCTTGTTTTCTTACGTCAGCATGGAACAGCTCCCAAAGCTTCCTGGCTTCCAGTTATTTGTTTAGAGGCCTGATGGGTTTCCACCCAAGGGTGTTAGCTCTTCCTGATTTACGAAGACTGGTCACCATTTAATACAGCGCGGAAACAGGCCCTTCGGTCTGCCGACTCTGCACCGACCAGCGATCTCCGTACACGAGCACTATCGTACACAGACAGCGGGGACAATTTACAATCTTTATCAAAGCCAATTAAGCTACAAACCTTTACGCCTGTGAAGTGTGGGAGGAAACCGGAGCAGCCGGGGAAAACTTATGCGGTTACGGGAAGGACATAAACCCAGTACAGACAGCACCTGTAGTCAGGATCGAACCAGGGTCTCTGCAGCTGTAAGACAGCAACTCTACCGCTGCGCCACCCCATTCAAGAATTATTTCAAGAACAACTTAAAGTTGTTAAGTGTTAAAATATTTGAAGGCAATGGATCATTAGCATTTGACACTAAGGAGACATCAGATCAGGAACTAATAGATTGGTATCTGTCTTGGTTAATTGTCACATGCACTAAAATACAGTGAAAAATGTTGTTTTATGTGATTTGCAGGCAGATCATACCATGCATCCGATAGGTAGTGCAAAAAGAGAAAGGGAACCAAAGTGCAATATGTAGGGTTACAGCGACAAAAAAAAGTACAGATTTAAAAAAAACCCGCTATAGTGAAAGGCATAGATTTTAATAACTATCTTTGAAGACAAACATAGAAACATAGAAATTAGGTGCAGGAGTAGGCCATTCGGCCCTTCGTGCCTGCACCGCCATTCAATATGATCATGGCTGATCATCCAACTCAGTATCCCGTACCTGCCTTCTCTCCATACCCTCCGATCCCCTCAGCCACAAGGGCCACATCTAACTCCCTCTTAAATATAGCCAATGAGCTGGCCTCGACTACCCTCTGTGGCAGAGAGTTCCAGAGATTCACCACTCTCTGTGTGAAAAAAGTTCTTCTCATCTCGGTTTTAAAGGATTTTCCCCTTATCCTTAAGCTGTGACCCTTGTCCTGGACTTCCCCAACATCGGGAGCAATCTTCCTGCATCTAGCCTGTCCCAACGTTCCCCCTTAAGAATTTTGTAAGTTTCTATAAGATCCCCTCTCAATCTCCTAAATTCTAGAGAGTATAAACCAAGTCTATCCAGTCTTTCTTCATAAGACAGCACCGCATTCAATATGATCATGGCTGATCAATCCAACTCAGTATCCCGTCTGCCTTCTCTCCATACCCCTGATCCCCATTCAAGGGCCTGACATCCCAGGAATCAGTCTGGTGAACCTTCTCTGCACTCCCTCTATGGCAATAATGTGGGTGATCTGAGGGGTTTGAGAAAATAAATTGATGGGTGAGGTGATCTGATCCTACTCTGATTTTCTTGAACTTTCTTTTGATTTATGCTGCTGGCATGGTAAATAATTGGATCAGGAAAGAAGTATTCGGAGCTCAAAATAGCAGGTTATAAACAAAAGGGTGCAACAAGATAAGATTGTTAGTCGCACAATGAAGGCTACACCCAGGGGCAGTTATTGTGCTTCAAGTACGAGAATTTTACATTCAGTTTGAGGCATAGAAAGATGGGTCCAACGCTAATATTTTAAACTTAAATATAGGCAGTCACGAAGACAAGAAGGGAGAGTTTGCTAAAGTGAACTGGCAAATTAGGTGGTGAGCAGCCAGCCAGAGTGCAGCGACTGACTTTGAGCGATCTTTCAGAACGCAAATACATTCAATTCCAAGGAGAAAACCCACTATCTAAGTTAACCAAAAAAGTTAAAGTTGGGGTCAAACTTAAAGAGAAACCACATCATTGTGGAAATGCGAGGCAAATATCTTTGCGAGAATAATGCCTTTGGAATTTGCTTTCTCAGTGCTGTTGAACCCGAGTCTTTAAATATTTTGAAGGCAGAGATAAATAGATTATTGATAAGGGGGTGAAAGGCTACTGGGAGTAGGCAGGAACGTAGAGGTGATGTTGCAATAAGATCAGTCATAATCATAATGAATGACAGAGAATTCCAAGGAATACAATAATCCAATCTTGCACATATACATAATAACATTATTCATATATTGGTATGTACATATGCAAAGAATTTCAGTTTTAAATACAGGAGCAAGTGTTTATATTATTAATTGATGCGATGTGGACATTGGTAAATGGCCAGAAGTTATTGAGCAAATGACTGTGAGCAGATTTTTTTCCTTTCTCTGTTGTTGTTGTTGTTAGTATTGTGAAATTATTGCCATCATACCAATAGTTGACAAGTCCCTAGGTTCTGACCCAGCATTAACAAAGGAATGGGGATTTCTGGATGCAGTCCAACTTAGAGAGAAACCTGCACTTGGCAGTAACATTCTTGTGTGCACACCAACATTGTCATTCTAGGTGGTGGAAGCTTTCAGTTTGGGAAGTGCTGACTGAAGAAATCTATTACAGACTGTTGCATTCCAGTGTTGAAGATACAAGCCAAGATACATTTATTTGTCACATGTGCCAGATGGCACAGTGTGATCGCCATACAGCCATACATTAAATTAAACAACACATGATAGATTTAAACATAAGTATGTAGGGAGATGTACACAACCAATGATAAATGGTGTACAAATTAAGCAAGCTGCTTTGTCCTGAATTATGACACTACCTAGAGGATGGTTGAAAATTGAGGGTAGACGAGAATAGACTTGGGCATGGCATGAATCTGGAAATCACTGTTTTAAGTAACAGGAGTAATACAGTTATCATAACGGAACCTCATTTTAGTCAAATTTGCAATGGGACAAGGCTATTTTAGATCGCACATTGCACATTGAGAAAGGGTACAGTTGGTAATTTGGACTATTGGATAATTTAGAGCAGCACTGTGACAGAGTTTCCGCCTTGCAGCACCAGAGACCTGGATTTGAACCTGACTATGGGTGTTGTATGTAGGGAGATTATACGTTCTCCCCATGACCATTTGGGTTTTCTCCAGGTGCTCCGGTTTTATCACACACTCCAAAGACGTACAGGTTTGTAGGTTAGTTGGCATCTATAAATTGTACATTGTCCGTAGAGTGTACAACAGTGCTATGGTGTGGGGCGATCACTGGTCGGCACACTCAATGGGCTGAATGGCCTGTTTTTGCGCTAAATCTCTAAACTAAAGACTAAAAAAGGGCAAGTTTGACATAAACAGATTAGAGCACAATAGAAATTTGCACTCTTAAAAGTGAAACAACTGTTTCAGAAACTAAGGTCTTACAAAATGAAACCACGGAGATACGAGGAGAGAATTGGCGGTGGATAACTAAGAAAAAGATTCTAGGCATAGGGATGAAATCCTCCCCCAAGTTGTTTCTTGGTGTGGATATGAACAAATTACAGTACCCTCTCCTCTCTCAGCACTTTATTAGATCAATAGATAAGGAGTTAATAGGATTGAATTGTATATCATCCATAAAATAAAAATCTCTGGGTCAAAAGCTTAAATTAACCCTCGGCATCTAATTCCTTATTGCAGAGGGTTTACCAGATTTCATCTATACTCTGGGGGTGGGAGATTGCAACCTTCACATGGCCCGCCCTGTTTCGACGAATGCAATCAAATAGAACAAGTTGTCCTACAGCTTTAGGCTGTGCACGCCTTACGCAAGAAGAAGAAGATCTATACTCTGAAAAATATGTTTCTGAATTACCCTTTTAAATATAAACTCAAATATATTGTGCCTCCGTATGCCTAACCATTTGGAATGGAGAATAAACATGACACCTTTCTGACTTAATTGTAGTGGTACAAATTTGCCCTCTCGTGTATAAATTAATGGGAAACCTTTTAAAGACAAGATGAAGTCTGTTTCTGAAGTTTATTCTTTGACTCCAATGGAACTGGATTTTAGAAGTGCTGTTTATTCCAACATTCTTCATTCAGTACACACAACAGTACAGACAACAAATTCTACTCCCAGCTATAGATCAGCAGTAAATGGAAAATTGATCCAAGGCAAACATTCATCAGATAATAGATTCCACTTGCAATTGAGGCGCTATTGATCAATAACTCTCGACACAAGGAACAAATGCAGACTTATCAATGGGGCATAGCAAATCTTAGAATGCGTTTAATGCCCTTGCGGGCTGTTTTGTCCCATACGTCAGCATGGGCATAATGGACCGAATGGCCAGTTTCTGTTATGCCCCTGTCCCACTTAGGAAACCTGAACGGAAACCTCTGGAGACTTTGCACCCCACCCAAGGTTTCTGTGCAGTTCCCGGAGGTTTTTGTCAGTCTCCCTACCTGCTTCCACTACCTGCAAGCTCCGGCAACCACCTGCACCCTCTGGGAACGTGCAAATCTCATTTTTGTTGTGTGAACTTGTGTGCAACATTGACTGCCATATTTCCAATGTGATAATCTTGGCTACAAATCAAAAGTATTTAATTGACTGGAAAGTGCAATGGAACGTTCAGAAAGGGAAAATTCAAATCTCATTTTCCCATGCATTAGGTGATCATAATAGCAAAATATCAACTTGCCTCTTTACAACTAATTTCTCCCAAAGTGCTTTACAGGAGAATTAGACAGAATTGGGGACATACCATGCAAGGAGTTAGTCGTAAAGCAACAGAATTTTGGGCAAAGGAGTAAGTTAGGAGCGAGAAGATCTCTGGATAGAAGGAATGGGTGACATTTCGGGTCGCGACGGTTCTTCAGACCGAAACGTCACCAATTTCTTCTATCCAGGGATGCTGCCTGTCCTGCCGAGTTACTCCAGCATTTTGTGTCTAACTTTGGTTTAAACCAGCATCTGCAGTTCCTTCCTACAACATTAGGAGATGGAAGGTTGGTTTGTTCTGCCAAATTATTTAATTGAACACTTGTGAAGAAGGCTCCCAACCCGAGACATCACCTGTCCATTCCCTCCTCAGATGCTGTCCGACCCACTGAGTTTCCCCAGCACTTTGTGTTTTGCCTTGTGAAGCCATTATTTGAGGCCTGACTCAATTTGCCAAACTCTAGCCTCATTTCAATTTAGTTTATTGTCTTATTTCATTAGATTTTGTTACATGCTATCCTCAGCAGAAAGTCAATACATGATTACAATTGAGTCATTTACCATGTATAGATATGTGATAAGGGAATAACGTTTAGTGCAAGGTAAAGCTAGCAAAGACTGATCAAGGATAGTCAGAGGGTCACCAAAGAGGTAGATGGTAGTTCATCCATCTTATCAAACAGCTTGGACCTCATTTATAGTCCACTTCCATGTCTGTCCACACAAAAGCATATACACCTTCCAGACCGTAGGAACATGTATCAACGAGCGACCATTAGTGCTCCCGTGTATGAATTAGAATGATATCTGTCAGCATTACATCTCCATCGCCCATTAATCACCATTGAATGCTCCTGTTATTGCCCGAATTGCATCATATTTCATAATTATAATTATAAGCGGTAATTGGTTTCTTCAGCAAGTTGGCGTGACAATCCAAAGTTAGGGTGTGGAGATATTAACTGATGCACGAATTGACAAGTGCTCAATTACAGCGCTGCATAAACAGATCATGTTTCCACCCCTGCAACATTGATAGATTACAATCCAGCTCCTGCTCATCCGTTGCCAAAATCCACGTTCCTGCTTTTGTTACCATGGATCAGGGCCCATCCAGTTCATTCCTTGCCGGCCTGACATTTCACCCTCGAGCAACACAAGCTGATCCAAAAAGCTGTCATCCATGGACAGGTACATGAATAGGAAAGGTTTAGACAGATAAGGGCCAGATGCAGGCGCATTGGTCCAGCTCGGATGTGACACGTTGTCGGCAGGTCCAAAGGGCCCATTTGCTGTGCAACTCCAAATTCCACAAACATTCATCCACCAACCTAGATTGGTTCCCATTCTAACACCACTTCAATTTTGAAGTACATCAATTCAATCTTTGAACATTGATTTCTCACAATTTTGTTAGTCCTTGCTGTCTCCTCCCCTTCCTCAGCCCTCCTGCTGTCTCCTCTCATCCCCCAGCCTTCGGGCTCCTCCTCCTTTTTCCTTTCTTCTCCCCGCCCCCCCACAGTCTGAAGAAGGGTTTCGGCCCGAAACTTTGCCTATTTCCTTCGCTCCATAGATGCTGCTGCACCCGCTGAGTTTCTCCAGCTTTTTTGTGTACCTACTTCAATTTAGTTTGGTTTAGTTTACAGAAAGCACGGAAACAGGCCATTCGAACCACCGAGTCCACGCTGAGCAACGATCCCCACAGACTAACACTATCCTACACACACATCGAGGGACAATTTACAGTTTTACCAAAAGCCAATTAACCTACAAACCTGCACGTCTTTGGAGTGTGGGAGGAAATCGGAGCACCCTGAGAAAACCCATGCAGGTCATGGGGAGAGCATACAAACTCCGTACAGACAGCACCTGTGGACAGGTTCAAACCCGGGTATCCGATGCTGCAAGGCAGCAACTCTACTGCTGCACCACTGCAAAGTTCTGTTTCACATTTTTGAATCTCTTGCTTTTTCTGTAACGTCCTTCAAGAACACGATCCCTGTGACCCTACACATGCGTTTAAACCCAGTGTACATCCTTCGTCTATAGTGGCCACACGTTCATGATGTCCGATCTACTGAGTGTTTCCAGCATGTCCTATATATCCTCTCTTCAAACGTACATGCCAATTTGGTTTTCTTAAATAAGGGCGGCAGGATGGCACAGGGGTAGAGTTGCTGCCTTACAGCGCCGGAGACCTGGGTTCAATCCAGACTATACGATGCTGTATGTACGGAGTTTGTACGTTCGCTCCATGAACTGCAAGGGCTTTCTCCGAAATCTTCGGTTTTCTCCCACACTCCAAAGACGTACAGGTATGTAGGTAAATTGGCTTGGTAAATGTAAAAAATGTCCCTACTGTGTGTAGGTTAGTGTTGATGTGCAGGGATCGCTGCTAGGCGTGGACCCAGTGGGCCAAAGGGCCTGTTTCTGTGCTGTATTTCTAAACTAAAACTAAATAGTGTTTTTTCCCCCCACGTTGAAGACACTGGAAAGTACAACTTGTGCTGAGGCAGATCATATACTGATACATAATAAAGATTTAGGGCGACATCTAGTGGTTCAGTGCAAGATGCAAAATCAGGTTCAAAAATTAGAGATCACAAAATGTTGGAGTAACTCAACAAGTCAGATGGCATCGCTGGAGAAAAGCGATAGATGACGTTTCGAGTTGAGACCCTTCTTCAGACTGAGAGTCAGGGGAAAGGGAAACGAGATAGAGACAGTGATGTAGAGAGATATAGAACAAATTAATGAAAGATATGCAAAAAAAGTAACAATGATGAAGGGAACAGGCCATTGTTGGCTGTGGCCTAGGTGAAAATGAGTTATAGACAATGAGACTCAACAAGACGGCTTTGAACCTGGTACAGCAACTTGGGTGGGGAGTGACAGAATGCAAGGGTTACTTGAAGTTAGAGAGATCAAATTTCAAACTGCTAGGTTGTAAGCTGCCCAAGCGAAATATAAGATGGTGCTCCTCCAATTTGCATTTGGCCTCACTCTGACAATGGAGAAAGCCCATGGACAAAAAGATCAGTGTGGGACTGGGAAGGGATATTAAAGTGTTTGGCAACCAGGAGATCAAGTAGGCCCAGGCGGACTGAGTGAAGGTGGTCAGCGAAACAATCGCCTAGTCTATGTTTGGTCTCACCGAGGTATAAGAGTCCACACCTTGAACAATGGCTACAGTAGATGAGGTTGGAGGAGGTGCAAGTTAACCTCGCCTAACTTGAAAGGACTGTCAGGGTCCCTGGACAGAGTTGATGGAGGAGGTATAGCAGGGGAAGGTATCTGCGGAGGGGATTGTTTGGGTGGGAAAGGATGAGTTAACCAGGGAGTTGTGGAGGGATAATAACTTAAATACAACATACAGTCCATTAGAGAGGCTGAAGTAACAAAGGTGCTGTGAAGTGTTTCAACCCAGACTGGGAGGAGGACAGTTTCACGTGCTCCCTTATATGAAACAGGTTATCCTCTGGAGTTGTGAATATCTACAGCCTCCAGCTAGTACAGAATCATTCCAAACTGTATTGGACACCATTGGGTTGGAGATGGGTTTAAAAAAGATAATGTTTATTGGTTTTCGTCAAGGAGAACTCTCTGGTTTCTACTTTCCATTTCTCATCAACCCTTCCCATTTGTTACTCTCTCTCCAACTAACAGACCTCTTGTGGGGCCAAAGAGACTTTGGAGTTTCAACTGATCAAAGTTAGTTCAAAGTTGGTACATATACTGAGATACAGTGAAACAGTTTGTGTGCAAACCAGTCAGTGGAAGACAATACATGTTTACTTTCAAGCCATCCACAGAGTACAGATACACTGTGACCTCCAACAACAGCACCTCCAGCAGTGGAGCACTCCCGAGGTACTGCATCTAGTCCCAGTGGGGAGAGAAACCGAGTCATTGCTTCAGGTCAATGATAGAAGATTCAAGAAGATTCAAGAAATTTATTGCCATGTCAACAAGTTGATATGAATGCGTCTTGGTTCGCTCTCAGACAGATACAATACAGTACAATATAACCACCACATACACCACAATAAATAATACAGACAATACCGTACGAAGGACAATATATACAGGAAGGACAGTACCCAGCAGCGTCATATTAAGCATAAGTGCAAGTGCAAAAGAAAGTGCAAAGTGATTAGTGCAAATTCAAATATCTGATGGCTTGGAGGTAGGTGCTGACTCTGAAGCGAGATGTTTTACTTTTAATGCTTCTATATCTCCTTCCTGATGGGAGGAGATTAAAGAGGTAATGTGCCGGGTGAAAGTGATCTGCTATGATTTTTTTGGCCTTTCTGGTGAGTCTTGTTGAGTAAAGTGATGTCACTGAGGGAAGTCTGCTGCAACCGATGATCTTAGAAGCTCGGCGCACTATTCTCTCCAGCCGAATCTTATCCTGCGAGGTTGTGTGACCATACCAGACAAGCATAGAGAATGTGAGGTTACACAGAAAAGCTGGAGAAACTCAGCGGGTGCAGCAGCATCTATGGAGCGAAGGAAATAGGCAACGTTTCGGGCCGAAACCCTTCTTCAGACTGAAACCCGCTGAGTTTCTCCAGCTTTTCTGTGTAACCTTCGATTCTCCAGCATCTGCAGTTCCCTCTTAAACAACATAGAGAATGTGAGTATGCTTTCTATGGTAGACCTATAGAAGTGGGTCATGGCTGGTCGACCGACCCTGAATTTTTTAAGCTGCCGCAGGAAGTAGAGTCGCTGGTGGCACTTACTGATTATGAGACTGGTGTTGAGCTCCCATGATAGGGATTGATGTATGGTGGTCCCGAGGAACTTAAAGCAGGTGACCCTCTCAACCACCTCTCCATTGATGAAGAGAGGGAGGAGGGGGGTGGCCCTCTTTCTGAAATCAACAACCAGCTCCTTAGTTTTTGAGATGTTAAGTATGAGGTTGTTGTTCTCACACCATCTTACTAGCTCCTCTACTTCACTACGGTAAACGGTTTTGATGTTATTAGTAATAAGACCTGCCACAGATGTGTCATCTGCAAACTTAAATAACAAGACAGAGTCAGAGTGTGAACAGCAAAAATGTGTGTATACAGAGTACAGAAGAGGTGATAAAACGCAACCCTGGGGGGCGCCGATGTTCAGGAACCTAGCCAGTGAGACATGGTTACCAATTTTTACCACCTGTTTTCTGTCACATAGAAAGCTATAGATCCATTTACATAGAGATGAGTTGACCCCCAGTTCCTGTAAAGTGTGTATCAACTTTACAGGAACGATGGTATTGAAAGCGGATCATAAGAGATATCTCTTATGATGAGATATTCTCAGTTCAACTAAAACTATTTACTTGCTCCTCTCTGCATAGATGATGCCCGACCCGCTGAGTGTTCCTGCATGTACTGTTTTACCTCTTGACCAAGCAAAACAGAGTTAATATTTCAAGTTCATGGTGGGACTAGAATTCATAAACATTCTGACAGAGACCCATGGCCAACAAACTCCATTGTTAAAGGTGAATGTCTGCACCAGTCAGACCTGCATTGAAAGTCATCACCAGCCTCACAGGACAGATGGTCATCTCCTGGGCCTAGTTGAGGGTGGGATGAGACACAGATGGTGCATGAATTTACTCCTCCAAGACCTCTTCTAAAGGAGCCAAATCTGCAGCAATTTTAAAAAGGCATTTTCTTTGGGGTCCAAAAAAAATCCTCTTTGCCCATTGAGACTGCAGCTTTATTCATCTATTGTCCAATTTCCTCACCTCTGATTTTATAAATGAGTTCCCTCCAGAAACATCCTCCGACTCCATTGATTTAGTCATTCCAGGTGAAGGCTCCAAATGATTTTGTTGCAAACTCTCAGACGTCGGGTTCCTCCGGCTCCATTCAAAATACCTGAATGAAACAAAATGGAAAAAAAAATCTTAAAACGTTCCATCCCATGGAAAGGCGTGTTTCCATGCTGTATCTCTAAACTAAACCAAAGATTTCACCAAATGCAGTTTCCAGTGTCTCAGCTTAACAAAGGTGTTTGATTGAATGGATGGAGATTTTTTTTTTACTGACGAGTGTGGATAACTTGAACATAACATAATTGGCCAAGGAATAGGAGGCCAAATGCAGATTAAAAAATAATATGTATAACGAAACATAATGAATTGTTATCAATAAGAAGGCACTACATGAAAGAGTACTCAAAGCATATAGATACATACAAAATAGGTGCAGGAATAGGCCATTCGGCCCTCTGAGCCATATGGTCATGGCCGATCATCCAGAATCAGTATCCCGTTCCTGCTTTTTCCCCATATTCCTTGGTTCCGTTAGTCCTAAAGGCCACATCCAACTCTCTCGAATACATCCAGCGAATTTGTCCTCCACTGCCTCCTGTGGCAGAATCCCACAGATTCACAACTCTCTGGGGCCGCAACTATTCATAATATATATTAATTATTTAGTTGATGGGATTAAAAGTAATACCAGCAAATTTTGCAGACGACACAAAGCTGGGTGGCAGTGTGAACTGCAAAGAGGATGCTAGGAGGTTGTAGGGTGACTTGGACAGGTTGAGTGAGTGGGCAGATACATGGCAGATGCAGTATAATGTAGATAAATGTGAGGTGATCCTCTATGGCGGCAAGAACAAGGAGACAGATTATTATCTCAATGGTGTCAGATTAGGAAAAGGGGAAGTGCAACGAGACCTGGGTGTCCTTGTACACCAGTCATTGAAAGTAAACATGCAGGTACAGCAGGCAGTGAAGAAAGCTAATGGCATGTTGGCCTTCATAATGAGAGGATTTGAGTATAGGAATAAAGAGGTCTTTCTGCAGTTGTACAGGGCCCTGGTGAGACCACATCTGGAGTATTGTGTGCAGTTTTGGTCTCCTAATTTGAGGAAGGACTTCCTTGTTATTGAGGCAGTACAGCGCAGGTTCACAGAGTTAATCCCTAGGGTGGCGAGATGGTCATGTGAGGAAAGATTGGAAAGACTGGGCTTGTAATTACAGGAATTTAGAAGAATGAGAGGGAATCTTATAGAAACATATAAAATTAGAAAAGGACTGGACAAGTTAGATGCAGGAAAAAAAATCCCAATATTTTGGGAGTCCAGAACCAAGAGCCACAGTCCAAGAATAAAGGGGAGGCCATGTAAAACTGAAATGAGAAAAAACGTTTACACCCAGAGAGTTGTGAATTTGTGGAATTCTCTACCACAGTAGGTAGAGGCCAATTCACTGGATTAATTCAAAAGAGTTAGATACTCTCCCCCTACCAACCCTCACGGTCCCTCAGATCCACATCAGCCGGTCTCCTCTCCATCCACAAGTCCAACCTCCGCAGTTTTGGGGACAGAGCCTTCTCCAGGGCAGCCCCCAGGCTCTGGAACTCCCTCCCCCAACTGATCTGCAATTCCGTGTCCCTCACTATCTTCCGGTCCTGCCTCAAGACCCATCTCTTCACCTCTGCCTATCCTTAGCCCCTCGTCCCCCTCCCTTTTCATCTGTGCTTGAATTGCCTCATATTGTGTTTTGAACTGAATTCTGTCTTTAATTTGTATACTAGTCATGTCTCTACTATTTATTTCATTCCCTTACATGTTTTTCCTCTACTTGCTAATTTTTTGTAAGGAGTCCTTGGGACTCTTGAAAGGCGCCCATAAATAACATTTATTATTATTATTATTAGATAGAGCTTTAGGGGCTAGTGGAATTAAAGGACATGGGGAGAAAGCAGCACGGGCTACTGATTGTGGATGATCAACCATGATCACAATGAATGGCGATGCAGGCTCGAAAGGCCAAATGGCATCCTCCTGCACATATTTTCTATGTTTCTACGTTTCTATGTTTTCTATGGGACAGGCAGCATCTACGGATACGTTACCCTTCCTTATCTCTGTGTCTCCCTCCCCCCCGACTCTCAGTCTGAAGAAGGGTCTCGACCCGAAACGTCACCCATTCCTTCTATCCAGAGGTGCTGCCTGTCCCGGCTTTTAGTGATTTCCCAAGGCAACCTACATCTCCCTCCTTGGGTTCCAATTTGTCATCTGGATTGCAGTCAGCATTGACGTGCTATATTTGAGTCACGTCACATAATTAACCTGGGCGATCTTGGCACTTTAACGGGTCGGAATCCCCCTTTCCCAGCTGAGCAGAGAAGTACCCGGGCATGAAATGACTCGTTACCGTAGCGTTCCCACTGGCTGACTGGCAGTTCCTTCTGCTCCTCGCATCATCTCCTCTCCTCCCATCTGCTTCTCGCCCCATTCCCCTTCCCCGTCGCATTCCTCCAAGCTGCTCTCACATATGGAGAACAGTTTCGCGGTCGACTTCTGCACAGAAGCCCTCCTGGGCATGGCGGAGGTTTCAACAGACCCTTTGGACGGTGATCAACTCTTCTTTTCTTCGGACGAGCGGACGGGAGGACAGGTGCAACACACCGGGAGCTCAGACCACACACAGCGCGGGGCTACACCCACTCACTGTCCACTATCTGCAAGTTAAACAAGAGAGGGAGGGAACTGGGCAAACAGACGCAAACTGAGGCGGAATGGTTGTAAACCTCGTGGCAATAAATGAGTTATTTAAATGTGAAGTCGAGACCATGTAACAGGTGTGCCCGGTTTAACATTGAACTGGACAAAAGTGCTGGAGAAACTCAGCGGGTGCAGCAGCAGCATCTATGGAGCGAAGGAACGTGAAACGTTGCCTATTTCCTTCGCTCCATAGATGCTGCTGCACCCGCTGAGTTTCTCCAGCACTTTTGTATACCTTCGATTTTCCGGCATCTGCAGTTCCTCCTTAAACTCTTTAACATTGAACTTACTCGGTGTGCTTTTAGAGAGGCTGGGACTAAAAGGGAAAATGTGACACTTTCTTTACAGCGCCGGAGGTTCTTCGCGTTTTCTTAGTAAACATTCCCGATAAAGCTCGGCTCGATATGGAGCAATGTCTTAACTAAACCAGGCATTGCTGGCTGCAATTCACAGAAACTGGCCCTTCGGCCCACGCTGTTGGACCGGCCATTTTATATCCACTAACCCTACCTGGACCTATTTTATCCCCCCTTATTCCCATCAAACTATCGCCTGGCCCTAACACACGAGGGGCAATTTTCAGAGGCCAATTAATGTTCTAATGTACGCCATCCCTTCCTCCCTCCCTTGACTTTGTTTACTTGACTCTTTCTCCTGAGCCCGAGCTGAACTATCTCTCCCCTCCATCTCTACCCACATTCCTAAACAATTCACACTTAGTCAATCTTCTGGCAACCCAATTCACAACTCTAATAGGGGGGTTGCACGTAAGGTCACTGGGTCATAGGGCTTGACACACGGAGCCACTCAATCCATCTGCAGGACATCCGTAACTTCCAGTATATGTTGTTAATGCAAGAAACGCGTACTTTCCTACCTGTTAAAAACCGCCAAAACGTTGAATGTTTGCGCTGTAAAAAATTGTGGAAGTCGGGGTAAGTGTGAGAGACATGTACCCAACTTCAGAATTCCAAAAGTGAAGCGAAATGAAGGTAAAGAGAAGTGAGAACTGAAGGGACAACAACAGCTAAAGTGCTTGGTGAACATTGGCCGTGCAGATATCGGAATTGAAAATATTGGGAATTATCGCGTTTGCTCACTGCATTTCATCAACAGTAAGGCATTATTTGTGTTTTTTCCTGATTCCTTTGGTATCTAAAAAGTCTCAGAAGTGATAAATTTGGCTGTAAAATTTTGCTTCAGATGCGTTTTCTTTTTGTAGGTAAAAACCCACTTGAGAACCATGGGCAATTTTCAAATTTTACAGCCAGATTTATCACTTCTGAAACTTTTTAGATGCCAAAGGAATCAAGAAAAAACACAAATAATGCCCTACAGTTGATGAAATGCAGTGAGCAAATGGCCAATGTTCGCCAAGCACTTTGGCTGTTGTCGTCCCTTCAGCTCTCGCTTCTATCTACCGTCATTTCTCCTCACTTTTGGAATTCTGAAGTAGGCTAAATGTCTCCCACGCTTATCCCGATTTCCATAATTATTTACAGCGCAAAAATTGACAATTTCAGCGGGTTTTAACGGGCCCGCTACGCTGGAAACAATGGTCAGTGCCTACCTGCAGTTCATCGCGTGTACTCCACTTGGAGTAGCGTAGCAACAGTACGGGTCATGGGTCGTGACCCGACTGCCGTGAAACCTCCCTATATGTGGGAAGGAACTGTTTTTTCCCCATATCCCTTTGTTCCTTTAGCCCTAAGAGCTAACTTTCTCTTGAAAACATCCAATGAATTGGCCTCCACTGCCTTCTGTGTAGGAGAGTTCCCAAGATTCACAACTTTCTGGGTGAAGACGTTTTTCCTCATCTCAGTCCTAAATGACCTACCCCTTTTTCTTAAACTGTGACCCCTGCTGCTGGACTCTCCCACTCTCTTGATTTTAGTTTAGTTTACTTTAGAGATACAGTGCGGAAACAGGCCCTTCGGCCCACCAACTCTGCTCCGACCATTGACTCCCGCACACTATCCTACCCACACTAGGGGAAATGTTACAATATTACTAAGTCAGTTAACCTACAAACCTGTACATCTTTGGAGCGTGAGAGGAAACTGGAGATCCCGGAGAACACCAACGCATGTCATTGGGAGAATGTAAAAACTCCATACAGACAGCTCCTGTAATCAGGATAGAACCCTGGTTACTGGCGCTGTAAGGCAGCAACTCTACCGCTGCGCTACCACAGTAGATGCTGGAAATGTTTTAGATTGTCAGGAAGTGAGTCACCCGATTTTCTTTTCCTCTAATTTTATGATATAATTTCTTAATTAAAAAGCTCATGAGTGTGTAATTGTATTGTATTGTATTCAATTTATTGTCATTATCTCATAAGAGACAACAAAATGAATTTTCCTCACAGTCAAGTACCATAAAATAAAAAATAAATAAATATAACATATTTAAAAAAAGCACAAACACAGAAGTCCACGGCACAACATAGCCCCACAGTGGCACCAAAGTTGAGGAAGGTACCATAGTCCAGCCAGCCTCCCCGCCGATCTTCCCAGATGTTCACCCATGGTCGGGGCCTTCTGAGCACCCGCAGTCGCCGCCACGGGGGCCCTATGCTTAGGCCCTCATGCCGGGATGATGGTACCCCGCCGATGATGGTACCCTGCGATGCCGAACCCCGACGGAGAACATCCTCAGCAGCCCGGACCTCCAGATCAGCCACCTCTCACCGGAGTCCGCGGCTCCCGAGTCCACAGGCCGAGCCTGGCGTAGTCGCAGGACTCCGCGATGTTGATCAGCGCCGCCCGCGTTGGGAGCTCCGCGAACCACAGCTCCGCGATGTCGGTGCAGCTGGCCCAGCACTCCGGAGCTCCAAAATACGATCCCCGGTAAGGCATCGCCCGCCCCGCGATGTATCCAGCGCTGCGCCGCCGCTGCTCAAGCTCTGGTCGGTCCCGGCAGGAAATACCGCGCCAATCCTGTAGGTAGGCCGCTGGAGTGGGGGGGGAGGGGGCGAGGACGCGACTCGAATAATAGTCGCGTCGTCTCCAGGAAGCGACTGAAGGACGGTATCCCTCTTACCGTACCCTCTTCCCCCACATAAGGACATTAAAAACCCACAGAAAACGCTCTTCAACATATCAAAAATAAAAAAGATACCGGACTGAATGCGGAGGCAGCTAGCACCAGCGCCACCGGATGTCCACTCGTCTGAATGTTTTAGTCAATGTTTTCATAACAAGTCATTCCCATTATGTAATGTTAGCAGTAATCATTTGTTTACGATCTTAAAGAAAACAGGTTTTATTGAATTAGTGGCAGGGAGGACTAAACTTTGGCCTTTGCCCACAGAGCCCTTATAGTAACTACACCCAGTTTCAATGCAGTTGTTAGCTCTTTGGCTTGGGCTGTGGACTGTGCTCAGTGGTGGCAACACTTTGCTGTGGAAAACCAGTGAGTTTCAGGTATACCGGTGGGCATCATTCGATTCTTTCATATGTGAGCAGATTTGAGTATAAGAGCAGGGAGGTTCTACTGCAGTTGTACAGGGTCTTGGTGAGACCACACCTGGAGTATTGTGTACAGTTTTGGTCTCCTAATCTGAGGAAGGACATTCTTGCCATAGAGGGAGTACAGAGAAGGTTCACCAGACTTATTCCTGGGATGTCAGGACTTTCATATGAAGAAAGACTGGATAGACTCGGCTTGTACTCGCTAGAATTTAGAAGATTGAGGGGGGATCTTATGGACACTTACAAAATTCTTAAGGGGTCGGACAGGCTAGATGCAGGAAGATTGTTCCCGATGTTGGGGAAGTCCAGAACAAGGGGTCACAGTTTAAGGATAAGGGGGAAATCTTTTAGGACCGAGATGAGAAAAACATTTTTCACACAGAGAGTGGTGAATCTCTGGAATTCTCTGCAACAGACGGTGGTTGAGGCCAGTTCATTGGCTATATTTAAGAGGGAGTTAGATGTGACCCTTGTGGCTAAAGGGATCAGGGGGTATGGAGAGAAGGCAGGTACAGGATACTGAGTTGGATGATCAGCCATGATCATATTGAATGGCGGTGCAGGCTCGAAGGGCCGAATGGCCTACTCCTGCACCTATTTGCTATGTTTCTATGTTAGATCCCTATTAATTATAATAAACTTTATTTCGGACTTGAGGTCCAGACAAGGGACAACATTACATAAAAAATGCATTGCATATTAAAAACATCATAAAGTGCATATAAAATCTTAGTATATCACTTATAAAAGCATCATATATATTAAAAAAAAAACCCACAATATATGAATTAAATCCATAATAAAAAGAATGATCAATGCCCTACAACGAGACAACGATACCAGTGTCTCCATAACTGGGATTCGTAGTGTGTAGTGCTAAACCTTATTTTTGACAAGGCCACTATTCATAGTACAGTTCGCCAAACAACCCTATAACTCTTCCTAGAGCTTCTTGGTGGGCATGTTTCCCTTTAAGGTGAAGGACAAGAGTTGCATTTGCAGTGCGGTACATTTGGTGTGGCTGAGGTCCACACCCCCTAACTGTACTGCAGTGGTCACCAGAAGCCTTTCCCACTACAAATTGGAGCAAATATACACAGATGTTTTTATACAGAACTTTTCAGAAAAGGGGGAGAAATGTACAGCAAGGCCCTCGTTCATCTTAATAGGTTCAGGACCCAAATGCGGACAGTTTTGTTTTCCACACATTTGCTGGTCTGATTTTATCCCTTTTCTGTGTTGCTGGACTAGATACAATGCCACTCAGTGGCTTGTCAGGCCATTGCAGAAGTCAATTAGGAGTCAAGCGTATTGGTGCAGGTCTGTACAGAATGAGGGCCTCCAATTTTCACTGCAGAACAACAGCAATGAACCAAATGGATTTTTCCCACAATCTGTTAGTTTTGTGGTGAGCGTGATCATTGAAACTTCGTTTTCCTCAAAAAATTGATTTATCTAACTGAAAATTATTTCCACATCTGCCACAACAGGATCTAAATACCCTTCAAGGACTTGGTTTTGGTGTTGGCTTGACTTGGATTGCTGGCTTAATAACATAACCACCCGTCCTGTTGGCAAGGACTTCAACACAATGCTGAGAGTGAGTGCACAATGTTAGACTGTGTGTCTGTCCTTCAGACAATCCACCAACCTTGTGGATGTACAAGATTTGACTTGACTTGACTTCATGTCATTATTTGATGATGAACTGTACCTCCCTCGTGATATCCGGACTTAACTGTAACTGACTTCCATTGATCACACAACAACATCTAAAGAAACGACTCTTTACATATGACTATAGTGCAGATAAGGAGCATTGTTATGCACAAGTAAACTACCATGTTTCCTATGTTACAATAATGGCAACACTGACATTTCTTCCCATAACCTCTCCCAACTATCTCTTCCTTCCACCCCTCTTTTTTCATTCTTTCCACCAACTGGGATCTGCAAAGACCATAACTTTTCAACCACAATAATGCAGCAAACCTTCCAACAAAACAACAGGGCTACAGGTGGTTTGTAGGTTGTGGGAGCAGAATTAGGCCATTTGGTCCATAGAGTCCACTCCACCATTCAACGATGGATGATCTATCTTTCCCTCCCAACCCCATTCTCCTGCCTTCTCCCCTTGACCTTTGCTGCCTTGCTGAGAAGAGTGGAGGGACCTGATGAAAGTTCCCTGCAGCAGCCACCTAAACGTTAATGTAGCTCTCACAAGGATAGTTACTGAAACATTTTTTTATTTTTTTTAATATTTTTATTAGAAGCAAACATATTATGGTAAAATATAAATACATATTATAGGAAAAACTTTTCATGTATATCAATCATACATTATTAACATTTTTAATTGTGGATTGATTCTGCTTCTAGTTTTTTTTATATAGATACTAAATAAGAGAGAAAGAGAGAGGAAAAAACAAAAGAATTATGAATGTCAAAAAAGAAAAAATAGTGGGATGGGTTATTAATAATACGTCATTCGGAGATAGATTCGTAAATTATAAAGTATAACTTTTCATCTAGTCCTGAGTTCAAGCTTACTGAAAGATTCAAACAAAAATATTCAAACACATCAGCAATGAAAATGAGCAAGAATTTGCAACATTTTTGTTTATCTGGTACCTATCTCTGCCCATCTAACCCAGAACTCCAGGTCAGACTGCCTCCAGTCAGGGTTCCATGCCTCTCATCAAAGTAACCGATAACAATCTGAGTGACTGCTGCAGAATGGAATGATCCTTCGTGTCTTTCGACAACTGACTTCAACACAACATCCTCCATCTTTTCCAAACAGGAGCGATATACACTCGACACCTTCACTTTGCCTAATGTGTAAGTTTTAAGATTGCTTAACTGGCCCTCAAGTACTGGCTGAGCAGATATATTCCTCAACACCATTTTGGAAAAATTAAAAGGATTCCAGAACAAGGGGTCACAGTTTAAGGATAAGGGGGAAATCTTTTAGGACCGAGATGAGGAAAACATTTTTCACACAGGGGGTGGTGAATCTGTGGAATTCACTGCCACAGAAGGTAGTTGAGGCCAGTTCATTGGCTATATTTAAGAGGGAGTTAGATGTGGCCCTTGTGGCTAAAGGGATCAGGGGGTATGGAGAGAAGGCAGGTACAGGATACTGAGTTGGATGATCAGCCATGATCATATTGAATGGCGGTGCAGGCTCGAAGGGCTGAATTGCCTACTCCTGCACCTATTTTCTATGTTTCTATGATTGAATAGCAAGGAACCAGGCCCTTGGGCCCACAGAGTCCACGCTGACCATTAACACCCGTCCGTTCGCTCTAGTTCGATGTTCTCGCACTTTCTCATCCACTCACTCCCTTTTCACGAGGGGGCAATCTTTGCGGAGGGCAATTGGCCTACAAACACGCACATCTTTGGGATGTGTGAGGAAAGCGGAGCACCCAGAGGAAACCCACGCGGTCACAAGGAAAACATGCAAACTCCACACAAACAGCACCCGAGGTCAGGATTAAACCCGGGTGCTGTGAGGTAGCTGTGAGGCAGCATATTTCTTATCAACATTTATGATTTCATTCAGCTGTGATAGAATGAGCTCAAACCAGAAAAAAAACATTGTTAATTTCCAATCACACTGTAGGTGGAGCTGTTGCATTATATATCAGAGATGTGGCAGTGACTGTGGTATCCAGTTTATGGTGCTGGATGAATGAAATGACAAGTGGAATTATTTTCAAGATCTCACAGTGAGTTGCAAATAGGTTAAACGGCAAAATACACCAAGCACCCAGAAAGTGTCTTGTGACTAATGACCAGATAATTAATTCTAACAATGTTAGCTGAGCTGCAAGGATGTCAATGGACATTGAGATTACTCATCCACAAAATAGTATCAATAGTTCTTTCACTGTCCCACCCAAGAGTGCTGTAATATTCCTTATGAAAGATGATTCCTACAATACAGCAACACTCCCCAAGTAACATGATGGATTGCTGAGTCATGGGGTTAAACAGCATAGAAATAGGCAGCCCAACTTGTCCATGACAACCAAGATGCCCCATTTACACTAGTCCCACCTTTGGCCCATATCCCTCTGAACCATTCCTATCCATGTTTCTGTACAAATGTCTTTTAAATGTTGTTATGGTGCCAGGCTCAACTACCCCCTCTGTCATATTGTTCCATACGCCTACCACCCTCTGTGTGAAGATGTTACCCCTCAGGTTCCTATTAAATCTTTCCCCTCTCAACTTAAACAAATGTCCTCTGGTTCTTGTTTCCCCAACTTTGGGCAAAAGACTGTACATTCACCCTATCTATTCCTTTCATGATTTTATACACCTCTATAACATCAACCCTTGGCTTTCTGTGCTCCAAGGAATAAAGTCCTCACCTGTCTCTCCTGATAGGCCTGGCCCTCAAGCCCTGGTAACATTCTCTTATATCTTCTCTGTACACTTTCCAGCTTCACAACATCCTTCCGAGAGCAGGGTGACTGAAAATTAACACAATAATCCAAATGTTTCTTCCCAGAGGCAATTCGGACTGTAAACGCCTATCTCACCAGGGACTACAGAACGTTTTTCCTTCCATTATTTATTATGTAAAAGAATATGTGTGTTATGATTGTGTTTATAATTTGTTTGGTTGTTTTGTTGTTTGTCTTTTGCCCAAAAGTCCGCGAGCATTGCCACTTTCATTTCACTGCACATCTCGTATGTGTATGTGACAAATAAACTTGACTTGACTTGACTTGACTTGATGTGGTCTCACCAATGTCTTATACATCTGTAACATAACATCCCAACTTCTATAGGTGCACAAAAATGCTGGAGAAACTCAGCGGGGTGCAGCAGCATCTATGGAGCGAAGGAAATAGGCAACGTTTCGGGCCAAAACCCTTCTTCAGACCCAACTTCTATATTCAGTACCGACACGGCACGGTGGAGCAGTGGTAGAGTTGCTGCCCTACAGCAGCAGAGACCTACGTTTGATCATGACTATGGGTGCTGCCGGTACAAAGTTTGTACGTTCTCCCCGTGACTGAGTGGGTTATCCCCGGGTGCTCCAGTTTCCCCCCACACTCCAAAGGCATACAGGTTTGTTGGCTAATTAGCTTTGGTGAAATATAAATAATTGTCCCTAGTATGTAGGATAGTGTTTGTGGCGGGGGGGAATCCTGGTCAGCGCAGATTCGGTGAGTCGAAGGGTCTGTTTCAATGCTGTATCTTTACACCAAACTAAGACTGATGAAGGCCAATGTACCGAAAGTCTTCTTGACCACCCTATCTACCGGTGACGCCACTTTCAGGGAAGAGTGTCCCCGCACTCCTTGAATCCTCTGCACCTAGAAAGGAATTGACCACCTTATTTACTTGTGATGCCAGAAAAAAATGGGCTTAGACTTCTGAATCTCAGAAATGTATACCATAGAAAGTGTCCTTTAGCCCATCATATGCCAATCAGAAAAGTACAAGATATAAGATACAATATACATTTATTTGTCACAAGTGCCAGTTGGCACAGTGAAATGTGATCACCATACAGCCATACAATAAAATAAAGAACACAACACACGATAGAGTTCAACATAAAACATCCCCACACAGCAGAATCAGAAGTTTCCCACTGCGAGGGAAGGCACCAAAGTCAGTCATCTTCCTCTGATGTTCACCCGTGGTTGGGGCCTCCGGAGCCCTCCGCAGTCACCGCTACGGGCAGCCCGCCACTCAGACCCGCTCGCCGCGATGTTGGCGCTCCGACGTCGGAACGGGAGGCCACCCTCAGCGGCTTGGACCTCCAAACCGGCCGCTTCCCACCGGAGTCCGCAGCTGCTTAGGTTAATGCCTTTCACAGCTCTGGGCCTATAGCACTGCCCATCCAGTCACAGTTCTTCAATGTTCAACCAGTTTATTTACTGTGATGAGGGTTTGTGCCTCCAACTGCCCTTCCAGACTTCCAGCTGCAGACTCCCACCAGTCTGTGGAGGGCAAACATTTCCTCTCCTCTTCTCAAAAATGATGTTCCTCATCATCGTGCTCGCTCCCGCAGGCTTCTAGTCCCCAATTGTTTGACAAATAGGTGCTCATACAAACCACAACGCCTTCACAGATACTGATTTCAGTTGCCTTGTTCAAAACATTCCGAATAAATATCTTGAGTCAATTATAGATTGAGATGAAAATAATATTATTCTTTGTTTACCAGTCATGATAACAAATTGTTTCATCCTCTGCATGACCATGTTTTTTAATTTCTACACTTTAAAGCTATCATTCTTTAGAGAAACGGTGTGGATACAGGCCCTTTGGCCCACCGAGTCAGCGCTAACCAGCGATCACCTCGTACACTAGCACTATCCTACACACTAGGGACAATTTACAATTTTATGGAAGCCAATTAACTTACAAACCTGTATGGCTTTGGAGTGTGGGAGGAAACCGGTTCACCCAGAGAAAACCCACGCAGTCACAGGAAGAATGTACCAACTCCGCACCCACAATCAGGATGGAACCTGGGCCTCAGGCGCTGTGAGGCTGCAACTCTAGCCCTGCGTCACTGTGCCACCCCCATTCATAACTAAATGATCCAAGAGTCCATTTTAAAACTGCACACGGCCAATCTGATCGTACTATTCATTAGATACAATGCAAGCAACTCTCCAAGTCTCCCAAGAAGAACAAAATGCTTGACAACACCACACCACCAAGTTCCTGAGTCACACACTATCCAGACTTTCAAGTAAAAGTAAACTGCTGGAGGAACGGAGGCAGTATCAGTGGAGAGAAATAGATAGACGATGTTTTGGGCCTGAATTTATTTATTTAGCGAATGCAAAGTCCTTTAGCCAAGCAGTTGCCTCTTGATCTGCTGTATGAAGGGTGACAAGTCCTCCTTTGAGTCTTTGTTGAGGGCATGCTTCAATGATGTGTTGCATTGCTTGTTGCTCTCCACAAGCACACCGTGAGGTTGGACTGCTGCCCCATTTGTGAAGGCTGGCCAAGCAGGGGCCATGTCCAGTCCTGAATCTATTCAGTGTCGTCCACTGCTTCCTTGGGAGATTGGTGCCAGGGACCGGCAGGGTGGGGTCTGACACCAGATGTTTATTTGGGCCTGAAGAAGAGTACAGACCCAAAACGTCATCTGTCCATTTAATAAATAAACAAACAAAATAAACGCATAGTTTCGAGTAACACCCGTCCCTAATTGCACTGACTCAACCTAAAGCACTTCAACCACAGATGAGGTGTACAGAAATAACCAGTGACTAACTGCAAAAACAATTTAATAAACGCTCAGGAACATGGAGAAAGTTTTCACGCCTCATCAGAAAAGAATGTTTTTGTGTTAACTATCTCTTGTTATTCACTTCAACCAGTAATACGTGCTTTCATGCTTTAGTATCAACAGCCCGATTGGAGAGGGGATGACTGGGGTATGAGGGGGTCATTGATTATGAACTATCTACAGTTCACACTGGTTCCCTGAGATGTGGCGTTGTCATCTCCAAACTTGAAAATGGTGTTGGAGCAGAATTTGCCACACAGGCGTGAGTATATAGGGTGTTGAGTAAAGGGGCTGAACATGCATCTTTGTGGGGAATTATTGTGGAGGATCATTTTGTCACTTATCCTTACTGATTGCAGTCTATGGGTCAGGAAGTCAAGGATCCAAATGCAGAGGTGAGTCGGCGTCCTAGGTCCTGGGGTTGAGAGATGAATTTGGTTGGAAATATGGTGTTGAAGACAAGGATATACTCAGTAAAGAGAAGTCTGAAGTGGATGATGCTGTTATCCAGATGTTCCAGGGATGAGAGTGGTGCCAGGGATATGGTGCCTGTAATGGACCTATTGTAGCATTTGGCAAATTGCAGTTGATGAAGGTTATCTGGGAGGCTGGAGTTGATGGGTACCATGACCAGTCTCTTGAAGCACTTCATGATGGTGAGCGTCAGAGCCATTGGAAGGTAGCCATTAAGCCACTATACATTGTTCTTATTCGGCACAACCCATTAATGCCTTGGAAGAGACTTCCAAATAATCCCATGGTCTTTGGCCTTCCCAGTTTCTTAAACCATTTCCATCCCTGCAATCATCATTAAACCTTGCAGTTTCCCTATTTCACGTCTCATTTGTGCCTTCAACTGCCTGGGCATTAAGATCTGGAGTTTCCTCCATTATCCTATTTGCCCTTCTACTTCTTCCTCTGTGAAGCTTCTTCCTTTTTTGTGAAGCTAGCTAATATCATACATTTGTGCATTAGCTTTCCACTTATAGAACCTGCCTACTCTCACTTCTTCTTCTTCTTGCATATGGCATGCACAGTCTAACGTTGTAGGACAACTAGTTCTATTTGATCTTATTTGATTGTGCACACCAGGTTGATTGCATTTGTCGAAACAGGGCGGACCACGTGAAGGTTGCAATCTCCCACCCCGCCTACTCTCACGTAAACCATTGATTATTCACATTTATTTTGCTACATTTTCAGTGTCATATAATATGTTTCATTTGTTTCTTTGGATCTCTTGGCGTCATAAACGCCAGCACAACCTCAACTAAGATCCAATGAGGGGCATAGATAAGGAGACCTGTTCCAGTATTTTTCCCAGGGTAGAAAAATCTGAACCTAGAACACAAATATTTATGGTGAGAGGGAATTGGAACCCGAGGGGCAAACTTCTCTGCATAGAGTGTGGTGGATATACGAAAGGAGTGCCAGTGGAAGGTTTAGTTTTAGTTTTAGTTTTAGAGATACAGCATGGAAACAGGCCTTTCAGCCCATCGAATCCACACCGACCAGTGAAGTGATCCCCGCATGTTAACACTATCCTACACACACTAGGGACAATTTTACATGTATACCCAGCCAATTAACCTAAAAAACTGTAGATTTTTGAAGCGTGGGAGGAAACCGAAGATCTCGGAGAAAATCCACACAGGTCACGGGGAGAACACCCAAACTCCGTACAGACAGCACCCGCAGTCGGGATCGAACCCGGGTCTCCGGTGCTGTAAGGCAGTAGCTCTACAGCTGTGCTATGGTTCCACCCTGTGGTGTAGAGGTGGATCCGATTGCAATGTTTAAAAGACATTTAGACAGGTACATGTTTAGCAAAGGTTGAGGGAAATGTGTCAAATTTAGTTGGCATGGAAGAGTTAGGTCAAAGTCCTGTTTTCATGCTGTATAACTCTTTGACGTCAAACACAGAGGGCTTGAAAGTGAAAGTGCTCCTTTGACTGCTCTCTGTGGTAAGATTCTACAAGTAGGCCATGCTGCTTATGCCAGCTCTTCAAAATTAAGCATAAAAAATAGAAATAACACAGGAGGGGAAATGGCCTTGAGCCTGCACTGCCAAATCAATAAAGCTTCGGCTGAATCTATATCTTGTCGATTGTAAATTATCCCTAGTGTGTAGGATGGTGCTAGTGTTTGGGGATCGCTGGTCGGCGCGGGCTCAGTGGGCAGAAGAGCCTGTTTCCGCACTGTATCTCTAAACTAAACTTAAAACTCTTCCTCAATCCCCTAATTTGCACAGAAATCTAACGGCCTTAATCACTGAATATCTAGTCCTCTTACCTGTCCCAATGAGATCACATGATACCACTTCCCCTCTACCCATTCCGTACACTTGCAACTTTTTCTCCTTCCCAAGAATTTCTCCAATTTCATTTTGTACCTTACCGTTGAGACTTTCTCATCAGTCATCAACTCCCCTGCTGTTCACCCATGTGTGGTAAAGATATCAGTCCCAATCTCTGATCAGGGATCTACACTTGGAGAGTGCAGGCCAAAGTTCCCCGGAATTACGGAATGTCCCTACAGAGAGGGCGAGAATGATCGAGGAGAGTTTCATGTGTGTGGGGGAGGACCACCGAACAGTTTTTAAATCAACGTCATTCGTTATCTATTGGGTTAACTGAAAATCGCAAGTGGAATGTAACCTGTCAGGTTGAGTCACATTGTAGGGATCGAGGAATGTGACTGCTTTTGTTTGCTGCATTGGACGACAGGGAGTGTTGTACTAACACTTCCCGCAGGAGATTAAGTGGGTGGGGAAGTTTCCAAATGTTTCATTCTCATTATCATTGCCGTCATCACCGTCAACAAAAATAATAACTACTATATAAGGTAATTTTATTATGCCGTCAATATAAAATAATTGTTTTAGTTTTAGAGATAGAACGTGGAAACAGGCCCTTCGGCCCATCGAGTCCACGCCGACCAGCGATCCCCGCACATTAACACTATCCAACACACACTAGGGACAATTTTTACATTTCCCAAGCCAATTAACCTACAAACCTGTACGTCTTTGGAGTGTGGGAGGAAACCGATGATCTCGGAGAAAACCCACGCAGATCATGGGGAGAAGGTACAAACTCCGTACAGACAGCGCCCGTAGTCAGGATCGAACCCGCGTCTCCGGCTTTGCATTCGCTGTAAGACAACAACGCCACCGCTGCGCCATCGTGACCGTCAGATGGCAGCACAGTAGTAGAGCTGCTGCCTTACAGCATCAGAGACCCAGGTTCGATCCTGACTACAGGTGCAGTCTGTACCGAGTTTGTACATTCTCCCTGTGTCTCCCTGGATTTCCTCCGGGTGCTCCAATTTCCTCCCACACTCCAAAGACGTACAGACATAGGTTAAGGGCTTCTGGAGATTAGTATGTACGATAGTGCTGGTGTATGGGGCGATTACTGGTCCTCACAGACTCGGTGGGCCGAAGCTTTCGGCGCTGTATCTCTAAAGTGAAAAAGTGGAATCTCTAAAGACACCAAAAAGTGCCTTACAATCAATTAAGTACTTGTGAATTGTTAACGTTATGGCAAATGCATCCATTTTTAACATAGAAAGCTCCGAGATATTCAGCGGTGAGAGGAGTTTGCATTCTTACAGCGCCTGTTATAAAACCAATATTGAAGCTAAGCCATTGGTATAATGTAGAGAATTTACAGCCGTCCAAAGACCCATCAAGTTCCCACAAACCGATGGAAATTTCATTGTTCTGGTTCATATTTGGTGCATTTAACAAATAATTGTCTGTGGAATTCTCTGCCTCAGGGGGCGGTGGAGGCAGGTTCTCTGGATGCTTTCAAGAGAGAGCCAGATAGGGCTCTTAAAGATAGCGGAGTCAGGGGATATGGGGAGAAGACAGGAACGGGGTACTGATTGGAGATGATCAGCCATGATCACATTGAATGGCGGTGCTGGCTCGAAGGGCCGAATGTCCTTCCACAAATTAGGGGACCAAAACTGCACACAATACTCCAGGTGTGGTCTCACTAGGACCCTGTACAACTGCAGAAGGACCTTTTTGCTCCTATACTCAACTCCTCGTGTTATAAAGGCCAACATGCCATTCGCTTTCTTCACTGCATGCTGTATCTGCATGCTTACTTTCATAGACTGATAAGGACCACCCCCCCAGATCCCGTTGTACTTCCCCTTTTCCCAACTTGACGCCATTTAGATAGTAATCTGCCTTCCTGTTTTTTCCTGAGTGCCAAGTCATCCTTCGTTGTGGATCTGAGGAAGAGGTTGGACATTTATTTGGTGGGATCAGGACTGATGGTTGCATTGGGACATGATGGAAGTATCGTGTGGACGGCATTTTGGACTTTGAAGATCAGAGGCGTTACCAGAGGGGAGATGGTCTGTGGCATGATCATGTGGTGTGTGATGAGAGGAATCAGGTTGTTGAAGAATGATTGATTCTGAAACTAACAAAGATATGATCACTATCTCCAAAATACCCTCCCACTGACACAGCAATCACCAGCCTGATTATATCCCCTAAGAATAGTACCATTACTGCCCCTGCTCTAGTTGGACTAGCTACATCCCAAGTCAAAGAACTCTCGTTAATGCCTTATAAAAAAACTCACTTCTAAGCCTTGCTCGTTAAAGTGTTTCAGTTAATACTAGTGAAATTGAAATCCACTATTACTATACCACTATTATTCCTGTAATCTCTGAAGAAGGGTTTTGGCCCGAAACATCACCCATTTCCTTCGCTCCATAGATGCTGCTGCACCCGCTGAGTTTCTCCAGCATTTTTGTGTACCTTCGATCTTCCAGCATCTGCAGTTCCTTCTTGAACAATATGCCAGCTTAGTTGTTTCCTGGCTGATTACATGGAGTGAACTCTCAGCAGAGCGATCCCTCCCTTTCTTCTACTTATACGGCCTTGTTTGAGGAGCCTCTGTGATATCCTCACTCATTACTGTAATAATGGACTCCCTAATCAATATAACAATGTTCACTTCCCTTTTTTTATCAACTTCCCTTCCCACAATCAACTTCTCATGCCTCGAGATTTAATTCCTGGAATGTTGAGTTGTCATCTCGTCTCGTCAGTTGTGCTCTGTGATAGACGCAGCATCATATTAGACTCTAGAGATACAGCGTGGAAACAGGCCCCATCGGCCCACCGAGTCCATGCCATCCAGCAATCATCCCCCCCGTACACTAGCACTATCCTACACACTAGGAACTATTTTACAATTTTTGCTGAAACCAATTACCTTTACGTCTTTGGAGAGTGGGAGAAAACTCACGCGGTCACAGGGAAAACGTACAAACTCCTTACAGCCAGCTCCCATGGTCAGGCTTGAACCTGTGTCTTTGAAGCTGTGAGACAACAACTCTGCCACTGTTCAGCCCCATATTCCACATATTTCCTTAAATGGAAATCTAAAAGATTTCTGATCGTCTGGATAAGTCCCTAATTAATGTTTGATGTTGAATCATTGAACAGAGCACTCCCTGATCCAATTTCCAAGAATTGGTGCATTTGCCAGCAGTTACCTGGCATGCTAGTACCTGTTAATGCCTTGTGGGGGCGCTCATAGTAAATGCACATCTAAGTTTTTTCTTTGCGACTCAAACAATGATTTCATTTTGAAGGAAGTTGATTCTAACTTTCTCCACGCAGAGTGCGGAGATCAGTGAAATGACAAAAACCAGCAGCTTACACCGCCATCTGATTAAACTGACACACTTTCAATGTGGGTGAGGGGTGACTGAGCAAAACCCCACCGCTTGTCGGAGAAACAAGGAACAGCAGATGATGGTTTACACACAAAAAAGACACAAAGTGCTGGAGTAACTCAGCAGTAACTCAGGCGGCATTTGTGGGGAGCATGGATAGGTGACATTTTGTGTCAGCAGCCATCTCTTATTTGCCTGCACAAGAAAAAATTGGACAGGTACATGGATAGGATAGGTGTAGAGAGATATGGGCCAAATGCAGGCAGGTGGTACTCATGTAGATGGGACATGTTGGTCGGTGTGAGCAAGTTGGGCTGAAAGGCCTGTTTCCACCCAGTCTGACTATGACATAATCCATATCCCTCCACTCCCTGCATATCCATGTGCCTATCCAAAAGTCTCCCAAAGACTACTATCATATCTGCCTCAACCACCAATCCCAGCATAAGTTTATAGTGTTCAATAGCCTGATGGTTGTTGAGAAGAAGCTGTTCCTTAATCTGGAGCTCTGATGGTTGTTGAGAAGAAGCTGTTCCTTAATCTGGAGCTCATGGTTTTTAGACTCCTAGACTTTTTTCCCGATGGCAGGAATGAAATGAGAGGGTGGTGTGGGTCCTTGATGATGCTGGCTGCCTTATTGAGATCCCTTCGATAGATCCCTTCTAAGGTGGAGAGGTCAAGAACCCTAACAATTACCAGACTTTGTCCTGCCCTTTCTCTCTGACATTTTTATCCCCCCCACACCCCACCCCCCTCCCCCCAACACCACAATCATTCTATAGAGGGGTCCCAATGTCAAAGATCACTTATCCATGTTTAGTTTAGTTTAGTGATACAGCGCGGAAACAGGCCCTTTGGCCCACCGAGTCCACGCCGACAAATGATCACCCACACACTAGTTCTGTCCCACACATTAAGGACAATTTACAGAAGCCAATTAACCTGCAAACCTGCACGTCTTTGGAATGTGGGAGGAAACCAGAGCACCCGGAGCCAACCCACGCAGTCACAGGGAGAACGTACAAACTCCACGCAGTTCTCCAGAGATGTTGCCTGACCCGCTAAGTTACTCCAACACTTTGTGTCTTTCTTAATGTGTAAACCGGCATCTACAGTTCCTTGCTTCTGAATCTGTTTTGCTCTGTTCAAGTAACACTGTTCAAGTGGCTGGATTGAGGAACTGGTGAAGCTCAGCAGTACCTGGTTTGACCTGCATTTAGCCTGTACGTTTTTTTATTATTTGTGAATGATATAACTGTATATATCATCTATTCATGTGTAACACTCAATATTGCCCGAATGTCCCAAGGCCAACAGATTGCATTTCATCTCATGGACATCAGGCAATGCTCTGGTGGAATGTGGGTGGATCAGGTACTTGGTGATGTGGGAGGACTGGGTAGACTTGGTTTATACTCTCTAGAATTTAGAAGATTGAGAGGGGATCTTATAGAAACTTACAAAATTCTTAAGGGGTTGGACAGGCTAGATGCAGGAAGATTGTTCCTGATGTTAGGGAAGTCCAGGACAAGGGGTCACAGCTTAAGGATAAGGGGGAAATCCTTTAAAACTGAGATGAGAAGAACTTTTTTCACACAGAGAGTGGTGAATCTCTGGAACTCTCTGCCACAAAGGGTAGTTGAGGCCAGTTCATTGGCTATATTTAAGAGGGAGTTAGATGTGGCCCTTGTGGCTAAGGGGATCAGGGGGTATGGAGAGAAGGCAGGTACGGGATACCGAGTTGGATGATCAGCCATGATCATATTGAATGGCGGTGCAGGCTCGAAGGGCCGAATGGCCTACTCCTGCACCTAATTTCTATGTTTCTATGTTTGGTGCCGAGGTGAGATGCGGACTCACTTCCTTGTCTCTTTAGACACACACAAACGTAATTCAATGAAGGTGGGATCGAGGAGAGAAGCAGATAAAAAAATGTCAAGCCAGTATCGCTGTTAGGTTTCCTAATTCTTGCAAATTTTACAATAAGATGCACCGTAATGTTACTGGCAGGGTAAGATAACATGCTGGTGCATGGGCTTTGCTGTTACTCATGTTCTTGGTTTGAGTCATGACTGTGGTCTATCTTCATCTACACATAAGTGCGGCTCATTTTCAAAGCATGTTGTCCTCCACAGACTCAGTCTCTGCTGTTGCAATGATCTTAGCCAAACTGCCGGCTGTTCCTGTGCTGGCCATTTAGTGCTCTGGGGCACTTAGTACTGCTACTCATCCAAGGGGTTCTGCCTGAGAGGTTTGTCTATCATTATTTCTCCCAATCCATCTCTATTTCTAGCTTTGTCACTGCCTTTCTGCCACAAATGTAATCCTTCTTTGTCTTTCAATCGCTCTTTATTTTCTTCCCTCTCTTTCTTTCATCATCCAGCTTGCTTTCTCTTCTGCCTCCATCAAATGCTGCCTTTCCCTAACTGATACTGTCTCTCCCAGTTTGTGTCTCTCTACCTCTGTCTTCTTTTCTCTCTGCCTTTATCTCTCTGTCTCTTTGATACAAAATGCTGACATAGGAGTCTCTAAACATGTGACCAAATTTTACTTAAACCACAGGTCTTGACGCATCAGCAATGAAGTCGTTACTCTGCTGTTCAGACAATGACTAGGACAAATATTTCTATACATCTTCAAAAAAAGAACCATGCTTACGTTTTTCTATTTACCACATCCTCTTTTATCCAGGGCCATTTTTTTGGCCACAGTTTTTCAAAAATATTTTAATCAATATCTTATAATCTCAACCATTGGTTATTTCCAGGTAATATGAGAATTGAAACAACAATCATGATAGCACTTCACACAAAGATTGCAATGGTTTGAGATTATTGTGGATAAGGATAAGATGGGTCAGGTGAAAGTGCTGAATAGGGGGAAAATGGTTTGCAACCGCATGAGGCAGACCTGGGAAAAGAAGACAAAGGAACTGCTGATGTTGGACTCTTGTGTAGAACGCTAAGTGCTGGAGCAACTCAGCAAGTCAGACAGCATTTGTGGAGGAAATGGACAGGCGACGATTCAGGCCAGGACCCTTGTCGAAATCTGAAGAAGGGTCCCGACCTGAAATGTCGCTTGCCCACTCCCTCCCCATAGATGCTGCCTGACCCGCTGAGTTACTCCAGCACTTTCTGTTCATCTGGAGAGAGTGGATCTGGAGAGGGAGGGGCTGTTTGGGGATAAATCCACATCTGATGTGTGAGCATCATATCTAGAGCATATTGTTATTAATAAGGAGGCGATGTTGGTTGACTTGGGAAACATGAAGGTGGATAAATTGGTGCCCAGACATGGCGTCTCACCAACGAGATTCAGTTCAGTCTGAAGGGTCTCGACCCGAAACATCACCCATTTCTTCTCTCCAGAGATGCTGCCGGTCCCGCTGAGTTACTCCAGCAATTTGCTTCTACCTTTGGTGTAAACCAGCATCCGCAGTTTGTTCCTACACTGTTCTAGTAAATCTTGTCTGCGCTCTCTGCTGTGCATTCGCACTGTACAGTGCAGTGCCCAATATCCCAGCCGTAATGAATCCAATGTATTAACAAAGTTCAACACAACTTGCCTTTGTCCCCTGTACCTTCAGTTACAAACCCATGCAAATGGTTGGCACTGTTGATACTGCATATTTTTTTAAACAATGTGACCCATCACCCTGAGTGTATTTCCTATTGGAAAGCAGATCGATTAGATCAGGCGAAATTGTTTAATTTCGCCCAATGCATTTAATAATGGTTTTCTCGACAACTGAACCACTTTTTCAACCCGAAGGTAATCGCTGAGCGCATAACGAGCTGGGTTCAGCTGGAGGTCCACAGAAGTTGGAAGAATTCTGCTTACTGGGAATAAACTCGGATACTTCCCGTCTCTCGGGCATGCACAAACTAACGCCGATTCACTTACTCATATCACTGAACTGACTCAGGGAGCTAAGATACTTTAAAAAAAAACAGTAATATTTTTTCTGAAGAAGGGTTTCGGCCCGAAACGTTGCCTATTTCCTTCGCTCCATAGATGCTGCTGCACCCGCTGAGTTTCTCCAGCATTTTTGTGTAACTGGTAATATTTTTTCGTCTGGTTTCTCGATTCACACCCAAAGGATCACTGGCCTTCAAGATGCACGGTAGTGTACATATTGTGGTAGTCAAAATATAATTGTTACAGTTGGTGTAAATATCTATGCACCCAATTTGGATTATTAGCTTGTTAAATCAACCGAAAGTTCCAAACATTTTATATTCAAGAAAGTCCAAAAGCGGCGACGGAAAATTAAAAATGACCCCCACCCTCTCGTCTCATCCGGCCAGTGATGTGATGGACGCTGGGGTCTGGGCCAATCGCTGAAAAGTCCCCCCCCCCCCCCCCCCCCCGACGTCATGTCCGTTATTTGGCTTTTCAGCGATGCGTCCATTCGTGTAGTTGGCTTTTCGGCGTCATGCCCTTTCGGTTATTTGGCTTTTTAACGTTGCGTCTGTTCGGTTTTTTGGCTTTTCAGCATTGTGCCCTTTCGGTAATTTGGCTTTTCGCCGTTGTAAGCTTTCGTTTATTTGGCTTTTTAACGTTGCGTCTGTTCGGTTTTTTGGCTTTTCAGCATTGTGCCCTTTCAGCATTGTGCCCTTTCGGTTTTTTGGCTTTTCAGCATTGTGCCCTTTCGGTAATATGGCTTTTCGCCGTTGTAAGCTTTCGGTTATTTGGCTTTTCGGCGTTGTTTCCGTTCGGTTATTTTGCTTCCACTTCTTCGCTTCAGCATCTCGTCCTTCGACGCCACGTCTGCACACGGGATAAATCCCCAGGGTCTGATGGAATCTTTCCCAGAATCCTGTGAGAGGCAAAGGAGGAGATTTCTGGGGCTTTGACCGAGAAATTTGTGTTCTCTTCAGCCCCAGGTGGAGAATCTTGGTGGAGAAATGGCAGGCGGCATTTAGTCCACACAGGTGTGAGGTGAGGGAGATCAAGTACAAGAGGAAAGTGGACAGTAAATGGCAGAATATTGAGACCCTCGATATACAGAGGGGTCTCGAGGAGTAAGTCCCATTGTTCCCTGAAAGTGGCAACACAAGTGGATAAGGTGATAATGAAGACATGGATTATACAAGACATTGAGTATAAAGGTGGCAAGTCACATTACAGCTGCATAAAGGGCACATTTGGAGTATTGTATGCAATTGTGGTCAACACACTACAGGAAGGCTGTGGAGACGTTGAAGTGTACAGAAGAGGATCACCAGGATATTGCTTGCATTGAAGCATATTAGATATAAGGAAAGGTTGGAGAAATGTGAAGCTTTCTCTAGGCTGTCAGAAGCTGAGGGGCAACCTGATAGCAGTATATACAATTATAAGAGGCTGAGATAGGATAGATAGTCAGATTTTATTCACCGGATGGAAGTGTCAAATACTATAGGGCAGAGGTTTAAGGTGAGAAGGGAAAAGTTTAAAGGAGGTATGCGAGGTAGGCTTTTTGCACAGAGTGTGGTAGGTGCCTGGAATGCATGTGGTAGAAGTAGATACAATGGCAATGTTTAAGAGGTATTTTGACAGATGCATAAACAAGTGGGATTTGACCCATGCACAGGTAGATAGATTGGTGCGGACACGATGGGCCGAAGGGCCTTTTCCTGCACCACACTCCCCCAATGTTATTCTGATCCTGGCTGTGGAGATACTGGGAGGTTAATTCTTCAGTCCAACTCGTGGCCCACAATCGAGCACCTCGTCCATCCCAACAACTAATGACACGTGCGTGACTCATTGTGACTGCGTTATAACGGTTAAAGAAATGGACAACTAATGCACTGGTGCAAAAGGTGGCGATACTGCAGTGGAGACACAGGCTCAAAAACCATTTGCCTTGTGCATGTTGGGAGCTGTAGTGATTGATTGGGCTCCATAACTGCCAGTGTACGCTCTTTATGGAAACTGGGTGTGTGGGATGACGCAATGTAGAGAAACGTTAATTGCATGACTAACGTAAGCCTTACCTGACCTGGGACAATTGCACCTGTTCTTAAAGTGTTTGATGGGAAGGTGTAGCAGCAGCAATACTATATACTTAACTTATGCACTGCATTGCCCTGCGAATATTTGATGAGCAAATACAGAGTAGCTCTATTCAATCTCTATTCAGTCTATTCAATCCTCACCGAACTTGTCTTTGGAATATTGAATGGAATAATGTCAAGGGAATGCTCCTCTTAATCTGATTTGGGATGAGCGTTTTACCTTAATGTGTCCAGTGATGGGTCTGGAGCATGCAAATTGCCCAACTGCCCAGAATTCTTTGTTGGAAAGTATGGTTGCTCTATTCAATTTGTGGCCAATTTTCCTGTTTCTTCCTCTCAATATGTAATGGTAGGTTGAGAAAATTCTTGAAGCTGAAATTCCTCATCCAACCCCTTCTTGTGGCTATGATTAAAAAAAAAACTGAATTAGGCTGAATGGGAGATGTTACTGGATAATAAATAGGTAGATCATGAATGATACGTGCTTCGGAGTTCCTGGGTTGGCAAAAGATCCGTTGTCAACCATTAGCATTGATATGCATTGGAAGGCCTTCATGTTTTTTGGTACAATCTGCTTCAGCTGTCCAGGCCAGAGTTAGTTTAAAAAAAAGGAACAAGGTGCTGGAGTAATGCCCCTGTCCCACTTAGGAAACCTGAACGGAAACCTCTGGAGACTTTGCGCCCCACCCAAGGTTTCCGTGCAGTTCCCGGAGGTTTTTGTCAGTCTCCCTACCTGCTTCCACTACCTGCAACCTCCGGCAACCACCTGCAACCTCCAGGAACCGCAAGGGAACCTTGGGTGGGACGCAAAGTCTCCAGAGGTTTCCGTTCAGGTTTCCTAAGTGGGACAGAGACTCCACTCAGTGGGTCAGGCCAACATCTCTGAAGAACAGAGATTGGTGATGTTTTGGGTCTGGACACTTCTTCAGTCTGAAGAAGGTTCCCAACCCAAAACGTCACCTAGCCACATTCTTCAGAGATGCCGCCTGACCTAATGAGTTACTCCAGTACTTTGTTCTTTTCTTTTGTTTCTGCAGTTCCTTGTGTCTCCAGAGTTGGGTTAAACTGTGACTCACTATTCCGAGGTTTCAGAAATGTGACGTGGCTATTCTAGGTGGGAAGTGACCGCAGAACTTCTGTCAAAAGGTTCCCAGGAAGAACTGAATATGCTGAAACGTGGAATGGGTCAGTCGGGAGTTGGGAGTGATAATACTGGGGGAATGGAGGAGGAAATTGGGAGCAGATCAAACATTGAGGAAGGAAACAATTTTCACTGAAATATTTCCTTTTGAGGCACTCTGCTGATTGAAAGTCCTCTCGACATGACCCCATCAGGTGACCTTAAGCAACCCAGAGATAGAGGAAGCGGTGTATAGGGTGGGGGTGGTCCAGAAACAGGGGCCACAGTTTAAGAATAGGGGGTGAGCCATTTAGAACAGAGATGAGGAAACACTTTTTCTCACAGAGAGTTGTGAGTCTGTGGAATTATCTGCCTCAGATGGCGGTGGAGGCAGGTTCTCTGGATGCTTTTAAGAGAGAGCTGGATAGGGCTCTTAAAGATAGCGGAGTCAGGGGATATGGGTAAAGGGCAGGAACAGGGTACTGATTGTGGATGTTCAGCCATGATCACATTGAATGGCGGTGCTGGCTCGAAGGGCTGAATGGCCTACTCCTGCATCTATTGTCTATTATCAATTGGTCGGTCAAAACTAGTTGTAAGAAGATCCTGAAAAGCACTGTGGTTCAAGTCTTGAGTGAAGTGCTTGATAAAGGGGCCTTCCGGGCAACTCGGTCACAGAGTACACAGTTTACGCAACCTCCCCTCTGAGCTGCCTGCACTGGTGTGGCCCCAAACCTGCTCTCTTCCTTTTGCTAACCTAACAAACGTGCGTGTGTTACTGTGCTCCGTTCTTGCTCCCTATCGCCCGCTTTTGATGCAAGTGCAGTTTTTCCCCCCTCCCCCCTCCTTCCATTGTTCTCAGGATGTGAGAGGATGAGGTTTTTGGTGACCCCGTTTGTTGTGGTCCCTTTCATCATTTTTGCCTGTTCCTTCTCAGACAGGAAGTAGGTTTAATTAGGTGGGAGTTTGGCTGCTTCGTAACGACAAAGGTTCATTTTTTCTACTTTGCTCAAAAACTATTTATCGTCGAGCAAGCCTCAAAGGTGGAACGGTGAAGGGGAACTGGTCGCAGCTGCCAAGTGGCAATAAGGAACGCATTGGGGGATGGGGGGGGGTCAATGAGAGTGATCTCATGGAGAACATGAACCTCATCAGTTCACTCCGCACTCTGTCCACAAACAGTCTGACCTGGTCACAACACATCGCAGCACTAGTTAAGAGAGCGCAGCAGCGCCTGCACTTTCTGCGCCGGATGAGAAGAGCTCACCTCCCCCATCCCGTCCTCACCACTTTCTACAGGGACACCATAGAGAGCATTCGGACCAGCTGCATCTCTGTCTGGTTTGGGGACTGCAAAGCCTCCGACTGGAAGTCCGTGCAGAGAGTAGTGAGGACTGCTGAAAAATTCATCGTGACTTCTCTTCGTTCAATCGGGGACATTGCGTGCAAACGTTGCTTGTCCAAGGCCAGCAGTATTATAAAAGACCCCACACATCTCCATCATGGACTGTTTCCTCTGCTGCCCCCGGGCAAAAGGTATCGCAGTATAAGGAGCAGAACGGCCAGGTTTTGCAACAGCTTATTCCCCCGAGCCATCAGACTCTTGAATTCCATGTAAAGTGCCGCCACTATTATCTATTTAATCTTTTTATCTATTTTATCCTTTTGTTATTTTATGTTGCACGGTGAGCCAGATGCAACGAAATTTCGTTCAGACTTGCATTTGTTGGTGTATTTTTGAATGACAATTAAATCTTTGGTTAGCTAGCAACATAGCCTGGAGCAGGCCAAGAGGACAGACAACTTCCATGGCACGGATGCTCACAGGGATGGTTTTGTGCGTTGTTACTTACACCATGATGCAGATGAAGAGACACTAGCTGACACAAGAGCACAGTTCCAATGGTTCTGACTCACTCTGAGGTACGGTTGTATCGTCACAGATCCGCAAGTGGGGAGAGGCCTCTGGGGACGCTGACATAGCTGGGGTGAAGTTTCGGGTCTAGACTGTTCGGAATGCGATTGCTAAGTGGAGGTGGTTAAACTCGCTGTTGGAGATGGTCAATGCATGGCATTTTTGTAGCACGCACGTTACTTACCACTTATCAGTACTTGTCTAAATGTTGCTCACATCTTGCAGGATGTAGTTAAGGGCTGCTTCACATGCTGAGGTTTTGCAAATGAAACTGCAGATTAGTTACTATGGACCTCATCTACTGTATCGGGTGTTTCTGAAGTGGGCTCTTGTAAATCGGCGATTCTATAGGCAGACTTGATGACCATTTCGTTGAACACTTACGTTCGGTCTGCCTGTGCCTACGGAATCCCCTGGTTGCCAACCATTTCAACTCAAAGGACAAAGGACATTTATTTGTCACGTACACCAATTAGTGTAGTGACATTTGTCTTGCCATGCAGCACATAGATAAAGATAAGACTCAACATTAAAGAATTGAACAATAAACATAAAAAAACATCCCCCCACAATGGTTCCCATTATGAGGGAAGCTACAGTGTCCAGTCCCCATCCCCATGTCCACCCATAGTCGGGCCTATTGAGGCCTCCGCATTTGTCGCTGCGACGGCCCGATGTTCCAGGCCGTTCTCGCCGGATGATGGTGCTCCGGCGTCGGGAGAACCTTCTCAGCGACTTGGGATACCCTTCACATTCCCACACTGACCTTTCTCTCCTAGGCCTACTTCATTGACAGAGTGAGGCCACACGCAAACCTCATATTTCACTTGGCTAGCCTACAATCTAGTGGTATGAACATTGAATTCTCTAATTTTAAGTAACTTCTATTTCCTCCCCTCCCATCCCCCCTTCCCCTGCCCCCATCCTCCACCCTAGTCACTTTACGAGTTTCATAGTTCTCCACATTATTTTCTTCTTGCAATCATAACTTCCCGAGCCAACAGTGGGTTTACCAGGCACCGCCCTGCCTGAGGACATTTGTAGACGGCCGTGATCGCTCCTGGTCTTTTCTCACCTCCAGCTCCTCATCCTCCGCCCCCTTCTTCAGTCTGAAGAAGGGTCCTGACCCAAGATGTCACCCAGCCTTTTTTCTCCCAGAGATGCTGCCCGACCCACTGAGTTACTCCAGCACTCTGTGTCTATCAATAGTGCAACCATTAGTGGACTTCTCCACTGATCATGGAACACCCATCATTGATGAAGGGGCTGGAGATGGATACACTTGGGTCACGGCCTGGTGGAACTCTCAATTCTTTGGATCTGGGGTCAACGGTGAGGGTTCCAAGCATTATTGCCTTTCACCTGTACGCCACAGTGCCAACACTCAGATGGATTTGCCCTGCCTGTGTGTCAACAGGGAATGTAATGGGCCGATCAAGGGAGAGTTAGATTTAACTCTTAGGGCTAAAGGAATCAAGGGATATGGGGAGAAAGCAGGAACGGGGTATGATTTTAGATGATCAGCCATGATGATATTGAATGGAGGTGCTGCCTCGATGGGCCAAATGGCCTACTCCTGCACCTATTTGTCTATATTTACAAGTTATGATTCTGTGAGTGGGGTTGTGTGTCAGGCGGTATCTTGATTAGTATGTCGGAGAGTTCTCCCAACATAGGTACCAGTTTTCACATATTTTGTCTTTGTTTGGATGACTGGGCAGGGAATCTGCTGTGCCAGCACAAGTAAGAATTTCATTGTTAGACACAAAATGCTGGATGAATTCATCGGGACAGGCAGCATCTCTGGAGAGAAGTGACGTTTCAGGTCGAGTCCCTACTTCGGACTGATGCCAGGGTTGTGGGAGGTGCATAGACAAGCAAGTGTATAGATAAGGATGTCAGGGGAGTGGGAATTTCATGTTTCGAGACACATCACAATAAAACACCCTTGACTTGACATTCATGCCTCCAGATATGTTGCCTCAGTTAATGCCTAGGCTGAACCTGTGGTGATCCAGTGAGTTTTGTTCCTTCTCGGTTTGAAATAGCAGTAATGAGCTGAACGACATGGTAGACTAATTCCTGAATCATCCTGCAGGCACTGATTCTTATTGAGGTACATATCTGCATTCACTGACACTCACTAGCATACTGTCCCACAAGAACACACTCTCGCTGAAGAGAGTTCACAGTTCATTGGGATACAGTTTTATGGGCACTGGCTCACACAGCAGTACAGTAGTAGGTACACCAATTTTAGGTGGACTTTTTAGGCGGAGGTGCATTTAGTTGGTTGTAAGCAGCTTTCAACCCAGTGGTATGAATCTTTTGTTTTGTTTATTTTTATTAGAAGTTAATACAGTACAAAACAGTACAGTGGAACCTAATTTTAGGTGCCAACTATGTAATACCGTAATCCATTCTATGTACAACCTCTAGTTTTATGTTATGAGAAGGAAGTAAGCAAGACAAGAAAAAGAAAACAATAGAAAGAGGAAAAAGTGGAAAAAATAGATGGTAGAGAGTAGAAAAACGTGAAGTGTGTATATAAAAAATAAAAAAGAAAGAGAGAAAGTGGAAAGTAGAAATAGAAGAGAAGGCCCCTTAAAAGAGAAATTTTCAAATCTGTATTCGGAGATGTAGATCTATCCGCGTCATGAACTGAAAATCAGCAATCTTTACGGTACCGCTGCATCACATGATTCCAAAAAGTCGATGAAAGGAGACCAACTCCTTAAGAATTGGTCATATTTATCTATTAGTCGGAGTCTCATTTCTTCAAGGCGTGCTATGTCCATCATATTCCTAATCCACATTTTAACAGTTGGTGTGGTTGTATTTTTCCAAAATTTAAGTATCAATTTCTTTCCAATTATTAACCCATAATTAAAAAAAACATTTTGATCTTTATTTAAATTGGTATCTTCTCCTATTATTCCAAATATAATCCATTCCGTTTTGGGTTCTATTCTTGACTTGAAAAGCTTTGTAAATATATCAAATATATCACTCCAAAATTTATTCAACTTTGTACATCCTACAAATGAATGTGTTATATTAGCGTTTTGAAACAAACATTTATCGCATCTGGGAGAGACGTTTGGATAAAATTTATTCAACCTCGTTTTTGAATAATCAGTGGTATGAATCTTGATTTTGCTAACTTCAAATAACCTTTGCATCCCCTCTCTCTCCATCCCTATCTCACCCAAGTCGTACCAGCTTCTAAGTCGTCTTGTTGCGACTCAGTGCCTGTACTCGTTTTCACCCAGCCCACCGCCAACAATGGCTTGTTTCCTTTATCATCATTACTTTTTTGCATAGCTTTCATTCATTCGTTCTACATCTCTCTACATCACCGTCTATATCTCTGCAGTTCCTTGTATTTCCACAAAGCTGTGTAGAGTTTACAAAGTGCTGGACTACCTCAGCGGGTCGGGCAGCATCCTTGGAGAACATGGACAGGCAAAGTTTCGGGTCGACCCTTGGGTCTCGACCCAAAACGTCACCTATCCAGTGTGAAGAAGGGTCCCAACTCAACACATCACCCGTCACAGTCTGAAGAATGGTCTCGACCCAAAACGTTACCGGCTATCCATGTTCATCAGAGATGCTGCCTGACCTGCTGAGTTACCCCAGCTCCTTGTGTCCTTCTGTGTATTAACCAGCATCTGCTGTTCATTGTTCCTCCACTGTGTAGAGTCTACTAGATGATGACTTTCACTCAGACTAGGCTATTCCCCGGGTTAACACCCAAGCTAGCATTCTACAAAGTGAGGTGCTAAGTTCTGCAGTAATGAAGAAGGTACACAGCAAAACAGAATCTGCCTGGCAGCGGCAACAAAGGATTGTTTATTGTTTGAGCACTTTGCGTCTTTGAAGAAGAATTACATAGTGCTTGCGAACAGATCTTGCAGGCCAATTACCAAGAATTCCTGAATGAAATAAATTTGCGATAATATCTCGAACTCTGGTGCTAACACTTTCAGTATGAGTTTGTAGTGAAGCGCGCACGGCTAGTAATCAACTTGTTGTGGTAAACCAGAGAGCCAGGCAAGCTGGCTGGAGACATTTGCGCAGTCTGCTGGGCGTGCAATGTTTCACGGGCTGATTCATTTAGAAAGTTTCTGCTGTTTTGTTTGTGCTGATTACTATGAGATATATGCCGAACCCAAACGGTTCCCGTCCGCACTCCGCGGAAGTTGAGGTGCAGTAGCGAATAATTGGCACTTCGATGTTAACCCTTGAAGTCCTGGAAATTCAAACAAACTGTGAATACTGGAAGGCATTAATAGAAATGCAGCAGAAGTTTTTATTTTTTGCAACGGTAAAGAGACAGGAGAGAGTTAGAGACATCCTCATCTGTTTCGTGTTTTAATTAAGTATATTATAGTCACGTGTAGACAGTGAAAAACAGTTGTTTGTGTGCTATCCAGTCAGAGAAAAGATGATACATGCATACAATCATGCCTTCCACAGTGTGCACAGATAAAGGATGAATGGTACATCATTCAGTGCAAGATATAATATTGAAGTCCAATCAAGTCCGATTAGAGATAGTTCCAAGGTCTCCAATTAGGTGGGAGGTCAACACTGCATTCTAGCTGATGAGAGGACTGTTCAGTTGCCTGATAACAGGGAAGAAACTGTTCCTGAATCTGGAGGTATGCGTTTTCAAACCTCTTGCCTGATGGGTGGTGAAAGCAAATTTCAAAAGGTCCAAAAGAATCAATAGTTGAAAAGAAAAATAACTACATGGTTGAACACTATCAACAAATAAATTCAATGAGCATCTGATGAAAGACAAGAGAACACAATGTCACAACTGAAAAGACAAAAGATGTTGGTGTAACTCAGCGGGTCAGGCAGCATCTCTGGAGCGAAAGGATGGGTGACATTTTGAGTCGGTACCCTTCTTCAAACGTCTGAGGAAGGGTCCCGACCTGACCTATATGTCAGGTGATTTCATGGGTTTTGGACCCATTCATTTCTCCAGAACTATTTACTCGTAACTGCATTTCCTCATTCCCATAGGACCCCATGGTTAAATACTACTTTCGGAAAATGTAATACTGTATCTTCTATTGTGACTGGTCTGTTCTACAAGCTACACACTCTTTCCCAAACTCCACTCCATTGATCAGTGATGTACAGCACTTTGTTGCAACTATGATTGTTTTTAAAGTGCTCTATAAATAAAATTATTATTATTATTATTGCACTTTCCATGAATTAGAATCTTGGACCATTTAGCTCCCAACTCCGGTCAATCAGTAACTGCATTTACTTTAATAGGTCAAATCTGTACATTTTGGTTGGTGTTAGTTATTCTTGCAGTGCAATTTGTATTCAGATATGATGCCTTGAGATTTTTTCCTCTCTCTGTATTGCCACATGTCTATTTAATGCAAATTGTAAAATAAGTGAGACCATAGAATCTATCATTGTGGTTTATGAACCTCTCTGACGCAGATGCTATAGGAACAGTTGAGAGGCATTTGCCATTAAATGGGGAAATGCAAAAGGTCTGGTTTGAGAAATGACACTTCACCATTAGCTGCAGCTACTTGCTATCTGTTTCCAAGTAAGATGCACTGAACAGTGTTAACTGCAGTCTCATTCCCCCCCCCCCCCCCCCCCTCCGGTTTTAGTTGTCGATTTTTAAAGAATGAAAAAAATAAAACACTTACCTTCTCTATTTCTTAATTTCTGATTCTTTCTATTTCTCCTTCGGTCCCCGGTAGAGTTGCATCTTCACAGCGCCAGAGAACCCGGGTTTGATCCCGACCTTGGGTGCTGTCCATGTGGAGTCTGCACGTTCTCTCTCTGACCATGTGGGTTTTCTCCAGGTGCTCGGTTTCCACCCACATCCCAAAGACATGCAAGTCTGAAGGTTAATTGGCTTCAGTAAATTGTCCCTCATGTGTAGGGAGTGAACATGAAAGTGGGATAACGTAGAACTAATTGAACAGGGATTAACATGGACCCGATGGGCCGAAGGGCCTGTTTCCAACCTGTATTTCTGAACAAAATTATTGAATTCACACATTACTTTACATTTCATTCTCAGTTCCAATGCTGTCAGTTTGAAAAATTTGGATTCTTTAGAGTGATAAACAGTTCTATTCTTTCAATAGACAATAGACAATAGACAATAGGTGCAAGAGGAGGCCATTTGGCCCCTCGAGCCAGCACTGCCATTCGATGTGATCATGGCTGGGCCATGATCATCCTCAATCAGTACCCTGTTCCTGCCTTCTCCCCATATCCCCTGGCTCCGCTATTTTTAAGAGTGCTATTTTCATGGCCGAGACATCTAGTTTTCCTCACATTTTCAGCAATTTGGCACACACCAAATGAAAAAAAAAGTGGGAGGTTTATCCTGTGTCATTCTGTGTCAATATTATTAATTAATGCAGGCAATTGGGATTGGTGTAGATAGGCCTCATGGTTGGCATGGACGGGTTGGGTGAAGGGCTGACTTCTATGTTTCTGCAGCTCTATGACTATGACTCTAAACTCTGACAACTTTTCTGAAAAATGAATCCTTAACTGAACCGTATTCCCTCAGTTTAATTTAGATTAGAGATACAGCACAGAAACAGGTCTTTTGGTGTACTGAATTCACACTGACCAGCCATCCCTCTACACCAACGCTGTCCTACACACACTAGGAGCAATTTTCTATTTTACCGAAGCCAATTAACCTACAAACCTGCACCTCTTTGGAATGTGGGAGGAAACCGGAGCACCCGGAGAAAACCCACGCAGGTCACGGCGAGAACGTACAAACTCCGAACAGACAGCACCCCTGGTCAGGATCGAACCAGGGTCTCTGTGCTCTGTAAGGCAGCAATGCGACTGCTGCACCACTGTGTCGACCCTGTTCTGCACCAAAATGGTAGCATTGAGCATGTCAAACCATGAAGCATTTGTTTGGAACAGGAACAGAAAAAGGATGGGTGACGTCCCACAGGGTCTGAAGATGGGTCCTGAACTGAAACATCTCCCATCCTTTTTCTCCGCAGATGCTGCCTGACCCGCTGAGATTCTCCAGCACTTTGTGTCTACCATTTGTCACACATAGGGAATGCGAGGTCAGTAACAAAACGACCATTTAATTAATTCTTATTATTTAAAATGTACAGATTTTCCATTTTCATTTGTGAAGACCACTGTGACCACTTGGATCACTTTGCTCTCCGTAACTTAAAAAGATGCTGACTTATGGAAAATCCTTATTTTAATGTGTTCAGCAAGCATGGGGAAGGTTGGTTGATGGCAACAGAAGAAGTGAATCACTCACCACAACATACCCAGCGTCTCACTTGTTTTCGCCTGGCGTGGTATTGATCTGATTGTTCTATAGTGCCCTTCAGGATATTGATAGTAATTTCATCAGATATCAGGAGGAGGCAGTTTATTGCAAATGTCACACAGCACAAATGTGAATGCTGCCATGGTGCATAAGATCACAGAGTTTCACACTGTTAAGTACCGCACGTGGATCTGAACTTAGTACAATCATAGGCAACCATCCCTTCTGGCCACATGTGAAACACCTTTGCATCAGCAGTGAACTGGCGGAGAAGGTTAAGCTTAAGACACCGGCCAGTGGATCTCCTGCACCATAAAGCTAGGGATGAAATGATTGATGTTCATCTCGCCCAGTGATATTCTTGGTGCCAATCATTACTCCAGCATCGGTGTGCTTTCCTCTTCAGTTTCCATTGATTCCATTTTCGACAAGGTTTCTTGATGGCAAAGTCAAGTATCAGCATGAGGTCAAAGCCAATACTCTCACTTCATTTCTGAATTAAATATATCCTTGTAACAAGTAAGATGGAGTCATATAGTGTGGAAACAGGCCTTTTGGCCTAACTTGCCCATGCAACCAAAATACCCCATCTACACTAGTCCCACCTGTCTGGGTTTGGCCCATATCCCTCCATAGAAACATAGAAACATAGAAAATAGGTGCAGTAGTAGGCCATTTGGCACTTCGAGCCTGCACCGCCATTCAATATGATCATGGCTGATCATCCAACTCAGTATCCTGTACCTGTCTTCTCTCCATACCCCCTGATACCTTTAGCCACGAGGACCACATCTAAATCCCTCTTAAATATAGCCAATGAACTGGCCTCAACTACTTTCTGTGGCAGAGAATTCCACAGATTCACCACTCTCCAAATCTATCCTATCCACATACCTGTCTAAATGTTTCTTAAACATTGCAATGGTACCTGCCTTTACTACCTCCACTGGCAGCTCATGCCATATGCCCACCACCCTTTGTGTAAAAAAGTTACCCCTCGGGTTCCGATTAGATCTCACCTTGAACCTGTGTCCCCTGGTTCTCTATAATCCTACTCTGAGCAAAAGACACTGTGCATTTACCCAATTTATTCCTCTGGTGATTTTGTACACGATAAGATCACTGAAGATAGACACAAAAACCTGGAGTAACTCAGCGGGACAGGCAGCACCCCTGGAGAAAAGGAATGGGTGACGTTTTGGGTCGAGACCCTTCTTCAGTTAAAGGACACTCTTCATCCTCCTGTGCTGCAAGAAATAAAGTTCAAGACTGCTTAACCACTCCCTATTACTCAAGCCCTCGAGTTTTGGCAACATCCTCGTCAAATCTTCTCTGCACCTTTTCCAGCTTGACAACATCTTTCCTATAACACGGTGACGAAAACTGAACACTATATATGGCCTCACCAATATTTTATATAACTGTAACATGAAGATATTTAAGTACTAAGTCCAGTGTATTTTTTAAGATAACTGGGTTTTCAAAAGTAAACATGCTTAACGTGTTTTTTTCAGTTACTATCTAATTGCCACCACACCTATCTTTTGAGTAGGCCCGATAGCCAAAGTCTCAGAATCTCTCCATGATATTAAAATGTAAAGAGGGCGACACAAGTCTCTGCATAGGCAGTTGAAAGCTTACAACTCTACTCCGCCCAACTGGCCCGGAATTTGAAAAACATAAGATCTGGTTATTACTCACTATGCTTTGGCTAGTTAGTCCGACCAAAAGTTCGTTGACATAAATTTTTCAACCGCAAAACAAATTTGCATTTTGTGTAACGGTTTCTGTACCCCAGCCCGTGTTACCGACAATAAGGTGTTTTTTTTCCAAATGCTAATGCAGAAAATGCGATATTTAATTTTCACGCAGAAGTTCCCAGGAACAGGAAAGTGATAATGACCAGGTAACTTGTTCCTTGGTGAGGTTGGTTGCGAGGGGAATGTTGGAGTGCAACACCAGGGACAGTTCTTTGGCCCTTTCAGGAATGATGTTGTGGCATTTACTGTATTACCTCTGCCCAAGAGGATAACCAACTGCTTTGTTTGAAGGAGCTGTAAAAGTGAAGGATTGTATTTAAAGGGATAGTACTGAGGAATCACTGCACTGTTGGAGGAGTGATAGTGGGACATCACTGCTCTGTTATTTTTTGTTGGGTTTTTTTAGCCGTTATCATTTATAGGTAATTTTCTATATGGAACTGAATCTATAAATGTTCTCATGTTACAAAAATAAAGAGATGGCATTCAATAAAACCCAATTGACGTGATTGAAGATGCAAACAATGACCATCAGAATGGACAGAAGGACAAATATCTCATTCTCTTCAGTTGCTTTCACTCCGAACAATTGTCTTGCTGTCATTTTTCCGTTGCTGTTCTTTGAAACTGGCTTTAACTTTGGCTCTTTTCATGGCTCCATCCCAGGCAAGATCCACGAGGCCTCCTTGTTGCACTATGGCTGCTTTTGCTCAATTGGCGAACTGTACAGCATCCTCCTCCTCCTGCCTTGCCATTGGAGGCAAGTAACATGTTGCAGACAATGGCCCAACCACTCATCATCTGGTAGACGAAAAATGCGGGGGAAACTCAGCGGGTGAGGCAGCATCTGTGGAGACAAGGAATTGGCGACGTTTCGGGTCGAGACAGGTAGGTCACCATACCTTCTTCAGACAGGTAGGTCATCATACCATACTTACTGCTGGCCCAAAAGGCATCCCCAAACTGAGGGCCATACTTGATTGCAACTGGATAGATAGTGCCTCCTCAACGCTTCCCTTGATCACTGCACTGTTGGATATGTGGCACTGAGAGATCACTGCACTGTTTTATTTTAACAAAAGTAAATTCAATCAAATCGAAACAATACCAAAGAAACCCACCACCATAATACAAAATCACCCAATTATCTGAACAAATGTCCCTAAATATTACATTCATAAACAACTATATTACAACCCTTGTCAAGGATGCAATCCACCCCCGCGGTGCCCAGCGGTCCCGGAAATACCCCAGGGCGCCCGTGGACAGCACGGAGGAGTCCCTTTCTAAAAGCAGTGGGGCGTGGACATAACCTCACAAAAGGGGCAGACAGCCAGCTCTTGCAAAGATCACTGCACCTTTATTTAACCAAATATAATTTTAATCAACTCTTTACAAAAACTCACACAAAAACTCAAACAAACCGACCACCATAATACAAAATAAAGCAAATATCCTTAAATATATAAATCACTATTTCCCCATCCTTATTGAGGGTACATTCCACCCACCGCGGGGCACAGCGGTCCCGGAAATCCCCCAGGGCGCACGTGGACAGCACGTGGTCTCTGTCTGAAAACCCCTGAAAAGGGGCAGGCAGCCGGCTCGGGCAAAGGTCACTGCACTGTTGGATATGTGCTACCGAGAGGTCACTGGACAGTGGATCACTGAAGGATTACTACACTATTGACGGGGTGAGAAGGAGAGATCGCTGCACTCACGCAGGTGCTGCAATGTGGGATCACTGAACTCGTGGAGGAATGGGAAAGAGAATTCTCTGCACTTGTGGTGGAGTGGGAATGAGGGATTACTGCACTGTTGAATAAATGGTTATGGAAACATAGAAACATAGAAAATAGGTGCAGGAATAGGCCATTCGGCCCTTCGAGCCTGCACCGCCATTCAATATGATCATGGCTGATCATCCAACTCAGTATCCTGTACCTGCCTTCTCTCCATACCCCCTGATCCCTTTAGCCACATGGGCCACATCTAACTCCCTCTTAAATGTAGCCAATGAACTGGCCTCAACTACCTTCTGTGGCAGAGAATTCCAGAGACTCACCACTCTCTGTGTAAAAAATGTTTTTCTCATCTCGGTCCTAACAGATTTTCCTCTTATCCTTAAACTGTGACCCCTTGATCTGGACTTCCCCACCATCGGGAACAGTCTTCCTGCATCAAGCCTGTCCAACCCCTTATGAGAGATCACTGCTGACGGATGATGATCTGCTATGATGAGACTTATCGGCAACGTGGTAATGTTGGATCACTGCCCTGGTGGAGGTGGGATCCCAGTGATTCAGGGATCGCTGAATTATTGGAGATCCAGTAATGTAGGATCACTGCAATGTTGGAGGAATGGTAACATGGGAGTTGCAATGTGGGACCCCCGCACAGTTGAAGGTGCTGTAATGAGGATGTGGTAAAGAGGGTGAGGAAAGTCATGTCATAAATCATAAATGATAGGTGTAGTATTAGGTCGTTCGGCCCATCAAGTCTACTCCGCCATTCAATCCTGGCTGAAATACATCTCCCTCCGAACCCCATTCTCCTGCCTTCTCCCCATAACCTCTGACACCTGTACGAATCAAAAATCTACCTATCTCTGCCTTAAAAATATCCACTGACTTGGCCTCTATAAGCCTTCTGTGACAAACAATTCCACAGATTCACCACCCTCTGACTGAAGAAATTTCTCCTCATCTCCTTCCTAAAAGAACGTCCTTTAATTCTGAGGCGATGGCCTCTAGTCCTAGACTCTCCCACTGGCGGAAACATCATCTCCACATCCACTCTATCCGAGCCTTTCACTATTGTGTATGTTTCAATGAGGTGTTGCCCCCCCAGGCAATGAGGGTGTGGTAATGAGGGGTCACGGCACAGATGGAGGTGCTGTAATGGGGGTTCGATCGCTGCACTGGTGGAGGTCCGGTAAAGGGGGTACTCATGACGACAGTGTGATTATGGATGAATCCTGCCCCACCAGACGTGTAATGCTGAATTGAGGCTTGATCCAGTCAGGTCAAGTATAGAAATTACAAGAAAAATAATTTTAAAAGTGAGAAATTTGCATTTACCTCCCTTTGATGATTTCAGGAGAGTCTAATGTGCTTCACTGGAAGTGGTGTGCTTTTGTATCACAGTCCCACCTGTAATAGCGTATCAGCCAAAGTGCGCAGAAGACGATCCCACAAATGCAAAGTGAACATGACAAAGATATTCTGCCTGGAGCGTTGTAGGTTGAGTGATGGATAAGTGTTGACCAGGATACGGTGCAGTACTTGTTTGAAGTAGCGCTGCTTTATATGCATGTGATTGAGTAGCTGAGGCCTCTGTTTGCTTAGCCTGAATAATGGGCCCTCCCTGTTACCAAAAATAGATTAACTGGCTAATCATCTTTTTTTTTGCTTTTTGCAGCATGCAATGACAGGTACTTGTAAGATAACAACCCCTATTACTGCTCTAACTGCACCACATCTTGTGCCCAACCCCCAGAGGTGAAAGTTCTGCCTTTCACAAGCTCCCTTGTCACAGAAGCAGCACAACAGGATGTACTTTCACTGGTCCTGGTGGGAAATCATTTGGCGTGGTTTTCGAGAATAAAATCTGTAATTGTGAAGTTTTTAATCCTTCGAAAATGTTATCGCACGTAGTATTTGAAATGCATTGTTCCCATCGCAACCCGGCGTGGCTTTAATGGCCGCGCATCGTAGCCGGGGGCTTTGACTTTGACTTGAAATGCAATGGAGAGATAAGTTGGCCTTCCATCAAGGTTTAGCTGCTTGGGTCTATTTGTTTGTAATGTATGCTGCAGAAACGGCATTTCGTTTGGACCTCAAGGGGTCCAAATGACAATTAAATGTATCTTGTATCTTGTATCTTGTATCAAGGAGCTGCATTGGGAAAGTGCTTGAATATACATTTGAGCAAATGCTACACACAGCCAGCTCTGCAGAGCGGAACAGAAATTCATAGGCAAGACCTCTGTGCCTTGGGTTGTCATTAAGATTCATCAGTAAGAGGCATTAGTCACTGCTTCAGGCTTCCGTGGAAGTGGATGAAGTGAGGCAGGTGGTTTCAATGGGATAGGTTTGTTAACTGCACTGCTCTGCGGACTGGGACAGTCTTTAAAATTAAGTTGCAGTATGTGAGGGCATCATTAGCAAGGCTGCCATTTATTGACTATCTCTTGGTACTCCTGAGATGTGGCTTATCTTGCTGGGCCATTTAGGAGTGTAGTTTGGAGCCAATGTGCTTGGAACATGACCAAGACTTGGAAATGCCTGCTATGTTCTGTGTGCTGAAGCAAAGCAAGAATTTCATTGTCCTATCTGGGACACATGACCATGAACTTGAACAATAAGGCAAGGTTTTCTTCTTTAGAGGATAAATGGACCAAATTGTTTTTCTGGCAATCCACAGTTTTACCGATAAATATTGTATCATTTTGCCCTGGTGAGATTTAAATGCACATGCTCTGAGATTATTAATTCAGGCCTATAGAGTATATTGATTTCATCTGCGGGACCAGACCTCCCAATTCAGATTTCAGGCTAACCAGGCTCTAGAACACGATGCAACACTAACCTGAACTGTGAGCCCTTCTCCTGTCTCCAACATCCCTCCTCCCCTTGCCAGCCTTCTACTCTCTCTGAACCTTTTGTTGTCCAACTGCAAGCAACTGTCTTGATGCCTCCACTCCCCTTACCCTCAGTCAGAAGAAGGGACCTGACCCAAAACGTCCCCCATCCAAGTTCTCCAGAGATGCTGCCTGGCCCACTACGTTACTCCAGCATTTTGGGTTCACCTCTAGATTATTACTCATTAACACAGCCCCCATCACACCAAACCCAGTACATTCGGGCATACATCAGTCTACATTGAAAGTCCTTCACTCAGAGTTTAGAGTTTAGTTGAGACTTTAGAGATAAAATACAGAAACAGGCCCTTCAACCCACCGAGTACCAGCGATCACCCCGTACACTAACACTATCCTACACGTAAGGGACAATTTATAGCAATGTTACAAAATTTTGAGATTTTAAAAATCAAGTCTGCAATTTATCCCATCAGATAAAGCATAACAATAAGTTTAATTTGACACCAAATTCACTTTCATATCTCAAGTATTAAAAAAGTTATGGCCATTTTCATACTCGGAAATTAGCATCTTGTTCCCTATTGATTTTCAATGGACATTACAAAAAAGCTGTGATCTTGGATAGTCAACAGGCCATTTCTTAAGGAAAGATTAACATTTTTAAATAGTGTCCAAAGATTATTCACAAATAATTCACAATATAACATGATTTTTATATCTAATTTACATTAATTTATAGGCCAAATGGAAGGAATTTAGTGTTCAATTGCTGTAAATAAATGCCCATTTAAATCGGCTTTCCAGTGGGTTTCTGTGAACGCGCTGGTTTAGAATGTTGACAGCGCGCTAGATTAGTGCCCTCAAATGCCGAGAAAAATACTGCGGGATATAAAAAGCCCAAAATGAACTACTCGCTATAGATAACTTTAATTACAGGGTTAAATATATGCCCCATTTAATGTAAAAATAAGGTACATACCTTTAATTGTTTGCTCTATAAAACCCTGGGGCTGCGAGAGGTCGCGGAATAAAACAGTAATTTTAAGACTATTATAACTATATTATCGAGGCCTATAAAACTAATAATACCTTTTGCGACCGGGTCTTGCAGCGATTTTTCGTTAATGATTTACTAGGCTGAACATGTGCGATTAGTACAGCCTAGTAAAAATCGCGTTTTAAACCCGCCCCCTCCAAACAGCGCCGAAATCGCTGACATGGCTGAGGGCAGATTCCCAATGGCGATTCAGGTAGGTTTTGTAACATACCTACAATTTACAATTCTACGAAAGCCAATTAACCTGCAAACATGTACGTCTTTGGAGTGTGGGAGGAAACCGGAGGGCACGGTGAAAACCCACGTGGTCACAGGGAAAACGTACAAACTCCGTACAGACAGTGCCCGCAGTCAGGATCGAACCCGGGTCTCTGGCACTGATTAGGCATCAGCTTTACCACTGCACTACTCTGCCACCTCTAACCGCAATGGGACAATAAATACAACTTTCCAGCAGTTCACCCACTGCAAAAATCAACTAGTGCCTTGATTTTTAAATAATCTTCATTGACATCTAATCCTTCCTGTTGCTTCACTGATCAGTGATTCCCACATGTCCCACTTCAGTAAATCTCCGGTTATCTATAGAATCCCTGGAATTCTATCCCAAACTGCTCGTCTCTCTACCTGTTCTCCTTCAAACTTTTCTTAAACTCTCGTTTTGACCGAGCTTTCAGTTGCAGGAGGCCTGATAGAAGTAGATAAAAGGTCGATCAGAGGAGGAATTTCTTAAAAAATTTAACAACTTGCATCTTCTAAATCTTCTAACTTTATGTTCTGATTTCAGTCGTGTGACATGAGCATTGGTTTAAAATCTTGTGATGATAATCTGTCCTAAATAGATAGTCACTTTATTTTTAAACGTTGACACACAGACAAACCCCCGCATCAAGAAGCCAACCTGGAATCTATACCCACCTATGCCAAGACAATGCAAAGTGCTGGAGAAACTCTGCAGGTGAGGCAGCATCTCTGGAGAACATGGATAGGTGTCATTTGAACCCTGAACCCTTCTTCTGACTGGTTTTGAGTTATATAAAGAGGATGGATAGGCAAGGACTTTTCCCTTGATGATGAGGGATGTTCCTATGTTTGTTTATAAAACCAGTCTGAAGAACTGATTTCCCAAACCGAAACATCACCTATCCATATACTCCATGGATGCAGCCTGACCCGCTGAGTTATGCCAGCATTTTGTGGCCTTTTGTGTAATCCAGCATCCACAGTTCCTTATTTAGAGTGTTTCCACCTATGCCAACATCAGCAAAAGAGCAATCGAAAAGGAAAATACTGCAGGTAGTGATGATAAAGGTAGTTGATCTGAAATGCTAATGCCCTCACAGCTGCAACCTAACATGCATATTTCCGGAATTTCCAGTGTTATTATCAGGCAAACAGTCCTGCCCTGAGCTGAACTGTAGGAGGTGTTGCACCGTCTCCACTTGCCTGCATGTCTCATGTTAATCTTTCAACACCTGCCCGTTCTTTTTTATCTTCCGCATTGCTTGGCGTGGGAAGAATGCCGCAGGTCGGCAGGGCAGGCTCCTGCCAGGATCTACAAGGGTGTGAAGCATCACCTTGCCCTCACATAATCTGATCCGCTCCAGTATTTGCAGGGTCGGAATCTCAAGGTGTAGTTTTTGAAGAACAAAATTTTTACAACCTCAGGTGCACTTGGGGATGACGAACAGAGATGAATGTAATCTCTCAGGTCAGATGATCAGCTGCTCCTGATTGAGCCAAAGACTAAGCGGAAGCTCAGAGGGGACCGTGCCTTTGCTGTGTCGGCTCCGAGATTGTGGAATGAATTGCCTCTGCACGTTAAACAGGCCCCTTCTCTAGCTGTTTTTAAGTCACTCCTGAAGACATATCTACTCTCCATGGCCTTTGTAGACCAGTGAGGTGTTGAATTGTTTATTAACTTTATTTGCTTGGTTTTGCTGCGTTGTTCGTACTCGTGTTTTATGTTTTTTAATATATTGTTTGGATTTTTGTATGTAATTTATGCGCCTCGTGTTAGTTGTATGTTCTGTTGTTCTGCCTGTTTTATGATGTCTTGCTTGTTTTCTTTTTTCTGTACAGCACTTTGGTCAGCTTTGGTTGTTTTTAAGGTGCTTAACAAATAAAGTTATTATTATTATTATTATGAATCTTCTGTTTGCGTGTCAGATTTTAAATATGGTGGAGAAATAAGAAATAAGGCCTAGACATACAGTTCAGACTTTAGGCTTTTAGACTCTAGAGATACAGCATGGAAATATGCCCTTCGGCCCAGCAAGTCCACGACGACCAGCGATCACCCCAAGCGCGACGACCAGCGATATCACCCCAAGCGCTGGCACTATCTAGGGACAAGTTTACTATTTTACCAAAGCCATTCTATTCTAACCTATAAGCCTAAGATACACAAAAATGCTGGAGAAACTCAGCGGGTGCACGTTGCCTATTTCCTTCGCTCCATAGATGCTGCTGCACCCGCTGAGTTTCTCCAGCATTTTTGTGTACCTTCGATTTTCCGGCATCTGCAGTTCCTTCTTAAACCTATAAACCTATACGTCTTTGGAGTGTGGGAGGAAACCGGAGCACCCGGGGGAAATCCATGTGGTTATATTAAGAACGTACAAACTCCGTACAGACACCACCTACAGTTATGCCCCCTGTCCCACTTAGGAAACGGAAACCTCTGGAGACTTTGCGCCCCACCCAAGGTTTCCGTGCAGTTCCTGGAGGTTCCCGGAGGTTTTTGTCAGTCTCCTCCACCAACCCCCGGCAACCACCGGCAACCTCCTGGGAACCGCACGGAAACCGCACGGAAACCTTGGGTGGGGCGCAAAGTCTCCAGAGGTTTCCGTTCAGGTTTCCTAAGTGGGACAGGGGCATAAGAATCAAACCTGGGTCTCTGGTGCTGTCAGGCAGCAACTCTACCACGGTGCAACCGTGCCACCCTTGATTGTTATAATAACTATTATCATATATTAAATATTGAGATTGAATAATGGACAACATTGGGGGAAAAATAATATTAATATTTATTAATCACTACAATTTGCAAAATTCAACATAATTTTATCGACCTGATCAAAGTATATAAAATTAGGAGAGCATAGATAGGGTAGACAGTCAATAGATGGGTAGGAAGGAACTGCAGATGCTGGTTTATACCAAAGATAGACACAAAATGCTGCGGTAATTCAGCATCTCAGGAGCAAAGGAATAGGTGACGTTTTGGCTCGAAATGTCTGAAGAAGGATCTCGACCCGAAACGTCACCTAGTCAATAGATGGGAGTGGGAGTGCATTCTTCTTGTGGTAGAATCCAGAATCCAGAACATATGATTACTGTTTAATAATAAAGGGGTTGCCTATTTAAGACGATTTTTTTTCACTCAGATTATTGGGGGTCTTTGAAACTCTTGCCTTCAAAGGAAGCAGGGTTTATAAAGACAGCATTTGGTAGATTCTTTGATGCGCAAGGAGTAAATAATTATCCTGAGTCAATGGCAATAGGGGGGTTGAGAAAGCAGATTTCTATCCTATTTAGTGACGAAATGAGATGAAATTTTAATCCCTGAAGGTTCCAGAACATTCCTGGCAGGTTACAACTCCACTCCACAGAGTGCGTACACTTCCGCTGCCTGGCAAGACAGCCTGCAGCATCTGGTGTAATGTTATACACTTTTCCATTTGGTTCAGTGAAAGTGCCGACAGATTGGTTGCTCTGCGTCTTGAAGCTCCTGTTTACTGTTGAAGTAGATATAGTGTGAATAATTAAGGAACTCAGCTCATGTTTGCGCTCAGTGGAACAATGGAGTTCATTTCTGCCCTTTAAACCGCACTCTCGATTTCATGTTGAGAATCTTGAAAGGCAAGACGGTTCCTCGTATCTCCTGCAGCCCAGCGGCTGTTGTGCTGAAATTGTCATTGGACATTAGACACCTGTCAGTGGCAGAGGTTGTAGGATCACTGTGTCATGAACATCTAGCCCCTTCTACGTTCCAAAGACATGCAGTTTTGCAGGTTAATTGGCCTCCGAACATTGTCCCTAGGATAGAATTAGTGTAAGGGTGAATGTTGGTTGGTGGTCCGAAGGGCTTGTTTCCACACCGTTTCTCCAAAGAACTAAAAAACGTCAGGTGCGTGGGAACAGCACTTCCTGCCGGCTCCACTCAAAGTGGTAACCCAACTAATTTGGAAATATATCACCTGTCCTTTATGGTCACTGAGTCTTGGGACTCCCTCTTCACCAGCACTGTTTGAGTACCTTCATCAGAAGGACTGCAGTGGTCCAAGAAAACTTCATCACCGCCTTCTCCTTCGCAATAAAGGTCTAGCCAGTAATGCTCAGATCATTACAAATGATTAATTGGCAAAAACAGGAGGGTAAGTGTTCCCATATTTTCAGTGTCACATTAGCCTAATGGGCGGTGAGTTTGTGAAATCCCACTGATGAGGTTTAGCTGAGTTGCGAGACTGCAGCCTGGAAATCATCCACACCACAGCAGTGGCCTGTCAGTGTTGGGGAGATGAATTAAAGATGTCCATCAAACATTGTAGGAAGGAACTGCGGATGCTGGTTTATACTGAAGATGGACACAAAATGCTGGGGTAACTCAGTGGGTCAGGCAGCATTTCTGGAGAAAAAAGCTGGGTGACATTTCGGGTCGGATCCCTTCTTCAGACTCTCTTCCCCTGTCTAACGAAGGGTTCTGACCCAGAAACATAACCCTACCTTTTTTTTCCTAGAGATGCTGCCTGACCCACTGAGTTAGTCCATCCAACAGTAGTGTCCTGTCAGTGGTGAGGAGGTGAGTGAATAGTGCTCATTAAACAGACTCTCTTGCCCTGAACACATTGAGCTTCATGAGTTCTGTGGCAGCTCCACCAATCCAGGCAAGCACAGAGCCTTCCACTTGCTACTGACTTGACTTAACACCAAACAAAACGGCAGAGTAGGCTTTGGGAAGGTGAAGGTTCAAGAGAAAACTGACTAAAAGGTAGAAGCCCGGCTCTTTGACGGTGCACGGATTTGAAAGGCAGCTGGCAGAGCTGTTGCCTCAGCTGGAAGAGACCTGGGTTCAATCCTGATCTCGGGCGCTCGCTGTGTAGAGTTTGCACGTTCCCCCTGTGAGCAGGTTTGTAGGTTCATTGGCCTCTGTAAAATTGTCCCTAGTGTGTAAGATGGGACTAGGGGATAATAAGTGTTCGGCACGGACTAGAAGGGCCGAGTTGGCCTGTTTCCGTGCTGCAATGGTTATATGGTTATATGGTAAGGAGTGGATGAGAAAGTGGGATGACATGGAACTCGTGTGAAGGGGTGATCGATGGTCAGTGTGGACTCGGTGAACTGAAGGGCCGGTATCCATGCTGTATCTCTAAACTAAACTAAACCGGTGAATACGGAGAAAGAAATGCTTTACAGAATTTATAAGATGTAATGATTGGAAAATTGGCCTGATCGATAATACGATAATGCCCCTCCTACTTTGTACGTTTAATGCCGCCAACTGAAAATAAATTTCTAAAAGTTTCGAAACAAATTTAATAGCCCAAAATAGACGTGCCCCTGATATTTGTGGTGTTGGGGAATTTTTCCGTTGTCATAACAAGAGTAGCTGAATATCAAAAGGGCCACAGGTTTGGAAAATAATCACAAATGTTGCTATTTCGATTTATCCCTGTTCAGTTTAGGCCAATTGGTAAAAACCCAAAGAGAGCTGGGGCCAAAACGATACCGGAAATGACCTTTACAGATCAGGCACAAAACTGGAGCTCAGCCCCACAAAAAGATGTTGCGTGTTGGGGGTGGGGTTCAGTTTAGTTGAGTTTAGCTTAGAGATACCTGGTGTTGATCGCTCGGCATGGGGGAGCTGACATCCCCACCGATGCATGAGCTTGATCACCCTGATATGGAGGGCCCAACCGCCAGCTACGGGAGCCAAGATCATCCCGTCGACAGAGGGCTCGAGGCTCCCGACCGTGGGAGAACAAAGAAGGGAAGAGATTGAACTTTTTTTCGCCTTCCATTACAGTGAGGAATGTGGAGGAGTCACTGTGGTGGATGTTCATGTTAAAATGTATTTTGTGTGCTTTGTTGCTTTTGAATGGTATGACTGTACGGCAAATCAAATTCCTGGTGTGTTGCAAAACATACTTGGCTAATAAATTATGATTATGATTATGATTATTACAGCATGGAAACAGGCCCTTCGGCCCACCGACTCCGTGCCGACCAACGATCACACGCACACTAGTTCTACCCTACACACGAGGGACAATTTACAGAGAACAATTGACCTACAAACCCGCACGCCTTTGAGATGTGGGAGGAAACTGGAGAAAACCCACTTAGTCATAGGGAGAACGTGCAAACTCCATACAGGCAGTACCTGTAGTCAGGATCGAACCCAGTTTTCCAGCACGGTAAGACAGTAACACTGAACCTCTACTGCTGTGCCACTGTGCTGCAAATTACAATGTTCAAGACTGAGATGATCACTTCCTAAATCAGTGTGCATTTTCCTTACAGTTCCTTGTTTAAACTTCTCTTGCCATGCCATAGTCATAGAATCGGGGAGTTATCGTGCACGTAAACAGGCCATTTGGCCCAGCTTACCCATGCTGACTAATGTGCCCCATCTACACTAGTCCCACCTGCTCGCATTCGGCCCATATCCCTCTAAACCTTTCCTATCCATGTATCTGCCCACATCTCTTTTAAATGCCCTTAACAAAATGACCTTGATAAACTGATCCTTCAAATCAGCCCGCCTGCAGCCTTTGGCATGTTCCACAAGTACGTCACCCAAAGTTTCCACCCCGTCATCCAACTGTGTGGGTGTGACCGCAACCTATTCCCTTCTTTCTCTAAATGGTGCCTGAGAATCACCTGCAATTAAAGACTGGAATGACTCAACGGGTCAGGCAGCATCTCTGGAGAACATGGATAGGTGACGTTTCGGGTCGGGACCCTTCTTTAGACTGATTGTAATGTGGGGGGTGGGTGGGGGAGAAGAAAGCTGGAAGGGAGGAGGGGGCAAGCAAAGCCTGGCAAGTAATACATTGTTACAGGTGAGGAGGGTTTTTTGATAGGCAGATGGTTGGACAAAGGCCACTACGAACTGCAATGGTTTCACCAGCAATGGTTTCTCTTCCTGATCCTGCACTCTTCCCTCTGGAACTTCCATGATCAATCCCTGCTGCCATCGTTTTTGTATCTACATTCTTCCCCTTGCGATATCATTTGAAAGCCCATAGATTCATATTCAGACTAACAACAGCCACTTCCTTACCACGAGTCAGACACAAAATGCTGGAGTAACACCATGGGTCAATTGATGGGCCGAAGGACCTGTTTCCACGCTGTATCTCTGAGCTAAACTAAATTAAACACAGAAAAGACCACCACTGAATCTACTCTCACTCAACGATTCCATCTAGAGTCCTATTGCCTTCATTAAATTCAGGGTGGTTGTGACATTCCCATTTTCACTATCCATCCCAGGCTGAGGTCAATGCTAATGAACAAATTAATATCGTAGCCAAGATGGAAACCGGGCGAGTCCTATACATAGTTATAGGTATAAAAGGTACACCACTCTGTCACCGATAGAGATGCTAGTTTATTGACAGCAGCATTATCATTATACAGTCTGATCCATAGCACAGTTTAGACAAGACAAGACAAGTCAAGAGAGTTTATTGTCACGTGTCCCTGATAGGACAATGAAATTCTTGCTTTGCTTCAGCACAACAGAACATAGTAGGCATTGCCTACAAAACAGATCAGCGTGTCCATATACCAATATATACGTAAATACACACATGAATAAATAAACTGATAAAAGTGCAGATAACAGATAATGGGCTATTAATTTTCAGAGTTTTGTCCGAGCCAAGTTTAATTGGCTGTGGGGAAGTAGCTATTCCTGAACATGATTGTTGCAGTCTTCAAGCGTGATAGAGTAGCAAAAACAATTGCAAAAACCTTCAATACAAACTAGGAAAGCTCGGGGGGGAGGGAGAGAACTCAGACGTATTCCTTCAGTGGGTAGTCAGATGTAACATTCTGAGTGTGCAGTGAAGGGTGATTGGAAGTGTAACAGTTGCGGGGGCCTTGCCTGCCATCGTTGTCCGTTGGCAAAGAGCAACAGAGGAAGGCTCCTCCGATGCCGAGGAAACAGCTTGCTGACCAGCCCACGTACAGCGCATCTCCCAGCTCCCACTTCAGGTTCTCCGGCAGCAGTGGGTTGTAAAAGTCCCTGATGATGTTGTGTGCGACCCAGGACACGGGGACCAGAACGCACAGCCCGGCCAGGATGAAAAAGGAGCCCCCAACCGTGACTATGTAACCCTTTGCTCTGCGGTCGTTCCCAGCGCCGTAGGTGCACTTCATTCCCACCGTGGCCACCATGATGGCGACAAGCCCGGAGGAGATGGCCAGGCACATGAAGGCTCTCGCCAACTGCATGTCGCCGGTCAGGTCAAGCACAGAGTCGTAGGAATCGCACACCAACCTGCCCGACGTCTGCTGGTAGACACAGGTCATCCAAATGCCTTCCCACGTTACCTCTGTGTTCAGGATGGTGCTCCCGATGAACGGTGTGATCTTCCACTGAGGCATTCCCGTAACCGCACAGGCACAAATCCATCCAATTATCCCAATGAGGAAGCCTAGAAACTCCACACCAGTGCTGCCCATTGTCTTTCCAATTCCTCCTCTTGTCTCTTACGACCAGTCTCTGTCCCTGTCTCTCTCACTCTCTCTTCCGTCTGCTGCTTTCATTCAATGTTTCCGTCTCTGTCACTCCATGGTTTTCCTTTGTCTCTCTTTCCGCGTCTTTTCTTATTGACGTGTCTCACTCTGCCTCTAAACACACGACTTCTTTTGCCTGTCGGACTATCTGCTTCTTTCGCCCTGCTTAGTGTCTCAGTCGGCCTTGCTTGCTTGCTTGCAGTCTATTATCTTCTGTTTCCTTTCTTCTCTCTTGGACCTCTTTCTCTCGGTTCCAGTATTCTGTCCGATCCAACGACGCAGTCACCTGGGTCACATCTGCTCATTCCTGGTTAGAGCTAATGAGCAGATCAAAGGATAACAGGCAATGCACCTGAAGAGATTTTTTTTTTAAAAAGGCACTGTGATGTGCCGTGCCAGGACCTCTGTGTGCAAAGGAAAGCTGAACGATGGCCAGCAGTTTGTAGAACTGTACCTGTCTCAGATATCAAAGGATGGATTTCCACTGTGAGATAGTGGAGAGAGAGAGAGAGAACAAAGAAACAGGGAAATAATAAATACCTTACCAAAGCAATGAAGAGTTCTTATAACTAGGCTGCTAAAGGACAGATGCTAATATATCATGGTATAGCCAGATGAAATCTTCCTGACAATCTATTTGGACCAAGTGCAGCGTGTTCATTATACAACACCTTCATAGTCATTGAAATTGTAATAGAACCGTTCACATCAAATTTCTCTAATGTTAAAGAAATGGAAGTCGACAAATAGGCGGCAAAATTGGAAATATTTTGTTCAAAGTTGGCGTCAATTTGCCTCCAGTCGCCCCGCATATTTATTGGCCTGTCTTATATAAGTTAAATAAAAATCACACCCCAAGAGTCAGGAGACTTGAGTGTTTAATTGTCATATGTAACGGAAAAGGAACAATGAAATTCTTACTTACAGAAATATAGCAGGTCAGTAAATACCGTACTCAGGTAGGTAGACAGGTTCATGGATAGGACAGGTTTAGAGGGATATGGACCAAACACAGGCAGGTGGGACTGGCGTAAATGGGACATGTTTTTTTTTTTGTTTTTTTTGTTTTTTTAAATCAAAAAATTTATTCAATTATTAAAAAATAATATTTACACTACAATAAAACAAGCCAGAACCCACCACCATAAATACAATACAAACATATATCCATAATAAACTATTATACAATTATGATACAATCCTTATTGAGGATACATTCAACACCCTGCGGAGCCCAGCGGTCCCTGAACTCCCTCAGGGTGCCCACAGACAGGACGTATTCCCTTTCTAATCCCACCCGGGCACGGACATATCCCCGGAAAAGGCAGCTGGCCCGGGTAGAGCCCTCCGCCGCCTGGCGCCGTGACTCGCGGATGGCCAGCTTGGCCAGGCCCAGGAGCAACCCAACCAGGACATCTTCAGCCCTACCCTCTCCCCTACGCACAGGGTGTCCAAAGATGAGGATGGTGGGTGAAAAATGCAGCCAGAAGGCAAGGAGCAGCCCCTTTAGATATTCAAACAGTGGCTGCAGCCTCACGCACTCCATGTACACGTGGTACACAGACTCTTCCAACCCGATAAATGGGACATGTTGGGATGGGACATGTGGAAGGCCCTGTTTCTACACTGTATGACTCTATGACTCTAACTATGACTATGACTAACAAATACAATTCAATTAATGAAAAACCCCAATATTAGTGCAAAAAAGCCTGAAGTCCTTAGTGCAACCAGACCAGTTTGCAGTTCCTTGTTTAGTTGGTGTTTGTAGTTGGTGGTTGGGAAGAAACCATTCTTGAACTTGGTTGTCACGGTTTTCAGACTCCTCTGCCTTCATCCTGATGGCAGGAGTGAAACAAGAACATGGCCAGGGTGATGTGGGTCCTTGTTGATGCTGGCTTCCTCTTTGATCCAACACCTTCTATATTGTATTGTATTGTATTGTATATCTTTATTGTCATTTCCTGAGTATTCACATACCCAGAGGAAACAAAAAAACGTTGCTCAACCAGTGTCCATTCAGTGTGCATTAAAAATAAATAGAAATAAAAATACATACATCATGAACAAATTTAACACTCTACTAAACATTCAACAGGCAGCGGCACGGCAGTGGTTCTGCTGCAGTGTGTCCAGGTTGGTGGTTGGTGCTCGACACTTTGGCAGGGGGCAAAGTCCATTTAGCAGTCTTATAGCCTGTGGGAAGAAGCTGAGGAGCATCCTGCTGGTTTTGCAGCTAATGCTCCTGTACCTCTTCCCAGATGGCAGGATGGAGAAAATGTCATGCGGTGGGTGGTAGGGGTCTTTGATGATGGAGATGGCTCTGCTGATACATCTCTTCCTGTATATGTCCAGCAGGAAAGGGAGTGGAGCACCAATAATCCTGCTGGTGGTCTTCACAATCCTGTCTAGTTGGTGCCGTTCGTACGCCTTGCAGCTCCCGAACCAGGAAGTGATGCCGTAGGTCAATGTGCTCTCGATTGTCCCCCTATAAAAAGATCCTTTCACTGGTATAGATAGAACTCAGTACCTATGTTGGGCCGGGAGGTGTCCTATACTTTTTTTTTAATAGTATCCTTTGTTCCTGGACTTTGGCAATAAAGACAAATGCTGATTCAAAGTGAATAATGAAATCTAGATGTGACTTGTACAATACATCCAGACTTTGCTCAATTGGTTTGAAGAGTCTGAGGTAGTGTTGCATTAACACTATTGAATATGTACTAGAAAGTCCCAATATCCCTTTAATAGAAACTGATGTTATTAATAGATCCCATCTTATTGTGTCAGTTATAGTGACCAACACGTGGCATAGATCACATGATCAAATAATCTAAGTGCTGTTTCTACTATTAGATCACAGATACTGCATGGAAACAGGCCCTTTGGCCCACCGAGTCCATGCCGACCATCGATCACCCATTCACACTAGTTCTACATTATCCCACATTCACACACTACACATTAGGGGCAATTGACAGAAAACAATTAACCTATAAACCTGCACGTTTTTGGAATGTGGGAGGAAACCGGAGCACCCAGAGAAAACGCATGTGGTGACAGGAAGAATGTGCAAACTCCACACAGACAGCACCTGTAGTCAGGCTTGAACCAAGGCCTCTGGTGCTGTGAGGTAGCAGCTCTACCACTACGCCATTGTGTGGCCCCCGTGTGAAATGTTTTAATCGGTGTTTTTGAGGTCACATTTTTTAATCATGTTTCTTCCCCTGATTAGCCCAACCTAAAGGCCTCTTCTGATGGTGTGAGATTTTTTTTATTGTGTAGGCTCTCAAATCCATTTGTAATTCCTGCTTCCAAATCAACAGGCCCGGCCTCTGGATATGAGCGAAAAAAAGACACAAAGTGCTGGAGTAACTCAGCGGGACGGAAAGCTTCTCTGGAGAACATGGGCAGGTGACATTTCATGCCAGGACCCTATTTCAGACTTCTGCCCATCAAGGGTCCAAGTGACGCTAATCTCCTTTACCAGTACATGATCTATATCCCTCCATTTCCTACATATACATGTGCTTATTGAAACCTCATTAAGGCCACTGTTGCATCTGCCTGTACCACCATCCCTACCAGTGTTCCATGCTCCCTCTACTCTCTGTGTAAAAACTTGCCCCTTTTAAACTTTGCCCCTCTTACTTTAAGCTATGCCCTCTAGTCCTGGACATTTCCACTCTGGGATAAAGATTCTGACTGTCTCCTCGTGAGCTGTTTGAACCTAACTCAAGTCTAAAGAGGGTCTCGACCCGAAATGTCACCTATTCGTTTTCTCCAGAGACGCTACCTGACCCGTTGAGTTACTCCAGCATTTTGTGTCCATGTTCACTTTAAACCAGCAACTGCAGTTCCTTTCCATACATCAAGCCTTACAATACCACATACAAAGGTGAAATTCCCTTTTGTTCATTTAATTAATTGTTAGTTGGCCTAATTAATGCCTCTGATAAAATATTTGGTGGAGCCTCCGTCAGTTGGTATATAATGTTGCTACGCTGGCTGGTGCGTGACAGTGAACTCAGCACATATCATCTGGCAAAGACCTCATTAATTCAGCTGTGAACACTTTGGCTGGTATTCAGAAGTAACCTGAGGCACTGATATTTATTTGTTGTGTAATGCTTTCCCTTTTCATTAAGTGGAAACATTAGCTAACCCAAAGGAGTTTTCCATTTCACAGCAGGCTGATTTGAACAGAACAATCCTCAATGCCTGATTGAACCGAAATCGTAATTGGGCTGGAAATACTCCTCATCTTTCTGTTTAAACTATGTTAAACTTCAATGTTACTCGTGTAACTTTAAATCCACCTTGGTACGGGATTTCTTACATTTCATTAACTTATTTAGACTTTCAGTGTAAACCTACGGAGTTTTACTTGGAGGTAGACAAAAATGTTGGAGAAACTCATTGGGCGAGGCAGCATCTATGGAGCGAAGGAATAGGTGACGTTTCGGGACCTGAAACACCACCTATTCCTTCGCTCCATGGGTGCTGCCTCACCCGCTGAGTTTCTCCAGCATTTTTGCCTACCTTCGATTTTTCCAGCATCTGCAGTTCTTTCTTAAACAGTTTTACTTGAGAGATACAGAGCAGAAAGAGGTCCTTCGGCCCACTGAGTCTGTGCCGACCAGCGATCACCCCGTACTCTAGCACTTGGGACAATTTACAATTTTACTGAAGGCAATTAACCTACAAAGTTGGGAGGAAACCAGAGCACCTGGAGAAAACCCACAAGGTCACAGAGAGAACGTACATGCTACATACACACAGCGCCCATAGTCAGGATTGAACCCGGGTCTCCAGTGCTGTAAGGCAGCAAAACTACCGCTGCGCTCCCGTGCTGCCTAGGTAATATAAATGATTGGCTCGATCTCGGTCACATTTCCTTTGCAGATTAGCAGTGAGAGTGTAGAGTCTACGGTAAAATAAACAGAGTGAGAGTAATAGGTAACTGAGTGAGAATACATTGTGAATATTTCTAGCTTGTCTCTTTCCTTCAAGAAAAAAGTCCTTTAGTTGGTGCTTCATATCAAAAATCAGCTTCCCGCTCATCTAGAGCCTTGTTGTGATCTTAGCGCAACACAGCCCTACCAGGCAGTAAACCATGTCAAGTCAAATCAGGATGTGTTTATTGTTACATGCACAGGTACAATTAAATTCTTGCTTGGAGTAGCATCATGGGCATATAGACTCGGACAATGCCCCAAACTAGAAACTATGCATAAATTACCCAGACATTCTACAAGACAGGGAAAAAAAAACAAGACATTAGTGCAAGAAAATTAGTAAGCATTCCATGGCAATGTAAGAGTGGACCATTGTGTTCCATTGCTGAGATGGGATTGGAACTGTGTAGGTCGGTCTCTAATCTTACTTCAGCAATGGTAGGACAAATGAGCCAAGTCCTCACCAAGATTGCTCTCATCATCTCTACCATTGAATATCCACTATTTTCACTTCCTATCCATTCCTGGTCTCTGCAGCACCTCAGCTCACCTGCTATTTAAACAGCAACCCATGTCTTTGCTAAACCCAGGCTCAGCGATTCCAGTTCTCACCTCAGAAAACTCCCTCATGACCTTTTGCTAATTCACACCAATTTCTTCTTTCAGCCATCACTTCCTGAACTTGCTAAATTATTTTGAACATTCCTCTCAACATAAACTTTTATTAGTCGCCCAAAAAAATCGCCTAAGTGAGGCAGGCCCTTTAATCACCACTGAGCAGAGGAAGGACGGCACATCTTAATGCGTTACGATGTTTCATATAGTAGCGCCCTTGTGGCCCTTGTGGCCCTTGTGGCTAAAGGGATCAGGGGGTATGGAGAGAGGGCAGGTATGGGATACTGAGTTGGATGATCAGCCATGATCATATTGAATGGCGTTGCAGGCCCGAAGGGCCGAATGGCCTACTCCTGCACGTATTTTCTATGTTTCTATATGTCTCCCAAGGATTATATCAGCCATCTCTGCATTTAATTATGAATATATTTTTCTTTGAATTTATATAGAAAAAAATTAAAGATAAAAGGGAAACTATCAACCTCACAGTATAAAAGCCCAGATACATGGAGACTTCTTGCATTGTTTCAGGAAGTAACTATCTGTAGGAATGTGTTGCTTTCCACAATAATTCAAATTCATCAGATCCCACTGTTCTTTATTTTAAGGTATGATGTGATAACTTTTCTTTAATCTTCACCATTCTCCAGTTCCAGCGGATTACAAGTTCCCGAGTGTTGATCCTGATCCATGTTTCAAAGCTGGTAAACTCCAGGTTCAAATGTTGATCCTAAAAGTAACAAACTAAATTACTTACATCACATTATAAAATCAATCCAATAAAATCCACTATTGAAACTATAGCTTACTTAGAAAATGTGCATACAATACACAATATTTATAATGTGCTTTTAATGTAGTGAAATACCCCAAGGGATTTCAAGGAAACATTTCCATATTATATGAGATAGATGGTGGCCATTTGGTCCATTGAGTCCATGTTGGCTCACAGCACAATTCACTAACTCATTTTCCTTTGAACCTATTCTTTCCACATTCCCATTAATCCCACCAAATTCTACCACTTTAGTTTAGTTTTAGTCTCAGAGATACAGCATAAAAACAGGCCCTTCGGCCTACCGAGTGCATTCTGGCCACGATCACCCGTACACTAGTTCTATCCTACGCATGAGGGGACAATTTACAGAAGCCAATTAACCAACAAACCTACATGTCTTCATGGTGTGGGTGGAGAAAGCCCATGCAGTCACGGGATGAATGTGCAACCTCTGTACGGGCAGCATGTCTTTGGAGTGTGGAGGAAACCGGAGAACCTGGAGAAAACCCACGTGGTCACAGGGAGAGTGTTCAAACTCCATACAGACAGCACCCTTAGCCAGGATCGAACCCGGATCTCTGGCACTGTAAGGCATCAGCTCTACTGCTGCTCCAACGTGCACCCTATTTACACACTAGGGCTGACAATCCATCCCATGCATCTTGGGGATGTGGAAAGAAACCAGAACAGCAGATGGAAAACCATGTAGTTAAATAAAGAACATGCTAGCTCCATTCAAACAGCACCGGATGTCAGAAAATATGACATATCATCACAAGGGGTTATTTGCATTGGTAGCTGTGGCTTGCTCATTGATGTAGGTAGGGTCTAAGGAGCATTTAAAACATTGGATAACAAAGTAGAAACTCGGAAATAAATTAGCAAGAAAACTCCAGAGCTTCGGAACAACCCAAAGTGGCAATCACCATGGAGGAGTGTTAAAATCATCGATACATAACAGGCAGGACTAGCCAGAGATCGAAGATGATCTCTAGTTTGTGGGAAGGAATCAGTTTACATAGGAGGAAATGCCAACGTGCAGGTTTTAATTTACACCATATAAGGGCTGATATCCATACCCATGAATCAGGGGATCTCGGGAAAGAAACCAGAACAGCAGTGGGAAAACCATGTTTTTCCCCCCTTAGTCCCATGCAAACTCCATACCAAACCCTCCACCGGATGTCAGAATCCATATGCCTATCCAATTTATATCATCACAAGGTGTTATTTGCATTGGTAGCTGTGGCTTGCTCATTGATGTAGGTAGGGTCTAAGGAGCATTTAAAACATTGGATAACAAAGTAGAAACTCGGAAATAAATTAGCAAGAAAACTCCAGAGCTTCGGAAAGTTAGCCAAAGGCGCAATCACCAATGGAGGAGTGATTAAAATCATCGATACGATAAAAGGCAGCACTGGCAGAGAACAGAGATGTCAATAGTTTGTGGGACCGGAAGAGTTTACATAAGGAGGAAATATGCCACGGGAGGTTTTAAAATAAGGCTGAGAATTTTAAAACTGAAGTATGCTCGACTCAGACTCACTAAAGAGTACAGGAGTAATGTGTGAATTGGATGATGTACATTAGGATATGGAGAGCAGAGTTTAGTTTAGTTTGGAGATACAGTGCGGAACAGGTTCTTCGGACGCCGAGTCCGCGCTGACCAGCGATCCCTGTACACTAGCACTATCCTACACATTAGGGACCATTTACAACCTTTACCGAAAACTTGTACATCCTTGGAGCGTGGGAGGAAGCCGGAACACCCGGGGAAAAACGACGCGGACACAGGGAGAATGTACAAACCTCATACAGACAGCACCCGTAGTCAAGATCATAGTCAATGTCTCTGGTGCTGTAAGGCAGCAACTCTAATGCTGCGCCATCTTGCCGCCCCTGGATGAGTTTGTGTTTACAGAATTAGGAAGGCGAAATGCCGACCAGAAGTTGGAGAGGTGCAGAATATGAGGAAGGAAATCCTAAAGCTAAAAACTTCGACGGAACGATATCTGGCGGATTGTTTAATATTAATATTAATATGCTAGAGGCCAAAATTGGAAGTGCGGAGATGTTGAAGCACTGTACAGTTTATGGTGGTTACAGAGATAGGGAGAGGTGAGACCCAGTATAGATATCACCACAAGGATAATGGGTTTTTTTTAAAGTGAAAGCCTTCATATACTCGAGTCAATATAGGTAGAGTGGATGATACAGTAAATGGTTGGAATTAGTTTTTTTGTTTGAGTTTTAGAGATAGAGCACGGAAACAGGCCCTTCAGCCCACCCTCGATTCCCATACACTACTAGCACTATCCTACACACCAGGGACAATTTAGAATCTTTACTGAAGCCAATTAACCTACAAACCTGCATGTCTTTGGAGTGCGGGAGGAAACCGGAGCACCCGGAGAAAACCCACGCGGTCATGGGGAGAACACTCAAACCCCGCACCGCAGATCAAACCCGTACTCAGGATCAAACCGCGCCGAATTAGTTGTAGCAAACCTTACAAAGTGCAGATTATTTGCTGAGTTCAAGTGTGGAGAATGCAACAGTGGGCCAAGCAAACTAGGCTCAGTGAAGGACATGATGGTGGGTTCCAGCAGGGATCGTTACCTGTTTCCGGGAGCTGTGGAATGATAACGAGTGAGATTCCTTGGATACCCTTTTCTCTTTACGCTGTCCTCTGCGCCGGAGCAGCAGAGAATGCCTCCTCCAAGGACCAGGACACACGTTGAACCCCAACCCAGGAACAGAGCGTCACCCAGCCCTGCCTTCATGGAGCGGGGCACCAAGGGGTTGTAGAAGTCGGCCACGATGTTGGCAGCGGTCCAGGAGACTGGAATCAGGACGCACGTCCCGGCCAAGATGAAGAGAACCCCTCCAGTCACAACCAGCAGAGCTTTGAATCTCTCCTCGTCCTTTGCAAACTTGGTGCATTCCATGCCTGCACAGCTCAGCACCATTGCTAAGATGCCCAGTGCCGCTGCAAGGCACATGAGAGCTCTGGCGGCCTGGAGATCGGAGGGCAGTCCTAGTAGTGAGTCGTACACGTCACAGCTCAGGAGACCCCCGCTGTCATTGATGCAGCTCATCCAGATGCCCTCCCAGCCTTCCTGCACCGTCAGGATGGTGCTGCCGTCCACATTCCGCGTCTTCCACTGTGGACTTGCCATAGAGAAACAGGCCATGAACCAGCCCACCACGGCAGTGATGAAGCCCACCACCTGGATGCAAGCATTTGCCATCATTACCTGGGCAAGTACCCCGGCACTTCCCAAAAAATCCTAACAGTTTTCCAAAGGTGTCGCTTTCCGGAGTTCAGGAATAACTGAAGCCAGTCAAAACCAAACTGGAGAGGAATTATCCCAGTGTGGAAATAAAGGTTGTTAACTCCACAGGCGATGACTAAAGAAGGTGATCGCCTACTGCTCCATGTAATATCGGATAGATTTCAGCGTGCGGGCAGGAGGGAGGGGGTGGGCAGGACCAGGAGGACAGATTGGATAATTAATGACTGATTAAATGGGCCGTCAGTCTGAACTGCAACCAAATGGCAGATTGCCAGTAATGGATATGTGAAGTGGGTAGCTGTGGCTTCTAATGATGCAACAGAGTAAAGAAAGGGAGAGTGTAGGAACAGGCACTTCGGCCTACAATGTCCGGTTAAACCAATCTCCTCTGCCTGCAATGGATAGACTCGGCTTGTACTCGCTAGAATTTAGAAGATTGAGGGGGGGGATCTTATAGAAACTTACAAAATTCTCAAGGGGTTGGACAGGCTAGATGCAGGAAGATTGTTCCCGATGTTGGGGAAGTCCAGAACAAGGGGTCACAGTTTAAGGATAAGAGGGATGTCTTTTAGGACCGAGATGAGAAAAACATTTTTCACACAGAGAGGGGTGAATCTCTGGAATTCTCTGCCACAGAAGGTAGTTGAGGCGAGTTAATTGACTATATTTAAGAGGGAGCTAGATGTGGCCCTTGTGGCTAAAAGTATCAGGGGGTATGGAGAGAAGGCAGGTACGAGATACTGAGTTGGATGATCAGCCAAGATCATATTGAATGGCGGTGCAGGCTCGAAGGGCCGAATGGCCTACTCCTGCACCTATTTTCTATGTTCCTATGTTCTATGCACATGACCCATTTCTCTCTGTTCCCTGCATACTATGTGACTTTCTCAAAGCCTCTTAAACGGCACTATCGGATCAGGGCGGCACAGTGGTGGATTGGTCGAGTTGCTGCCTCCCAGCGTCAGAGACAAGGGTTCGACCCTAAATACGGGCGCTGTCGGTACAGAGTTTGCACGTTCTCCCCTTGACCTGCGTGGGTTTTCCCAGGGAGCTCCGGTCTCCTCCCACGCTGCAAAGACATAGAGGTTTGTGGGCTAATTGACTTGGCAAAATGGTCAAATGTCCCTAGTGTGTGTAGATGGTGTTAATGTGTGTGAAAGTGAGGGGGTCGCTGGTCGGCGCAGACTTGTTGGGCCAAAGGGCATGTTTTCGTGCTGTATCTCAAAACTAAACTAAAAAGAGAGATATGTTTAAGAAGGAACTGCAGATGCTGGAATAATCGAAGGTAGACAAAAATGCTGGAGAAACTCAGCGGGTGAGGCAGCATCTATGGAGCGAAGGAAATAGGTGATGTTTTGGGTCGAGAGAGAAAGCTAAATCCGTCTCCACCCCTCAGTCCTGCCAGCTCGTTCCAGGCACACACCATTCTGTGAGTAAAAAGGTTGTCCTACTCATCTCTTTTAAATTTTGCTAACCTTCAAACTATGCCCTCTAGTCTTTCACATTTCCACCCTGGGGAAAACAATCTCACTGACTGATATACTTCTATCAAGTCTTCCTTCAGCATTGGGTGCTCTAGAGAAAACAATCCAAGCCAACCGATCCTTGTAGCTAACACCCTCTCATCCATGGTATTGCTGATCCAGGCCAATGATAATGCCGCTTCTCAATGGAAGAGCCCAAATGTGGAGGTCTAGAAGGGAATTTATCTTTGACGATATTCTCTGGTTTATGGTTGCAAAGATGCAGGAAATAATTCGTTAAGAAAATAAGAACACACTTGTCCCCAAACATGATCCAGCGTTTGATAATATCATGGCAAATCTTCAACTTCAGCACCCTACATAATCAATTGTCAGTCTTGATACTCTTACTGATATGTTTTCTGAAGGCACGTGTCCATTGAGTTTAGCTGAATTCCACGGCCCCACCCCAATCGTGTCGAGTAGATGGGCCTCCTTTGCTCTGGTTGCAACCTGCCCATGAGAAAATACACTGACAATAAGGAAGGTGAAAACAAACCTTCTTGACTACTTTAGAATGGGTTAGGACTTGTCCATATCGCAAAGGGCAGAGATTGAATATATTGTTACTTCTTCATGAATGGGTCTTATCATTCCTACCATTGGGCGGAGATCGTTGTAGACCGAACAAACATGTCTAGGGCCGCAATCAAGCTTGGGCTGAAGTGGCAGTAGTGCCGCTGCCTTACAGCGCCAGAGACCGGGTTCGATCCTGACTACAGGTGCTGTCTGTGCGGAGTTTGCACTTTCTCCCTGTGACTGCATGGGGTTTCTCTAGGTGCTCCGGTTTCCTCCAACACTCCACCGGTGTGCTGGTTTGCAGGTTAATTGGATACTGCAAAATTGTCCCTATATGTGTGGGATGGATCTAGTGTGCGTGTGCGTGGACTCGGTGGGCCGAAGGGCCTGTTTCCATGCTGGATAACTAAACTAAACCAACCTTACTGTTTTCTAAATTTCAAATCAAAATTTTTCCTGCATCTAGCTTTGTCCAGTCCTTTTATAATTTTATATGTTTCTATAAGAACCCCCCTCATCCTAAACTCCAGTGAATACAAGCCTAGTCTTTTCAATTTCCTCATATGACAGTCCCACCATCCCAGGGTTCAATCTCGTGAACCTACGCTACACTGCCTCAATCACAAGGATGTCCTTCCTCAAATTAGGAGACCAAAACTGTACACAGTACTCCAGATGTGGTCTCACCAGAGCCATATACAACTGCAGAAGAACCTCTTTACTCCTATACTGATATCCTCTTGTTATGAAGGCCAAGGCTTTCCCTTCATTTCTTTGAATTCCCCCACCAGATTTCACGCAGGCGAGGCCATCTTCAATCATGTGTACTCACGGCACACATACCCGTACACTAGTTCCATCCGACACAAGCGACACAATTTACAGAAGCCAATCAACCTACACACCTGCATGTCTCTGGAGTGTGGGAGGAAACCGGAGCGCCTGGAGAAAACCCACACGGTCGCAGGGCTGACGTGACAACTCCACACACCAGGAGGTGCATAGGACAGGTTTGGAGGGATATGGGCCAAACGCAGGCAGGGGGGACTAGTGTAGCTGGGACATGTTGACTGGTGTGGGCAAGTTGGGCCGAAGGGCCTGTTTCTACGCTGTATCACTCTTTGACTCTGAAGTAACTTCCTCTCTCTGTAACTGGATACTGTTGTGTCACAAGTCTGTTCAGCACGCAGCTTCGGTGATGATAAATAAGTGGATCTTATTCCTCTGACCTTCAGACTTTGAATTGCAATGTCTGGTTTCATGACCTGAAGCAAAGATATTTCCTTGAATTTCCAAATTTGTTTTGCATTGCTAGCAAACGTTATTCATACAGTATTAGGTGTCAGTTTGGTTCCGAGGTGTTGCTCACCCCCTCCAGGAAGAAGATTGCGGGTTCGAGCACTAGTGCACGTTAATGATCCTCGGTGCTAGTTGATTAAATCAATGAACCATCCCGGTACATTGATATTTATCCCAGAATCAGCAATTGATTAGCTGGTCAACTAATTCTGTGGTCAGGCGGCATCTGTGGATTGGATGGGCGGAGCACATTTCGGTTCGAAACTGAAGCTAGATCCAAAACGTTGTCTGTCCATTCCCTCCGCAGATGCTGCCTGACCTGCTGAGTTCTTCCAGCAGTGTGATTTTTGTTCAAGATTCCAGCATCTGCAGACTCTTGTGTTTCCGTGTTACATTTTCCTACCTTGCAACAGTCACTCCAGCTCATACATCGCAAGCTGTGGAGGGTTACAGGAAATCTTATGGTTCTGTGGTAATGAGCAGATTCTATGGCAACGGTATGGTGGAATTTTCCAATTCAAGGGCATTGGAATCAGACTCAGCATGTCTGTCCAGAAGGAATTGTATACATACAAAATGGGAAATGCACAGGTTTTGAGGACAAGGAATGGATTTTATTCGATGGATTGTAATGTGGGCTCCATCTTGTGGCTTGGGTGTGAACATCCCCGCTGACTCATTGAAATCCAGAGCCCATGACCACACAAATACCATTCAGGATGCTGTTGGGAGCCTCAAGCTGGTGCATTGGAAGGACAGAAAAGCCCTGCATAGGCAGCAGAAGGAGCAAGCTACCACACTGCCAAACTATCCACATTCTGGCCCAGGGTCCATGGTTCCCACGTTGACCTCATTAGCCACCTCACGATGCAATCTTCCAATTTTTCCTTGGTTAGCCATATTTTAGCTGTATTTTTTCACACAGAGAGTGGTGAATCTCTGGAACTCTCTGCCACAGAGGGTAGTTGAGGCCAGTTCATTGGCTATATTTAAGAGGGAGTTAGATGTGGCCCTTGTGGCTAAGGGGATCAGGGGGGTATGGAGAGAAAGCAGGTACGGGATACTGAGTTGGATGATCAGCCATGATCATATTGAATGGCGGTTAAGGCTCGAAGGGCCGAATGGCCTACTCCTGCACCTAATTTCTATGTTTCTATGTTTCTATAAGCTGAGCTAGTGCAATGAAGGTGGCGCATTGAGTCTTAACCTCCCCTACCTTCAACCTCCCTAGTGCTTCCTTTCACTCCTCCTTAACTAATGCCCCTGTCCCACTTAGGAAACCTGAACGGAAACCTCTGGAGACTTTGCGCCCCACCCAAGGTTTCCGTGCGGTTTGGGACCCGGAGGTTGCAGGTGGTTGCCGGAGGTTGCAGGTAGTGGAAGCAGGTAGGGAGACTGACAAAAACCTCCGGGAACTGCGCGGAACCCTTGGGTGGGGCGCAAAGTCTCCAGAGGTTTCCTTCAGGTTTCCTAAGTGGGACAGGGGCATAACCTGCTCTTTCCACGTCTAGAAGATTCACCTCCAATTTCCCTGCCTCTGTACTTGCTTATATTCTGTTAGATCTCTAAAATGTTCAATTTCTACTGACAGGTAATCAACCTGACAACCTGTATTAATCATGTTTTATTTTCTACAAAAATTGTTGGCACCACTTCATAGCCCCTGCATCCTCTGCCTTCATTAAACTTAAGAAGGTTGCAAGCATGCGTAGATTGATCTGTTTGAATGGGTTTGCAGACAGCAAATACTGCACATGAGGTTCAGGCAATCCAGGCTGGAACATTGGATCAGTGTTAAAGTTATTAGTTACGGAATATATCTATTCGGCATCTTCCCCTTGCCGGATTTAGACGTTAGAGTTTAGACTGTAGAGACACAGCATGGAAACAGGCCCTTCGGCCCATCGACCAACGATCCCAGTGCACTAGAACTATCCTACACACCAGATACTATTTACAATTGTAACAAAGCCATTTAACCTACAAACCTGCACGGCTTTGGAGCAGGGAAGTAAACCGTAGCACACAGAGAAAACAAACTCCGTACAGATGCTATAGTCGGGATTGAACCCAGGTCTCTGGCGCTGTAAGGCAGTAATTCTACCGCTGTGCCACCGTGCCGCTATGATCTTGAGATTGAAGTGATTGCATCTATCTGGTATATCTGACATTTGAATAGCATGCTAAATATTGCTTTCTACACCACATCGATACATGTGGCAATAATAAAACTAAATCTAAATGTATCTTCAATGTTTAGTGTCTGGATGGCCATTGAATTTACCCCCATGCATCGGGACCATGGAATTTCATAGAGATTTCATCCCATCTTGTGTCAGACCAATTCAACAAATGAAGCGAGAGAGAGAGAGAGAGAGAGAGCAGAGAGAGAGAGAGAGCAAGATGGAGAGAGAGAAAAAAGAGAGAGAGAGAGAGAGAGAGAGAGAGAGAGAGAGAGAGAGAGAGAGAGAGAGAGAGAGAGAGAGAGAGAGAGAGAAGAGAGAGAGAGAGAGAGAGAGAGAGAGAGAGAGAGAGAGAGAGAGAGAGAGAGAGAGAGAGAGAGAGAGAGAGAGAGAGAGAGAGAGAGAATGAGAGAGAGAGAGAGAATGAAAGAGAATGAGAGACCGACAGAGAGAGAGAGAAAGTGAGAGAGAGCTAGAGAGAGAAAAAGAGAGAAAGAAAGAAAGAGAATGAGAGAGAGAGAGAGAGAATGAAAGAATGAGAGAGAGAGAGAGAGAGAGAGAGAGAGAGAGAGAGAGAGAGAGAGAGAGAGAGAAACTTGATCCCACATGTGTGTAATGAAGCCCAAGCTCAAAGGAGAAGGGTATTTTTCTTTAGTTGCAGTGCCTGCATGATTCTGACAGACAATTCAACCCATTGGTGTCAGTGTCAGTGTCACTCTGCATCTCAAACAAATGAACAGTTTTAACTGTCATTCTGTTAGATCGCTGGTGATCTGTGGATTTACTCAACAAAACACTTGATTCTAGCTCTCAATGTTTCTAATAACTTAACCTCAGCAGCCTTTGGAGACTTCCTGATTTAGAATGTATCGCAGTGCTGAGAAATACCCGCTGACTAATTTCAGTTATGCAGCCTTTAGTCTCTGTCAGAACTGGCCATTTTGATGAAATGTCATCAATATGTAACATTGTCATTTTGTCTCTCCCCACAGATGCTACCTGACTTGCTGAGTAATCCCAGCACTGTTTTATTTCAGTTAGCAGTCTCTGGCAATGCACTGGATCAGTGTTTCTTTTTGCCCCTGTCTTTATTTCTCTTCTTCCATTTTATCGTCTTTACCCTGAACATCTGCAATAAACAAGTTTCCAGCCACCTCTCTCAGCTGGCTCCACAACTATTTGCATCATTCAGCCACTCTAAAGCCTCCATTTAATTGCAGAGCAGTACATCAAGTGCTGGAGGAACTCAGTGGGCCAGGCAGCATCTGGGGAGGGGATGGACAGGTGATATTTTGAGATGGGACCCTTCTGCCTGAGGAAGGATCCCAACCCAAAACGAGATCTGTTCGTTTCCATACCAGATACTGCCTGACTACTGGGTTCCTCCACCACCGTGTCTTTCGCAAAAGATTTAGGCATCGACAGTTGCTTGCGTCTCTATTTAATTATAGTACTCCCCTTCTCTACAACTTAAAATATGCCAATTCTCCAACTATTTCTAGTTGCAATGAAAGACCATTGATCGGAAAATTTACCTTCTGCATCTCATCTGTCTGACCTGATGAACAGTTCCAACCTTTTCAGTTTGCATTTCTTTCTTTAACTTTTGGCTCTCCTTATTCTGAACTTCCCCCATCAACGGAAAAAAAATCGAATCTGCGTGCCTTACCGACTGTTTGTTCTTTGCAGATGCCTACATCTGAAGCTGAATGCATGACTAGTCCATTCTCTGTAACTTTCATGATGCAATGTTTAGAGCTCTGATTGTGTGGGAAGGTTACGGGGAGGTGAAGAAGAAGTGTAAAAATGTCATGAACCATGAGGAAAGCTTCAAGGAGTTTATCCGGGCAATTTTATACCGAGACACGGGTTCGATCCTGACCATGGGTGCTGTCTGTACGGAGTTTGTACGTTCTCCCTGTGACCACATGACATGGGTTTTCTGCTGGTGCTCCGGATTCCTCCCACACTCCTATTTTAAGAATAATGAGTAAGCCATTTAGAACGGAGACGAGGAAACACTTTTTCTCACAGAGAGTGGTGAGTCTGTGGAATTCTCTGCCTCAGAGGGAGGTGGAGGCCGGTTCTCTGGATGCTTTCAAGAGAGAGTCAGATAGGACTCTTAAAAATAGCGGAGTCAGGGGATATGGGGAGAAGGCAGGAACGGGGTACTGGTTGTGGATGATCAGCCATGATCACATTAAATGGCGGTGCTGGCTCAAAAAGGCTACATGGCCAACTCCTGCACCTATTGTCTATTGTCTATTGTCCAAAGACGTGCAGGTTTGTAGGCTGACTGGCCATGGTAAAGATTGTATATTGTCCCTACCTTGTTAGTGTTAGTGTGCAGGGATCACTGGTCAGCGTGGATTTGGTGGGCCGAAGGGCCAGTTTCAGAGCTGTATCTCTAAACTAAACTAAACTAAACTAAACTGACCTCTAAAAATAGGATCCCAGTGGAGATAAATTTAATGGTAATCTTTACTATCATTTCCCAACATCTAATGGGACTTTCCTACACTCCCATTCCATTGTACAATGACTTACTTCCTTATCTGTCACACACTTGGTGTAGTATATGAGGTGAAGGTTTAGAGTCCACTTTCCTGTCCCTCTTTCACATTTCCGCGCTTATGGGGTGAACCCTGATCTCGTAAAAATGGTTAGGTTTGGGAAAATGTGATGATGTGATAAATAGAGTGTGCAGAGTATCCCGTCTACAAGACCTATATCCTTAAAGAGCAAAATATGGCAACATTATTTCATCCCTCACCCTAAGGTGGCACGGTGGCTCAGAATTTTCGAGCATTTTTATTAACTCTCAGCTCAACCTTCTCTGTCCTCAGCGGAATAGTTCCAACCGTTCCCTGATATCCTTGATATTTTTCCCACTGTCAGGAAATCCCCTATCCTCTCTCTCCAGTGTATTATCCAAATCGTGGTGCCCAGAACCAGGCACAAGACTCCAGCTGAATCATAATTACTGTTTTATAAAAGATTGCTATTGCCAAGGGGTGGCACGGTGGCGCAGCAGCAGAGTTGCTGTCTAACAGCGCCAGAGACCCGGGTTCGATCTTCACCACGAGTGCTTGTCTGTACGGAGTTTGTAAGTTCTCCCCGTGACCCCTTGTGTGTTTCCTCGCACACTCCAAAGAAGTAAGTTTGTAAGTTAATTGGCTTTGGGTGTGTAGGTTAATGTGTGGGGATCGTTGGTCAGTGCGGACTTGGTGGGCCGAAGGGCCTGTTTCCGTGCTGTATCTCTAAACTAAACTAAATTAAACCTTATTTTTCTCTAAATTACTCGCAACCTGATGACCTTACCAGGGAAATAAGTGTAGTGGGATTGATTGGATTGTTCTCAGAGCCAGCATCAACTTGATGGGCTGAATGGCATTAAAAATCATAAGAATCCAAGGACCCTCTGAGATTTTTACTTTGTATGTTATCTGGACTATTGTACAGCCTGCTCTGTTATTGGGCCCCTTCATGTCAGTTACCTCTGCTTTAATGATTGTATATTCCTCCATAAAGCTCCGTACCGACTTCTTTCCACACTGTTTTAAACCTATTCTCTGGGTCCAGGGTCTTGGGTATCTCTCCTTTTATTTCCCTCAATAGATCAGTATCCATTCTTGAGAACTGTGTTAGGATATTTTTTCCAGATTGCAGGCACTGGTACTGTTGTTCCAACTTTGACTCATCCACCTGTTACTGGGTGTAATGCAATTTCATACACACACCCCTTTCTGGAATCGTGTTGTGTTCAGCCACACATCTCACCCATTAACGGGTATAGATTTTTCTTGACATAACATGGCACCTTACCACCTTCTTCCTACAACCACAAACTGATATTTATGAACTCATCTAATGTGTTAAAACAGTTAGGGATAAAATCATAAATATAGGAATATATTCATATAGGAATCTTTTGAAAAAGTCTTGACAAAGTGTGATGCCCTGTGCTGAAATTTAGTTTACACGTAGCAACAACGCAAAATCAAGTCCACACACAAGGTTGCGACACGGGCCTCAAACAAATGCGCACAAATATTAGATAGCTGCTGTCACAACAATGCATTAAATTGTGACATGATAGCTCCAAGTGCAGGACTCCTAATTTATCGAGTGTAAGAAGGAACCACAGATGCTGGTTTACATCGAAGATAGATACAAAGTTCTGGAGTAACTCAGTGGGTCAGGCAGCATCTCTGGAGAAAAGGAATAGGTAACTTTCCGGGTTGCGACCCTTCATCAGGGTGTGTATCTTCCCAATTTATCAAGTCTGACATCTCATGGGTCTGACGTGAGAATGGGTAAATTACAGTGGTCCTCAGAGCGTAATCCGCAGGGCAGCCAGACCACAGCAATGTGTTTTATTAGCACCATGGAAGAGAAAGTGGCTGATAATAAGGACTTTAATGTGCAGGTCAATGAGAGAGAACGCCGGGATTATTTGACTGTGAATGGAAGCCTATCTGTTTTGGAAACTGCACTAGGAGGCGTGGCTTGGATTTGGACTCTTTTCAGGCAAAGGTCTGTGTTGCGTCAGTTCTTGTGTCTTTTCCCCTGGCTGAGGTAAGCCGACTTGAAATGGAAAATTGGAGTAGAGGAATGATAAATATGCAATTCAATTCGATACTGAAGCAATTGCCAAGTGCTAACTGACTCAGGGTTCAACTTGAAAACCGATTCCAGTTTCAGTGCCTACTCCAACGTGAAATACTGAAGCTTTTCCCCAATGATAGGAGAGGGTTTTAGACCTTACCTGAACTGCCTAAGAGGGAGACGCCCTCTTCCTGCCACTTATTACACACTTCACTTTGTGCAGTTTGTCACCGAGCCACTGAATAATCAGGTGAATCATTTTCCATCTGATGTTCTGTAAATGTCGTCAGTAAGCAGTAATGATGTATTACTTGCTACGAGCATGTTCTGATTTTGCTTTCATATTGAGATTACGTTACAATGCGTTTCAGTTTCCCACATTTCTTTCATTTGCTTTTCCACACCTTCACCTTGTGAGGCAAATTGTCTGCATCCACAGTTTTGTCCATCGGTAATACTAATTACATTCAAATCAGCTATCCATGGTTTGTGTTCATTTGGCACCTGCTGAGGAGCGGTAAAGATAAGGTGCCGAATTTAAAACGAACCATTGAACCAAAGCCACATTATGTGCATACCGTTCATGTATGAATGGGAGCAGGAGCACAGTGCCATAGCATAATGGCACAGCGGTAGAGTTGCGCTTCACCGCAGCCAGGATTGATCCCGGTCTCCGGCGCTGCAATCGCTGCCGAACCGCCACTGGACCATCCCCGTCCCCACCCGAGAGCCCCCCCCCCCCACACCCGAGGGTGCCCAGAGACATTGGGGGTCAAATGGGAGAGGTGGTCCCAGGCCCACAGCGCTAAATCCAGCTCAACTTTCCCTGTCCCGCCAGGTTAACCTACAGCCCTGCCTGGATTTACGGGAAAAATGTCATCAGTCCAGGCATGACCAGGCGAGACAGGCAGAGTTGAGCTGCATTTAGCGCTGGATTGAGCTGAAATTATCGTTCACAGGGCCTCTGAAGCCTCGCGCGCGTGTGTGTATGAGTGTGCGGCCGCCAAGATATTGTGTCCCCCCTGTCCCCCGGATATTTTGATAACGATTTCCGTGGCAGGTGAAGGCATATACAATAGTGGTATTTAAGAGACATTTGCATAGGCACATGGATATGGAAGGAATGGAAGGAGATGGATTACGTGCAGGCAGTGAATAGTTGGTCTTGGCGTTATGTTCAGCATGGACATTGTAGGCCAATGAGCCTATTCCTTTGCTGTACTCTTCTACGTTTTATGTTCTATGGAGGGAAATGGACAGTTGACATTTCATTAACTAAACCTGAGAAACACACACGATTGAATTTTCAGGCAAATATTCTTGTCTTTCCCCTTCACCTTGGCAGCACAGAAGATGGCTTTGAACCCACCTTTCTTGGTGCAGTCCCTCTGAAAATGCCCACGTTGTCTTCACACCCCACCCTGTCCTGAATCCTTGTGTCAAATTTTTATTCTCCTTCGTTTTGAAAGATATGAATTGTACTTCTATTTCATGTTGGTCCAATGCACATCCACCTGCCTTCCCTTTTAATAGTAACAATGAATGCAGGTTCTTCACTTTCATCACATGGGGCCATTGAGGAAACTTCTTGCCCTTAATATGCAACGTGTGATTTATGTTCCTCGTCTCTATCGGACATAAAAATTAACGGCGATGAACGCAAGGGCATGACGGTGGCGCAGCTGTAGAGTTGCTGCCTTACAGGGCCAGAGACCCGGGTTCAATCCTGTCTGTACGGAGTTTGTACGTTCTCCCCGTGACCTGCGTGGGTTTTCTGCGAGATCTTCGGTTTCCTCCCACACTCCAAAGGCGTACAGGTTTGTAGGTTAATTGGTTTGGTATAAATGTAAAATTGTCCCTAGTGTGAGCAGGATAGTGTAGGTGTGCGAGGATTGCTGTGTGGGTGCGTGTGGACTCGGTGAGCCGAAGGGCCTGCTCCCGCCCTGTACCTCCAAACTAAAATAAACATACCATTTATTGACAGGCAGCCAAAAGTGCTGGAGAAACTCAGCAGGTGCAGCAGCATCTATGGAGCGAAGGAAATAGGCAACGTTTTGGGCCCAAACCCTTCTTCAGATCCTTCTTCAGATTGTAATGTTGCCTATTTCCTTCGCTCCGTAGATGCTGCCGCACCTGCTGAGTTTCTCCAGCACTTTTGTCTACCTTCGATTTTCCAGCATTTGCAGTTCCTCCTTAAACAATTTGTTGACAGGCAATTGAGTAAGTTATTTATGACTGCCCTGGGGTAGAGAGCACTTCATGAAGGTACGTATTGGGTGGGAATGCTGGGGTGTGATCTACTGCAAAGTGCTTATACGTGCTGCAATTAAGGTTCCTGGAAACTGTCCAAGCAGAGTTGTTGGTGCTTGCACAGTGAGTTGGCGGAGCTCGACAGCATCACCGGGAATGTGCAATGGAACATTTCCTCCTCCTCAAAGGAAGGGATGAAAGCTGACAAGGATCACATCAAATCGCCTCATCGCAAATGTCAACTTGGCACCCATTCCTTTGCATCATTAAAATCCTACGTGAAGGATTTCCAAAACTCCAAAAAAAAAGGGGGAGAAGTTCAACGAGAGAAGGAAGTGAAAGAAATATTGCTGAGAATGGAGAGGCGAGATGTCAGGACAGGGATAGAAACCAAATTACCTATAAATAGTTCATAGGAATATAAAACATCCTTATAACTAATCTGTCCTATTTTTACAACCCATGTGCACACTACCTTTTGAATGTCATCTACTACACATGGGTTTCTTCTGGGTTTCCTCCCACATCCCAAAGATGTGCGAGTTTGTTTATGTTAGTTGGCCTTTGTTGTATAGGGAGTGGATAGAAAGCGAGATAGCATATAACTAACTATGAGAGCATTGGTTGGCAAGGACTTGATGGGCCGAAGGGGCTGTTTCCATAATGTCTCTCTAGACCAGTGATTCCCAACCTGGGGCCATAACCATGGCAAATTTCAGGGGGGCCACAGAAAAATTTGGGGATTAAGGGGGCCATCGGCTCAATGAAGAGCTACCACCCTGTTGCCTCCTAAATTTCACTACTAATAAATTTAAATCTATGTAGTTGAAATAAATTTTGAATGTATGATCATAAATGGTTGTTTTATTGAACCCACAAAATATTTTTGATGTTTGTGGAATAGAATAAAAGAGAATATATGTGCAATTAATAGACACTGATATTTTTATGGAAGGTATTATAATATTGAAGTACTTTTGTTCCGCTAATAATGTCAGGGGGGGGGGGGCACAGAAAAATTAAAAGATCCCAAGGGGGCCACGAGCTAAAAAAGGTTGGGAACCACTGCTCTAGACTCTAAACTTCCATTTAATCCTTTACCTCTAATCATGCGGTTTACTCTCTAACACAGCCGTTCGGCATAGAAACATACATAACCATATAATAATTACAGCATGGAAACAGGCCATTTCGGCCCTACAAGTCCGTGCCGAACACTTATTTTCCCCTAGTCCCATCTACCTGCACTCAGACCATTACCCTCCATTCTTTTCCCATCCATATACCTATCCAATTTATTTTTAAATGATAAAATCGAATCTGCCTCCACCACTTCCACTGGAAGCTCATTCCACACCGCTACCACTCTCTGAGTAAAGAAGTTCCCCCTCATGTTACCCCTAAACTTCTGTCGCTTAATTCTGAAGTCATGTCCTCTTGTTTGAATCTTCCCTGCTTCGAGCCAAAAGAGTGATAAGTCTCAGGCCAGATCTGACAATGAGAAGCTCAGGATGAGCACCCCACTGTGCTGCTCGGCCTCGGGGATATGGATCAGGAGCAGGCAGACGAGAATAGTTTAACCTGGCATCATGTTCAGCACAGACATTGGGGCCGAAGGGTCTGTCCCTTTGCTGCACTGTTCTATGTTTTATGTTCTCAATGAAAAGCAAAAATGCTGCCGATGGTGGTAATCGGAAATAAAAACGTAAAACGCAGGAAACACTCAACAAGTCAGGCAGTATCTGAAGAAAAGTTGCTATTTTTGTTATTGTTGACTAATGCAGCCCGTTTCACTGTTCTGTGCAGAATGGTCTCTGAGCCCATAGGATTGTTTTGAGGGCAATGTGTGGTGGAGCAGGAGAGATCTTGTGACCAAACCCACAGTTGTAAGTTGATACCTATCTCTACAATGGAGGTTTTGCTGACTGCCGATCAAACCCAATGCACTTTTCACATTTGGAAGTAAAATGCTGAAACCTTTATTCGATTCTCGCTATACTGAACCTTTGCTATTTTTCAAGCACAGGATGTGGGTGGATATCAGTGTTTAATGCTCATCCCTAACTGCCCTTCACAAGCTGCCTTCCTGAACAGCTCACTGTGGTTAGGACGAGTTAAAGGTTTTCTTCAGCAATTTCACAGTAACGTTATCACTCAGACTTGAGAAGAAACAGCAGATTTTCATTTCTCCTGGATGCATGTCAGATACGTTTTTTTTTTTTGCAACAATCCTGTAGCTTTGTTACAATGGTTTTGAATTCTAGTTTTGCGTGTTTAATTTACAGGCTTTAAATTCCCCAGGCAGTGGCGAGATTCCTGTTTCCAATTATTAGTGCAGATTTTTAGATGACTTGACCACTAACATGGTCATTTTGTGAAGGAAGAAACTGCAGATGCTGGTTTAAACCGAAGAGAGACACAAAATGCTGGAGTAACTCAGCGGGACAGGCAGCATCTCTGAAGAGAAGGAATGGGTGACGTTTCGGCTCGAGACCCTTCTCCAGACTGATCATTATATTACCTCCGGGAACTGCACAAAAACCTTGGGTGGGGCGCAAAGTCTCCAGAGGTTTCCGTTAAGTGGGACAGGGGCATTACCGTACTGTTCTATGTATAATTGCAGTTTGGTTCAATAGTCAACCCAGCGCTCCTAACTTCCAATTGCCCCCCCCCCCCCCCCCCCCCCCATTCCTCCACCAATTGCACTTCATGTCAACCCCTTGCTCACCTCTACTTCTGGAAACTCTTCTGGGAATAGTTGAGTCTAGGTATGATGAGGGCAAAGCTGAGGATGATTCAAGTGGCACCGGCTTGAGGATTGGATGTTGACATTCAGGCTGGCAATTGAGGGAGATTACCATAGAACTTGCCACTATATTGAGATGAAAGCTCAGCTCAAAGTTACATATGGCATCGGGTTGGAGAAATCCATTTCAGACAGGGAGTGGCCAGGTAGAGAGTGATGTTGGTGGCTGGCAATGTTCACAACTATGTTCACAACTAGATCTGAAGATGACAGTTTTGGTCCCTCCTGAAGTGTTATTGGAAAGTTAGAGTTGTGGTTAAGTATCATGCAGTCCTAAAGATAACGCAGTGACACAGCTAATGGAGCTACTCTCTTCCAGCTCCCCTCCATTGCTGTCTGTATAGAGTGTGCACATTCTCCCGATGACCACAAGGCTTTGTCCAGGAGTTCTGGTTTCGTCCCACAACCCATTGATATGTAGGTTGGTGAATGATTAGCCGCAGTAACTCGGACCTAGCGTAGCTGGGTGGTACAACTTGGAGGAGGTAATGGGCACAAGAGGAGAATCAGTGACAGGGAAATTTAGTGGGGGAATGGGATTGCTCTATGAGTTGCCATCGACCTGATGGACTGAATGACTTCCTTCCATGTTGTAAGATAATATGGGAATATGGAAATTGACAGGCCCATCTGAGGAGCCAGACAAGCTCAGTTTAACATCTCATTCAAAAGCAACATCCTCAACAGCACATTACTTTCTGAAGTGTTGGAATCCAGTCTAAATTCAGAAATACCACCAGGGGGCGCTGCACGATGGCAGCCTCGCCAACAGTCTGTCTGTCTTTTTATTGTTATTTTTAGTGCGTTTTAGAAGTTTGTGTTATTGTTCTCTGGTTTTGTTTTACAGTATGTGGGGGGGGGGGGGGGGGAGGGGGGTGGGGGTGGGGGTGGGGGGGGGGGGGGGGGGGGGGGGGGGGGGGGTCGGGGGAAAACTTTTTTTCAATCTCTTACCTTGCCGGAGTTGCGATTGTTTTTCGGATTGTATCTCTGGCCTCTCTACGGCCTAACAGCATGGAGCTGGAGGCCTTGCTCAGGACTGACTTTGAGCCCCACCGCGGGGACGTGGACTTACCATTGGAGCCGATCCCTTGCCTGGGATCAACGCTCCAACCACGCCTGCGGATTTCAACATCGCGGAGCTCGCAGTCTCGGGTAGAGGCTGATGTCGGGAAACTCCAGTCACAGAAGGTTTCGACCAGCCCCAACCAGGGATAGAAACATAGAAAATAGGTGCAGGAGTAGGCCATTCGGCCCTTCGAGCCTGCACCGCCATTCAATGTGATCATCCAACTCAGTATCCTGTACCTGCCTTCTCTCCATACCCCCTGATCCCTTTAGCCACAAGGGCCACATCTAACTCCCTCTTAAATATAGCCAATGAACTGGCCTCAACTACCTTCTGTGGCAGAGAATTCCAGAGATTCACCACTCTCTGTGTGAAAAATGTTTTCCTCATCTCGGTCCTAAAAGATTTCCCCCTTATCCTTAAACTGTGACCCCTTGTTCTGGACTTCCCCAACATCGGGAACAATCTTCCTGCATCTAGCCTGTCCAACCCCTTAAGAATTTTGTAAGTTTCTATAAGATCCCCCCTCAATCTTCTAAATTCTAGCGAGTACAAACCGCGTCTATCCAGTCTTTCTTCATATGAAAGTCCTGACATCCCAGGAATCAGTCTGGTGAACCTTCTCTGTACTCCCTCTATGGCAAGAATGTCTTTCCTCAGATTAGGAGACCAAAACTGTACGCAATACTCCAGGGATAGATCGCCCGGCGCGGGGGACCTGATATTCCCCCCAATGCAGGAGCTTGATCGCCCCGACAGGAGGTCCCGCTGCCGGCTATGGGAGCCAAGATCGTCCTGTCAACGGAAGGCTCGAGGCCCCCGACTGCGAGAGAACAAAAGAGGGAAGAGTGACCTTTTTTTCTCCTTCCATCACAGTGAGGAATGTGGAGGAGTCACTGTGGTGGATGTTTATGTTAAAATGTATTTTGTTGCTTTTTAATGGTATGACTGTTTGGCAAATCTAATTCCTGGTATGTTGCAAAACATACTTTATTAGCCAAGTATGATTATGATTATAATTAAACTCAAAGTTATGGGAAATAAATCCATAAGTCTCGGACTTCATTTTGATTCTTGCTTGTGATTGAACCAGCGGGTAAAGATTGTCTTTAATGTCTTTCGAATACTTTTTTGGAGATGTACTTTCTACACCTTGCATACGTGTGAAATCTGAAACCATGTTTACTGCCCACACAAACAAATGACACCATTTCTGGTGCTTGAAGGAATATTCCTCAACACTTTAACAACTTTATACTAATCCAAAAGTACATTGCGGGTAGAAGGTCCAATACGAAATGTTAACCTGCGAGTTTGTGTGTCCCCTGTACCCCCCAGATATAGTTTTGAGGTGGATAATTGCTTCCACATTGTGTTTGGTTTCATTGGACAGAACCAAGTGCAGGCACCAGGACAAACAGCTCAATTCCTGAAGAAGGAAGGAACGGCAGATGCTGGTTAACAAAAAAAAAAGACACAAAGTGCTGGATTAACTTAGCGGGTCCGGCAACATCATTGGGGAATATGGATCAGGACCCTTCTTTGGATTGATTGTAGTGTGGGGGGGGGTTTGATAGGCAGGCGGGAAGTCTTTGTCCAAAGGCAGCACATCTAAGTCTATCTCAGGTGGATGCAAGGAATCCATTGGCTCAAATGGAGGAAGATCAGGGAAAATCTCTCTGTAGTGCTGGCCAGCATTTATCCCCGAACCAACATGATTTAAAGCAGGTAATCCAGTCATGATCTCACTGCTCTTTGTGGATCCTGTTGTACATACATCAGCTGCCTTGTTTCTTGCATCACTACAGTGACTGTGACTCAGTAGTCCCTCCTTAGCTGTGAAAGCCTTTGGGATGATGCGTGATTGTGAAACACACTATAGAAATGAATAAATCCGTGTTTAGTCTATTTGATATTATGCGTTTTGCGAAAACAACTTGTAAGAAAATAAAATCCGACATAACAAGAAACTGGACTGAATGTGGATGATCAGCCATGATCACATTGAATGGCGGTGCTGGCTCGAAGGGCCGAATGGCCTTCTCCAGCACCTATTGTCTATTATTGTCTATTGAGACAGGTGCAATATCATCATGAGTTGTAACCATTGAGTCATGAAGGACTTAGCTCATTTCCAAATTTTAAAAATGTTTATGGAATTTGAACGTTATGTTGAAGAAGCAAATTTAGTTTAGTTCAGTTTAGAGATACAGCATGGAAACAGGCCCTTCGGTCCTCCAAGTCCACACCAACCATCGATCACCCATACACTAGTTTATCCCACTTTCGCATCCAACACACTAGGGACAATTTACAAAAAAAAAAATTAACCTGCACACTTTGTAATGAGGGAGGAAACCAGAGCACCCGAAGAAAACCCACGCGGTCACAGGGAGAATGTATATACTTGGCACGAACAACATCAGTAGTCAGGATAGAACCCGGGTCTCTGGCACTGTGAGGCAGTGAAGAAAGCCAATGGCATGTTGGCCTTCATTGCAACAGGATTTGAGTTAAGGTGCAAGGAGTTCCTACTGCAGTTGTACAGGGCCATGGTGAGACCACATCTGAAGTATTGTGTGCAATTTTGGTCTTCTAATTTGAGGAAGGACATTATTGCTATTCAGGGAGTATAGCGTAGGTTCACCAGGTTAATTCCCAGGATGGCGGGATTGACATATGATGAAAGAATAAGTCGACTGGGCCTGTATTCGCTAGAATTTAGAAGGAGAGGCGATCTTATAGAAACCTATGGCATTCTTAGAGGATTGGACAGGGTAGATGCAGGAAACATGTTCCTGATGTTGGGGGAGTCCAGATCCAGGGGTCACAGTTTAAGAATAAGGGGTAGGCCATTTAGGACTGAGATGAGGAAAAACTTTTTCACCCAGTGAGTTGTAAATCTGTGGAATTCCCTACCACAGAAGACAATGGAGGCCAATTCACTGGATGCTTTCAAGAGAGATTTAGATTTAATTCTTAGGGCTAATGGAGACAAGGGATATGGGGAACAAGGGTACGGGGTACTGATTTTAGATGATCAGCCATGATCTTATTGAATGGTGGTGCTGACTCAAAGGGCCGAATGGCCTACTCCTGCGCATCTATGTTTCCTATGTTTCTATGTTTCCACTCTGCCACCCTAAATTGGACAGCATCAGCATGTGTGTTTACAAAGGCGATCTAAGGCATCAGAAATCCATCATAAATGGGTAACAAAATTATTGTGCAGATTTTGGGGAAAAACTGGAAGGGTTGTCTCATAACCATTTCAGAACCCTGCCCATATTGGTTAGATAATAAAAGGTGGAACAGGAACCAAATATGGAAATGGAGGAGAAGCTATGGGATAGGCTGTCATATTAAACATTTTTTAAACCTCTCCCACTTCCAGTGTTATGCAGCGAGTGAAAAGGGAAGAATCCTAAGAAATTAGATTAAGTAATATTGCAGGCGGAATTGCGGCATTTTTTTCATGGGATATTATTTCAAAGAATATACAGGAAGTATATTGACTCAAAGGTTGATGAAATACAGAAAACAAGCACACAGTGATGCATATCCATCTGACATGGCAAATCAGTCCTTTAGGATTTTGCTTGATGTCAGTATTTGGTATAACCTGTTTTTGAATCCTTCAAGTCCCTCTCGTTGCCAGTGATCTGTCTTTCTCACATTGATTTCCCTTCTCAAAAGCCAAGAAGGCGGAACGTCAGTCACCTCTACTTCCTGAGGAGATTGCGAAAATTCTGCATCTCTCCAGCTCCCTCTGTTACAAACCTCTATCTACAGATGAACCCCTACCTTCATAGTATGTAAATGTACTTGTTTTATATGGGGGGTGGGGGGTTGGGCATGGGGCAGCTTGGCCCAAGACCTCGCGAGATGCGATTTTTTTCCGCGTAGAGGGTCCAGACTGTTGCCTAGCACCGAGTCCATCTTTCGGTGCCCGACTTTTGAACTTCCCGAGCCTAGACGGGACATCTAACATCACTCGTTTACATCCCTTTGCCTCAGGAAAAGTGCATGGCCCCAATCACATCAATAAAGCAATTGTGGAAACCCTGAGGGCTTCAAGTTCGTTGCCAGTGATCTGTCGACCACATTGATGCAAAAGCCAAGAAGGCGGAACGTCAGTCACCTCTACTTCCTGAGGAGATTGCGAAAATTCAGCATGTCTCCAGCGACTGTTACAAACCTCTACAGATGAACCATAGAAAACATGGTGTCGGGTTGCATCGCAGCTTGGCCCAAGACCGCGAGAAATTGCAGAGGGTCAGAGTTGTAGCCCAGTCCATCTTTCAGACCAAACTTCCCGCCATTAGACTCCATCTACACTCTTGTACGGCCTCAGAAAAGCAGCCAACATCATCAAAGAATTGTCCCACCCCGGTCATTCCTTCTTCTCCCACAATGTGAACAAATTCTTCCTGGTTTGCCTTCTAAATCATTGTTTTATAATATTATTACTAAAAATCCTTCTCCAGATTAGGCAGTTTCTTTATATGATATTGAGTGTGTCTAGTTATAATTTTAATGACTGTAATTAGGTCAGTTTGATCGAATTATATCAGACAGGCCAATTTCAACATATCTTGCAACACGCTTTATCTGATGACAGGCAGGTTCATGCCACACTTGCAACGCAATGTATTTGGCTGGGGGAATTTAGCTTCTCATCTAATTATTCAGCAGGTACTTTTGTCAATGTGTTCCTAAACTTCCTGTTCCCAAACCTGTAAATTTATCTCATGTTCACCCAACCTACCGGGTAATCTGAGGCCAGACTTGACAGGAATTGCACAATCCACTGAGTGATTAGTGTTTGTCAAAGCTGATATCAGACGAGAGATCTATCACATGGTGTTACTGCCAACAGCCAGCCCAGGAGTTTCCTCACCCTTGCTGAATCGTGGTTTATGCAGTGCTACTTTCTCAGGATAAATATTTTTTTAAAACATTTGTTTTTCTACGAAAGAAAATGGTCTTTTGTTGGCACAGCACATTATCACAAAACGAGCTTTGCTGTGCAGTGCTGGCACTCAGAAGTCAACTGTTACGTTCATCTTGTGTAGGAAGTCAAGTCAAGTCAAGTCAAGTTTATTTGTCACATACACATACGAGATGTGCAGTGAAATGAAAGTGGCAATGCTCGCGGAACAACAAAACAACCAAACAAATTATAAACACAATCATAACACACATATTATTTTACATAATATGAAGGAACTGCAGATGTTGGTTTATGCCGAAGAGAGACACAAAATGCTGGAGTAACTCAGCGGGACCGGCAACTTCTTGAATAGAAGGGTTTCGACCTGAATCACCCACTCCACCTATCCAGAGATGCTGCCTGTCTCGCTGAGTTACTCCAGCATCTGTTATGTTCATCTTGTCTGTGTCATCTCGTCGAAAGAACTATGCAGTTGTTTCCATGCCACACTTCTTCACTGTGTCTCTGTCAATTCCTTTCTTCAATAATTTATCCATTTATGTTGTAGATAAATGTGTGCTTCTATTTAATCTGCTTCTACCATATTTTAGGTGGAAAATTCCAGATCAGAACAACAGACTTTGACTGTGTGCGGCATTGTGGCGTCTTACAGCCACAATTTATTTGTCGCCGATGGATTTTGAAATATTCAAAATCTTTTGGCGACCCTGATATGACGCGCTAGGACAGTTGCCGAAAACATCGGCAAGTGGGACGGGCCCTTTACACTATCCTACACACACTAGGAACAATTTACAATTTTACCAAAGCCAATTAACCTACAAACCTGTACGTCTTTGGAGCGTGGGAGGAAACCAGAGCACCTGGAGGAAACCCACACAGGTCACAGGGAAAACGTACAAACCCCTTACAGACAGCTTCCGTAGTCTGGATCGAACCCAGGTATCTGGTGCTGTAAGGCAGCAACTCTACCGCTGCACAACTGTGCTCTTAGGAGATCGCTGGCCAACTTCGCTCATCCCTCATTCCGGCATCCATTAGATTATATCTCTTTTTCCAATACCTTCAAATCCTTAACATCATTTCCTATAACATGGTGGTATGGTTCAAAACAACATTTCAGCTGGGTTTTATAAGAGGTTGATCATAACTACCTTGCTTTGCTATTAATACATCTGTTTTATTACTATTAAGAAAGCAAACATATCTTTAAAAGTTTTTACAACTGTTTCATCTTGTATCTAATTTTCAACGGTTTTATAGTCAGTGTTATACAGCATGGAAACAATTCCTTTACCCAACTCATCCATGCCGACCAATTGGCATACTTGAGGTAGTCCCATCTGCGTGTGTCTGGCCCATATCCCTGTGAACCTTTCCCCATCCATGTGCGTGTCTAAATATTGTAAATGTAACCGTTTCTACCCAGGGCCGGCCCTAGGTGTACGGGGCCCAATTGGGAACAATTTTGGTGAACCCCAGATTCCCAGGCAAGGTGTGTCAGCCCAGTTATTTAGTATATATTATGAAATTGTACAGTAGGTGCTATGGATTATACACTGTGTGAATCTCTCCTGCTCCCTCCCGTTTGCCCATCAGTAGCTCCACTGGCTTCCAACCTATACCGTAGCTGCATTATGTGATTGGACACAATGACCTTGGAGACAGCGGCTGATTGGACGGGAGGAGACCTATTTGTTGATTGGACGGGAATTTTAAGGCAAGCTGGTTGGTGATTGGATGCAACCCCCTTAGAGACAGCGATTGATTGGCCGCCAAATAAAATTGTCAAATCTGTAACAAAAATCGCTGGTCGGTGCGAACTCAGTGGACTAACTGGTTGTATCTCCAAACTAAACAGTATAACACGCAGGTACATTCATTTAAAATTAAATTCAGTGATTACTTCACATGATTTCTCACTGTGTGAAGCTCAATATCTGACCAATTTCTGTTTAACACGTTTGGTCTGCCGTGAGCATTTTTCTCTCCCAAAACAGTTCATATCTAGCAAACCGATCAACGAACCAGACAGCAGTTGGACGCAGTCATAGAACCATAGACAATAGGTGCGGGAGTAGAGGCCATTCGGCCCTTCGAGCTTGCACAGCCATTCAATATGATCATGGCTGATCATCCAACTCAGTATCCTGTACCTGCCTGCCACTTCTTCTCTTGTGGCTAAGGGGATATGGAGAGAAGGCCCTGATCCATATTGAATGGCGGTTCAAAGGGCCGAATGGCCACTCCTGCACCTAATTTCTATGTTTCTCTCCATACCCCCTGATCCCTTTAGCCACAAGGGCCACATCCAACTCCCTCTTAAATATAGCCAAAGAACTGGCCTCAACTACCTTCTGTGGCAGAGAATTCCACAGATTCACCACTCTCTGTGTTAAAAACGTTTTTCTCATCTCAGTCCTAAAATATTTCCCCTTTATCCTTAAACTGTGACCCCTTGACCCCAACATCGGGAACAATCTTCCTGCATCTAGCCTGTCCAACCCCTTAAGAATTTTGTAAGTTTCTATAAGATCCCCCCTCAATCTTCTAAATTCTAGCAAGTACAAGCCGAGTCTATCCAGTCTTTCTTCATATGAAAGTCCTGAAATCCCAGGAATCAGTCTGGTGAACCTTCTCTGTACTCCCTCTATGGCATGTCTTTCCTCAGATTAGGAGCCCAAAACTGTACCAATACTCCAGGTGTGGTCTCACCAAGACCCTGGACAACTGCAGTAGAACCTCCCTGCTCCTATACTCAAATCCTTTTGCTATGAATGCTAACATACAATTCACTTTCTTCACTCCCTGCTGCACCTGCATGCCTACTTTTAATGACTGGTGAACCATGACACCCAGGTCTCGTTGCATCTCCCCTTTTCCTAATCGGCCACAATTCAGATAATAGTCTACTTTCCTGTTTTGCCACCAAAGTGGATAACCTCACATTTATCCACAATATACTGTATCTGCCATGCATTTGCCCACTCACCCAGCCTATCCAAGTCACCTTGCAGCCTCCTAGTTTAGAGGGGTTTAAATCGTTTAGAGATGTTTAGAGGGCTTCAGATGGGTTCAGGTGTGTTTAGAATTGTTTAGAGGGGAATAGGGGGGCTAGAGGGGGTTTAGAGGTGTTCAGAGGGTCCCAGAGGGCTTTAGAGACGGTATAAGCCCCCCGTGAGAAATTGTAATTCTCTGAAATTGAAGATAGACATAAAGCTGGAGTAACTCAGCAGGCCAGGCAGCGCAGCGACTCTGGAGAGAAGACCCTTCTTCAGACTGAACTGAACTCGCGTCAGTGAGAGTACTTGTGATTGTCTGAAGAAGGGTCTCGACCAGAAACGCAACCCTCTCCCCAGAGCCGCTGCCCGTCCCGCTGAGCCACCTTCAACTTCAGAGCCAAACAAAAAACACAGTGCTGGAGGAACTCAGCGGGCCAGGCGGCTGCCTCAGCCGGTGGGTTTCTCCAGCATTTTTGTCTACCGCAAAATGTCAATGATTCCGGGAATGCTGAGGCGGCAGGGTGATAGAGAAGGAGTGGGAGAGCTAGAGAGAGACGAGATGGGGAGCGGGAGAGAGAGAGAGGGAGGGAGGGAGAGAGCAAAAGACAGAGAGACACAACGTGGGTCAGTAGGTGAATGACTAACCTGCACACCAGGAAGAAGCCCCTTCTCGCGGTCCGGGGCCCTCACTCATGATGGTGAGTTTAATGAAATTCTCAACGTGTCATCGATCTACATTCCTCAGTAAATGTAATTGTGTTTTAAACAAGTATTAATGACGGCGCGTGAATTTTATTCAAAGGAACACGGCGTCATTAATACTTGTTCAAAACACAATAACATTTACTGAGGAATGCGGATGGATGCAGATTGATGACATTGTATAACAAGGTGTTAACTACTTGCTGTTAAGAAGTGCTAACAGTACTAGTTAACAACTCGTTTGTGTCTGATGGCCGTGCAGCGGTTGTTATGCATGTTCGTTTTAAAAAAATCCGGATGGCGAATTTTAAAAAAATCTTTATTTAACAAAGAGAATTCGTATTTCCGTAAGAAATACGGAACATTAATGCGGGGCCCCGCTTAGGCGCGGGGCCCAGTTGTCCGCAATCGGTCACATCGGCTTAAGGCCGGCCCTGCTTCTGCCACCACCATAGGGTTGTAGGATTCTAATACTAAAAGAAAGGCAGCAATGACTCACACTGGATTGTTCAACATTCCCAATCATCGTGATCAACACGTGTGTTGAGTGAAAGATGAAACCAAGGAAGTTCCTGATAATGTCCACACTACCGATGAAGTCAGCATTAGCGTCAACCATGCAAAAGTGGTCGCACTCTTGCCTGTGAATCAAAGCTCAATGGGTGTGAGTCAATACAGCTCATTATGCTGACCTAAGCTCCATCTACCTTTGCAAATAAACAGAAAGGATCCCATATCCCATTCAGTGGGGGAGTCCAGCTCAGTAACTTGATCAACGTTTGTCCCTTGGTCAAAGCCTATAATGTGGTCCTTACCACATTTTGTTCCGCAGGACCTGCTGATGCATGAATTGGCTGTTGTGCGGCACAATCGATTAGAAAGCAGAAGATCCTCGCACAGCACAGCGGAGTGGATGGTTTGTCCTGAGCTGGTTCTCCTGTTGTGGTGAACAAGGCAAATTGGCAGCAGATAGGGGGCGGCACAGTGGTGTAACGGTGGAGTTGCTGCCTCACAGCGCCAGAAACCTGGAGTCAATCCTGGCTAGGGGGGCTGTCTGTAGGGAGTTTGTATCTTCTCCCCGTGACCACAGGAATGCTCGAACAACAGCACGTCTTCAATAAAATTCCACCTCCAGTGCAGTGCTCCTTCAGCACTGCCCACCACACTGCAGCACTCCCTCTTGACCGCACTCTGAAACTTCCCATCAGCCTGAATTTGAACTTGAACCCAAAGCCCTCTGACTCAGAGGCACAGAAAGCTGCCTCTGAGCCATGGCTGATGCTAAACTTGGTAAAGATTTTAACATCTTTCTGAAATTGTAAGCCTCAATTTACTAAAAAGGGAGCAAACTGAACTTCTTGTTGAGATTTCTGTGGTTTAATCGCCACACAAAAGAGAAAGTGGAACTACACTAATGTTAAACTGTGCTAATCTTTTTATGATTTTTAACTTTTCATCCTTATTGTTCATAAGATCTTAAGGAATAGGAGTAGAATTAGGCCATTCGGTCCATCAAATCTACTCCACCATTCAATCATGGCTGAGCTATCTCTCCCTCCTAACCCCATGTTCCTGCTTTCTCCCCACACCTGTACTAATCAAGAAATATCGCCACGTCCTAGAAACATAGAAACATAGAAATTAGGTGCAGGAGTAGGCCATTCGGCCCTTCGAGCCTGCACCGCCATTCAATATGATCATGGCTGATCATCCAACTCAGTATCCCGTAACTGCCTTCTCTCCATACCCCCTAATCCCCTTAGCCACAAGGGCCACATCTAACTCCCTCTTAAATATAGCCAATGAACTGGCCTCAACTACCCTCTGTTGCAGAGAGATTCACCACTCTAAGCCTAACTCTAAGCCTAACATGCCAGCCTAAGCCTAAGCCACCACTCTAAGCCTAACGCCAGTTGCGATGAGGTCCTAACCTCATCGCAACTCTGTGCACTTCCTCCAACCGTACAACTCTTTCAGATCCCAAAATAACCTCTCTCTTCTCTTCTCTCTTGGACATTTCATTGGGAACGAGGATGACTGACCTCCACACGAGTTCTGACATGGCCGACTAATGTGGGACTTCTTGACTCTGCCTCAAATGGCCCTTGAGGAGATCCTTGATGGAGCAGATGGTGGATGGTCTGGGGAAGCAGGGGTCTTCAGGGTCACCAGGGAGGTCATTTACTCTTGAGGTCTTCTTGTTTCTGAGTTGGAATCAAACCTTTTCTCTCCTTGTAGGCTGGAGCGAGCCGCAAGGACGGATCAGATAGTGGGATGAAATCAGGACATTCATGTCAAGAGTCCCAGTAGAGGAATTCTCTGAAGTGTCCCTTTCAGGGACATTAACTGCTTTCTCTCTTTGATAACCAGTTCAACGTTTGGGCTTTCAGCAGGGTGGGTCAGTAGATGTTTGGGCTGTAATGACCAAGAAAGCACCAAATAGCCTGTTCGTCGTGGTTTTCAACTAATTACTGGATCTTCCAATCTTCATTCTGGCCCACTGTTGCCTCTGCCCCTGTACCCACTCAACCATTGACAGACCAAGCCTGAGATATTAACAGGCCTCCTCAGTTCCTATATACCTCTAGTTCTGGTTGCCTACATGACTCTACTGTTTATAACCACAGCTTCACCCGCCCACTTCCTGAACTCCAAGCCTTCCAGGAAATAAAAGCACCATCTAGATCAGGAGGATGAGGTGTGATCTTATAGAGGTGTCCAAGATCATGAGAGGAAAAGACCGAGTAACTGCACAGTCTTTAGACTTCGGACTCTAGAGATACAGTGCGGAAACAGGCCTTAAGGCCCACCGAGACCATGCTGACTAACGTTCACCCTGCCCAGCCTATAAACCTGTACGTCTTTGGAGTGTGGGAGGAATCAGAACCACCTGAAGAAAACCCAAACAGATCACGGGGAAAATGTACAAACTCCTTAAAGACAGCACTCTGGACAGTAGTCTGGATCGAACCCAGGTATCTGGTGCTGTAAGGCAGCAACTCTACCGCTGCGTAACTGTGCAATTAGGAGATCGCTGCCCATCTTCGCTCATCCCTCACTCAGGCATCCATTAGATTATTTCTCTTTTTCCAATAACTTCAAAACCTTAACATCATTTCCTAAAACATGGTGGCATGGTTCAAAACAACATTTCAGCTGGGTATTGTAAGAGGTTGATCGTAACTCCCTTGCTTTGCTATTAATACATCTGTCCTAATACTATTACTAATTACTATTAATAAAGCATCATGTCTTACATAGAAACATAGAAAATAGGTGCAGGAGTAGGCCATTCGGCCATTCGGCCCTTCGGCCCATTCAATATGATCATGGCTGATCATCCAACTCAGTATCCTGTTCCTGCCTTCTCTCCATACCCCCTGATCCCTTTAGCCACAAGGGCCACATCTAACTCCCTCTTAAATATAGCCAATGAACTGGCCTCAACTACCTTCTGTGGCAGAGAATTCCAGAGATTCACCACTCTCTGTGTGAAATTTTTTTTCTCATCTCGGTCCTAAAAGATTGTCCACTTATCCTTAAACTGTGACCCCTTGTTCTGGGCTTCCCCAACATCGGGAACAATCTTCCTGCATCTAGCCTGTCCAACCCCTTAAGAATTTTGTAAGTTTCTATAAGATCCCCCCTCAATCTTCTAAATTCTAGCGAGTACAAGCCGAGTCTATCCAGTCTTTCCACATATGAAAGTCCTGACATCCCAGGAATCAGTCTGGTGAACCTTCTCTGTACTCCCTCTATGGCAAGAATGTCTTTCCTCAGATTAGGAGTGGCCTGAAGGGTAATCTTTAAAAGTTTTTACAGTTGGTTCATCTTGTATCTAATTTTCAAAGGTTTTATAGAGTCAGCGAGTTATACAGCTTGGAAACAGTTCCTTTACCCAACTCATTCATGCCGACCAATTGGCTTGCTTGAGGTAGTCCCATCTGCGTGTGTCTGGCCCATATCCCTCTGAATCTTTCCCCATCCATGTGCGTGTCTAAGTGGTGTAAATGTAACCGCTTCTACCACCACCATAGGGTTGTAGGATTCTAATACTGAAGGAAAGGCAGCAATGACTCACTGGAGAGTTCAACATTCCCAATCATCGTGATCAACACGTGTGTTGCAGTGATAGATGAAACCAAGGAAGTTCCTGCTAATGTCAACACTGCCGATGAAGTCAGCATTAGCGTCAACCATGCAACAGTGGTCGCACTCTTGCCTGTGAATCAAAGCTCAATGGGTGTGAGTCAATACTGGCCCACCCAGCAGTGCCTTATGCTGACCTAAGCTCCATCTACTATGCTGGCTCCAGTCTTTTACCCAGAGTAGGAGATGGGTTTAAGATGAGGAGGTAAAGATTTAATAGGATAATTTTTTTACATAAAGGTGGTAGATATATGGAATGAGCTCCCGGAGCAGGTAGTAGAGGCAGGTACCATCATACGTTTAAGAGACATTTGGACAGATACATGGATAGGATGGGTTTAGACGGTTATGTGCCAAATGTGGGCAGGTGGGACAATGTTGGTGAACGTTGGGACTTGTGGCACGATGTTGCTGAATGGGGGCATGCTGGTCGGTATGGGCAAGTCGGGCCGAAGGGCCTGTTCCCACGCTCTAAAATTCTATGACTCTTCAAAAATCACGGAATTATGCAGAGGTTGAAACTGAATCTAATACTGGTGAAGGGAGCAAAGACTAAAATGCTATCATGCATTTCAAGACCACAGAATATATCAAAGTGCTTGAAAATAGTGAAATAAATTTACTTTGAAGTTTAGTCATTGTTGTAATATAGGAAACATGACAGCAAAGTTGCTGACAGCTTCTTCCCCACAAACAGCATCGAGTTAATGATTTGATAATCCGGGTTTTTTTTTAACAGTCAGCAAGCATTATTGCTATTGTTGCATTTAGTGCCAAATAACCTCCTTTGAGAAATCCAGGGTCTGAGTTTAATATCTCTCCTGAAATAGGGCCAGTTGTCTCCAATTGTCAAGAAGTCTGTCAGTGCAATTATGTACTCAGGGCTTTAGCATGAGTTGAGTGACAATGTTTTCCACAGCACATAAGCCTGGAAATTCAATGCAGTTTTCAGCCATGAGTTGGCATTTTCCAACCTCTGGTGAAGGTTTACCAGTGTTCACCCACTCTCTCTCTAGGTATGTCTGTATATATTTGCAGAAACTGCAGGTGCTGGTTTCTAAAAGAAGGCGTAAAGTGCCAAAGCAAATACTGTACTAAAAACAGGAGCATGTATTTCTATAGGCGATGTTTTGGGTCGAGACCCTTCATCGGTCTGAAGAAGGGTCTCGACCCGAAAGGTCATCCATTCCTTCGCTCCTGAGATGCTGGCGGTCCCGCTGAGTTACTCCTGCATTTTGTATCTATCTTCAGTTTAAACCAGCATCTGCAGTTCCTTCCCACGCATGTATTTTCGATCATGCCTTTCAAGACCACAGGATACTTCAAAGTCCTTTACAAACAATGCATTACAAATTTCTGAAGAAGGATCCCAACCCGACCCTTATTCTTATTAGGTGATCCTTAATCACCTATCCTTATTCTTCAGAAATGCTGCCTGGCCCGTTGAGTTACTCCAGCACTATATTAGCAATACTAGATAGAGGGTTGAGCAGGACTTACATCACCATCAAGTGAAAAGCTCTTTGCATTTTCAGTGCATTTTCAGTACAGACACAGTAGAGCTGCTACCTCACAGCCCCAGACACCCGGGTTCAATCCTGACCTCGGGTGCTGTCTGTGTGGAGTTTGCACGTTCTCCCTCTGGCCTTGTGGCTTTCCTCAAGCCATCCGATTGCCTCACAGATCTCAAAGATGGGTGGGTTTTTTTGGTTAATTGGTCTCTGTAAATTGCCCCTACTGTGTATAGAGTGGATGAGAAAGTGGGATAACATAGAGGTAGTGTGAACGGCTGATCGATAACTCGGTCAAGGCATCGTTCGGTCGCTGTTCGTGGACACGGTGAGCTGAAGGGTCTATTTCCATGCTGTATCTCTACACTGTACCAACTGCCTGTGAGTGGATGCCTGCAGAAAAACAGCGTTTTCAATGCTTCTTCATTCATGACAACAGAACATGCTGTAAACATTCAGCACGCTGCCCAATCTGGTTTTATTTCAGACTTCCACCACCTGCTGCTTTTGTTGCTCTCATTTACTGCTGAACAAGGTGCTTGACATTGGACCTGAGCTATGGGTCCTTGATTAATTGCAGAAGGATGTGTCCATAAGGGTTTTACTTACTTCTCTGTACTTGTCTGTGAGTGTGATTGGGAATTGTAGGCATACCACAGTGCTCTTCCTAGATCAGAAGACCAGGTCTTTCTTGTACACCCCTCTCTGGTTGCACCTTCCTATCACTAAAGGGGCTGTACCACTTGGCGAGTTTAGAGAGTTTGAAAAAATGACATGTTGAAGACCTCCTTCGACTATGTAGAAGACCTCCTTCCACCTCCTTCAACTATGTTGAAGACCAGCTACGACTAGCTACGACTAACTTCGGGAAAATTGGACACCGAATAGTGGAGAGTGAAGACGACCTCCTTCGACCTCCTTCGACCACGATCAAGACTATCTTTGACTATCTACGACTACCTTCGATGACCCTCGATTACCTATGACATACATGCCGACATACTACGACCTACTACGACTAAACCTACGCGTAAAACAGTATCGATTTTTTCCATGGCGATCTTTTTTTATTCGCGGGCATTTTTTTAACAAATTGATAAAAATGCCGCGAACTAGCTGAGGCCTCGAGTACGCGGAGACCACTCTCGAGCATGAAGGAGAGTTACGAAGACCTCCTACGACCTCGTGTCGACCATGCTGCGAGTATGAGTCGAGGGCAAACTCGCCAGAACTCGCGGATTAGATCACCCAAGTCGGACAGGCCCTATATGGCCCTTTAAGTTTGCCCTCGACTCATACTCGCAGAATGGTCGACACATAGGTTTAGTTGTAGTAGGTCGGCATGTTAGTCGTAGGTAATCGAGGGTAGGCGAAGGCAGTCGTAGATAGTTTTCATAATAGTCGAAGGGAGGTCGAAGGAGATCGAAGGAGGTCGTCTTCTCTCTCCACTATTCGGTGTCCAATTTTCCCGAAGTTAGCCATAGCTAGTCGAAGCTGGTCTTCACCACAGTCGAAAGAGGTGGAAGGAGGTCTTCTACATAGTCGAAGGAGGTCTTCAACATGTCATTTTTTCAAACTCTTCTAAACTCACCAATTAGGTCGCCCAAGTGGGACAGCCCCTTGACCCTTTCTCTGAGACTCTCCGCTCTGTGGGTGTTTTTCCCTTCCACCTCACCCACCACCCTCACCTCCTCCAGCTTCCCCAATCTACTTCAGAGCAATTGGCCCAGGACTGAAATAACTGCACTGCTGAGCAGCCCAGCAGAGACGTGGGGCCCGTGGAGTATTGGGTGAGCCCATTCCTCTGTGGTTGAAACGAATTTCTGATCCAACAAAAATTTTCAGCTGCCTTTATATACAAATTGACAAAACATTAAATGCAACACCTTTCCAGGGTTTTCCCCAGGTCACAGGCAGTGTGAGCCTAATGTGCGCTGTTGGAAAGTATTCAAAGTGATCAGTCATATCTGACTTTTATTCATGGTTAAAGCTTGAATGCCGATTTACAAAATGTTCTCAGGGTAATTGTCCTTGATAGCGCTCTCTGCCCACATGCACCCCCAAACTATCACTTCCTTCTCTTTACACACAAAAACTTTCATTATTTCTAATCTAAGCAAGGGTTCGACCCAAGGAATACACATTATAGCAGAGGGTTGAATGAAGGGCTAGTGCAGAAAATTGATACAAAGGCTTTCCTCTGCTTGAACCACCAATGATGGGCAAGTGGTGGAACTGGGTCAAAGATCGCACAGTCAAAGCAGAAGCCTGTAGGGATTGCAAAAGGATTTGACTGAGTCAATTGTCAAGACCTCGATGCTTCAGGTGGGGATCAGCAACGTGTGTTTAGTTTCAATTTAGTTTAGAGATTCACCGCAGTCACAGGCCCTTCGGCCCACGGAGTCCGTGCTGACCAGCAGTCACCCCGTATGGTAACACTATCCTTCACACTAGGGACAATTTACAATTTATTACCGAAGCCTCACAGTTCACACAGATTCCTGGCTCTGTACTTTCTTTAAAAAACTGTTAAATCTCAAACAGAATTTGAGCATCAAACACAACAAGGGCATCAGAGGTTACAGGGACAAGGCAGAAGAATGGGGTTGAGAAGGAAAAAATAGATCAGCCATGATCGAATGGCGGAGCAGACTCGATGGGCCGAATGGCCTAACTCTGCTCCTATGTCTTATGGTCTTAAAATTGTATCAAAAAGATGTATTGGCCCTGATTCTCTCTCCATGCAAGGGAATGAGGGAGAAAAAAGTGAATATATTTGCAGCATCAGTGGATTTTGCATCTTGGGTTCTGCTGAGAATCTGCAAGTTCACAGGCTCAACAACACACCCCATTTATGTGTGAGCAGCATTTTTGCCAAGTGCCTGGTTCAACAGCACCTCTTTGCCAAATTCTGTTATTCCCCTATCTAGCCGTCAAGACCGATAACAGCAGAATTACTGTAAGGTGAACTTCGGCAGAGCGTTCTTTTCTACATTCTCTCATATGCAGCCATCTAATATTTTCCACTTTATTGAATTTCATTTCCTTGTGGCCCTGCGAGGAGGAAAGCCCCCGTTAGCTTGCTTTAGCAAGAAACTAACCAAGACGCCGCAGATTGTTTCCAGATGTTGTAGGGTGAGAAATATGCACCGCTCACAAGATAATAGCTGGCAGTCAGTCATCTTCTGCAATGATCGAGCTGTAAATGACGTAGGTTAACGTCAGCTGAGAGTAAACCGTGAGATAGATTCGGGTCATCCGGTGCGAGCCCTGTTTCCTCCTTCCCTCTGTTGTGAGGTTTTTATAATCTTGCTGTGGTAAATCTGCCAAGTGCCTGTACTTCTGGTGGAAATTGTCAATTCCTATTCAACATACAACTCTCTTCCTTGAAATTTGGTTTGATCATTAGGAAATGATTTTTCTTTTTTTCGGTGGTGGACGGATGGGGGTTATTCGACAAAAGCATTTTGAAAAATGCAAGGGGTTTATTTTTGAGAAATGTACACCCAGAATAGGAAGAGTTAATTGCACCGTGCGTTCTATTAAAAGTGCGATGTCTGATTTGCAAAGCAGATACTCTTTCCTCAATTTTTTTATTCAAGTGCCAATCAGAATTATAAATGAGTTCTGCAATTTCTCAAAATAGAGTCATTCAATCATAGATTGTCACGTTGTGCCCTTAGCCAAAACCCATCCACGCCGACTCAGGTGCCTTGCTATTCTAGTTCCATTTACCTGCATTAGGACCATATCTTACTTCTTTCCTTTCCAAGTATCTTTCAAAATGCGTTTTAAACATTGCAATTGTATCTGCCTCTATCAGTACCTCTGGCAGCTCATTCCATATACCCATCTCTCTCTATGTCAGAAACATAGCTCTCAAGATTCAAGATTCAAGAGAGTTTATTGTCATGTGTCCCAGATAGGACAATGAACTTAGCTCTCATTTTTTTTTTCAAATTTCTCCCCTTTCACCTTAAACCTACTTCAAGTGAGTGGTCAAGAGCACCAAATTGTCACATGTGTCGGCAACAGAACAATGACATTTTTACTTGCAGCAGTATTACGAGCCCATTAACCGCACTATCACACAAAAATAAATATACAATAATCAATAACACAGTAAATTAATATTCAGTAATACTACAAAACCAAATCAGGTTAGTATAAAACTGAAATCCGTAGAGCAACCAAAAATAAAGTCAATAGCAGATAGTAGATGCGGAGGTAGGGTTGTGGTTAGTGTTGTGTACTGTTCAAAAGCCTGATGGTTTCTGGAAGGAAGCTGTTCTTGCACCTTGGAGGTCACAGTTTTTCGGCTCATGCACCATCTTCCCAATGGTCGGAGCGAGATGAGAGCCATAAGCACATCCACACTTGCAGGTCTTTGGTGATATTGGCTGTCTTTTTGAGGCAGCGCCTCCTATAGATCCCTTTAAAGGTGGGGAGGTCAGTACTTGTGATGCAGTGGGCTTCTCAAAGCTGCGAAAGGGTATTAGTCCAGATAGACTTCTTTTTGGCCAGGATGGACATGATGAACTGAATGGCCTGCTGCATACGTCTTTCATTTCATGATCCTATTGCATGTACACCAGTACTGGCTTTGTTAGAGTTTTATTCTTTATAGTCTCCACAACATTGCCAACGTTTCTTATTCAAGTTTATTTATCCCATTCTATTTTCCCACTTCCTCTAACCTTATGGTGCATTCCAGTTTTTAACTGTTGGTCATTTTGACAATTGACATATATCTGTGTTTTCTAATGAATGGCTCTCTGTTGCTATAAAGAGTTTCTCTATCTTTTATATGTCCTGAGCGTTCAGAATTCCAAGCATCTTTATTAACTTTCACCTCAATTTAGTGGAATAATTCCAACCCCTCCCTAATATCCCTGGTATTATTCCCACTGTCAGGAAATCCCCTATCCTTTCTCTCCAATGTATTTTCCAAAACATGGTGCCCAGAAACAGGCACAAAACTCCAGCTGCATCATAATTACTGTTTTATAATAGATTGCTATTCGTAGCAAGGGGTGACATGGTGGGGCTGCGGGAGAGTTGCTGCCTTACAGCACCAGAGACACAGGTTCTCTGTATGGAGTTTGCACGTTCACCCGGTGAAGGTGTGGGTTTTCTCCGAGATCTTCGGTTTACTCCCACCCTCCAAAGACGTACAGGTTTGTAGGTTAATTGGCTTGGTTTAATAAATGTAAATTGTCCCTTGAGGGTGTAACATAGTGTTAGTGTGTGGGGATCGCTGGTCAGTGCAGACTCAGTGGGTCAAAGGGTCTAATACCACACTGTATCTCGAAACAAAAAAACGAAACTGAATCACAGACTGGGTAGATTTCAATCTCTTTGGTCAATATATATATATATTTTTTTTTAAACTGGACTAAACTATTCATGACTTACGCAACTTTTTTGTCGACTGCCGGCGCCCGTCATAGGTTGCCGAAAATTTCCAACATGTTGAAAATTCAGCGGCAACCAGAAAGCTACTACGACTCTTTGGGCGACTAGGAGACTACTCATGACCATACAGGCGACACCCTGGCGACATGTCGCGGGGTGAAGCCTGTATGGTCGCGAGTTGTCACCCAATGTCGTACATTGTTCTGGTCGCCGCTGGATTTTCAACACGTTGAAAATTTTCGGCGACCTGTAACGACCTATGACGGGTGCCGGCAGTCGCCAAAAAATGTTGCGTAAGTGGGACAGGGCCTTTACCTATTCTGGAGCTAATTTTCACGACCTCATTCAGTTCAGTTCAGTGTTTATTCGTCATATGTAGGTTAACACAGGGTCAACGGTACAATGAAATGTTTTTGACAAGACAACGGGTCACCTCAGCAATGATATTACAAGGATAAAATTAAGGTTAAAAATATTCACAACCTCTGCCAAGTTTGCCCTTGACTCATACTCGCAGAATGGTCTTCACGAGCTCGTAGGAGGTCGTATGAGGTCAGTCGTAGCAGGCCGTCTTCTAGTCGTAGGTACTCGTGGCATCAAGTAGGTCGGGCGTTTTTTCTAGAATGTCCACGAGTAGAAAAGGTCTTGAATTAGGTTGTGAATTGGGAGTTCCCTTTATGCTGCAGCCGAACACACACTGGCCTTGGAATGATAATAGGCCAGGAGGGTTAGTTTTGGATTGATTTAATGAAGAAACTCAACAGACATTTCTGAGCCATAAATTCCTGATGTTCTCCAGCCACCAAAGCACAAGAACAATCCTCAGTTCAGGTTTCACATATACCAGGAACCTTGAATCGTTCTCATGTACTGGCTGCTTTCTGGGATGTTTTGAGGTTTTGCCTATTTGACAGACTCACTCCACAGAACATATAGATCTCTTGTCCGTACTGGGGAAAAGAATCAGTCGACTTTGACATGTCTCCGCTCACCAGAAAGAAAATTAACTCAATGCATAGAAACAAGGAAATGCAAGTTAACACAATAGGACACAAAGTGCTGCAGTAACTCAGCGGCTCAAGCAGCCAAACTGGAGAACATGGATAGGTGCCGTCTCGGGTTGGGGCTCTTCTTCAGAATTTGAAGTGCACTTAGGAAATTAGGAATAAATAGAAGTGTAGAATGAAAATACCAGCGCACACGAGAAATAAATTCGGTTCTGTGGGTTTTAAATAATTTTGCTATAAAAATGCATCGCTCGCCTTGCGAAGGAGACTTCAACCGCACGCAAAGGGACACTTTTGGTCCACGGCTGGGAAATCTGCGTTAGCTCACGGTCTGTGGCTCCCCGTTGGATTGCAACCTTGTCGTGGTCGGGGAGCTTGTGTGTCTCAGTGACCCCTAGAGCTATGCCAGCAGGAGATTTGTCTCCTGTTAGGGTCTCCCATGCTGGACAGGTCGTAGGGTAGAGGCGAGACGAAAAGCGATCTACTGGTCCTCCAGGTTATAGAATAGAACAATTTATAGAATATGTAGCCTTCATTTCTCCACAAAGCAATGAGAGAAGATTTATAATTAAAAGCGGATTACGTGCTTGATCACGCACACGGAGCTTGAGTTTGCAATGCGGATGGTATATATTTAATTCTAGCACACACAAGAAATAAATTCGGTTCTGTGGGTTTTAAATAATTTTGCTATAAAAATGCATCGCTCGCCTTGCGAAGGAGACTTCAACCGCACGCAAAGGCTCCATTTGTCGAGATGTACTGCACAATATGGTATTTGCCGTCCACTTAAGAAATTAGGAATAAATAGAAGCGCAGAATAAAACGTTGCAATGCTGATGAGAAATGGTTTGATGTCAAAGTCAGAATAAGGTCAAGCAGATGGTGTGTCTGAAATGCAGAAAATGCACATCAATGCGTCACAACAGTGACACATCAGCGTCAAAATCATCACAATTAACATGAGAAAAGGTCATCTTGGTTTCTAGTTTTTTTTTCCACAATAATGAAGATATTGACAAATCTCAGAAAACCAATCCATGGATTTGAGTCTGATGAAGGGTCTCGACCCGAAACATCACCTATTCCTTTTCTCCAGAGATGTTGCCTGAACCGCTGAGTTACTCCACTGTTGTGTGTCTATCTACAATGCAAACCAACATCTGCAGTTCCTTCCGACACAAGGATTTTAGTGGCTGTTCATCAGTTGGTAACATTTTCATCTAAGCCAGAGGTTGAGGGTCCTGAACCTAAATAGCCACTTATTTATTTTCCCCCCTTTCGAATATTTATTCAAATAACCTTTGAATATTTACAATGAATTGGTTAGGCATTTTAGGCAGTGCATTCCAGATCACTATAGCTTGCCACATAAAAATAAATGTTTCCTCATGTTACTATTGTTACTTTGATTCAACTTCAGTCTGTGTCCTTGGATCGATGACCTTCAGCTACAGACCACAGGTACTTTGTATTCCAATCCAATCCAACTTTATTTGTTAAGCACTTTAAAACAGCCAATGTTGGCCAAAGTGCTGTACAGAAGAATAAACAAGACATCATAAACAGACACCATAACAGCTCACATGAGGCACAAAAATTACATATGAAATACAACAATAAATTAAAAGACATAAAACATGAGTAAAAATAATAGCCACGGAATAAAAGCAATCAAAAAATAAGAAATTAAATCAAGTAAATAAATAAAGTCGACATCTTACTGGGTATCAAAGGCCACGGAGAAGAGATGGGTTTTAAGAAGTGATTTAAAAACAGACAGAGAAGAGGCCTGTTTAATGTGGAGAGGCAGATCGTTCCATAATTTGGGTGCCGACACAGCAAAGGCACGGTCCCCTCATAGACTCATAGAGTGATACAATGTGGAAACAGGCCCTTCGGCCCAACTTGCCCACTCCGCCCATCATGTCCCAGCTATACTAGTCCCACCTGCCTGCATTTGACTCATATCCTTCAAACCTGTCCTACCCATGTAAATCCGTGTATTCACTCGCACCCAGTCAATGTTGAACAATGCCATCAAATTTCCTCCTCACCTTCTATGCACCATGGAAAATGACCCCAACCCTTCACGTTCCTCTAGTTCCATTCTAGTAGACCTCTTAGGCTTTGACAACCTTTCCAGAGTGTGGTACATAGAAATGGCCACTATATACCAGTTGGAGTGGAAGCACTGATTTATAAAGTTTTAGCATAACTTCCCAGGTTTTATACTCTCTGACTTCAATAAAGTTATCAATCTCCCGGAATTGAGAAATCGCTCCTTGATCTGGTATCCAACTCTACCTTCACCCCCATCCATTTTTACACCCACATCACGTTTGTTGTTATTCAAATTCTTATGTCCTGCTATATGCTTATCTCTTTTCCATTGTTTTTGCCAACAGAGCATTTGATCCCAGTCTCGGTCAGGACTAGTCATCAGAAGTGGCATTGGGTCCTGCTCTTGTGAACTGTTACTTGTGATCATTCATCAGTCACTTTTGTTGCTATGATTCAAGACATTACTGTCGACATGGACGTTAGAGGAACTACCCCACATTTTACAAAGATGCCATGCCATGTTCTGCATTTCATTTATGCTGGTAAATACTAACCTGCTGCCTCATATTGCCAGAGACCAGGATTTGATCCTGGCTGCTGACTGGTTAGCATACAGCAAAACACGTGACAATAACTAAACTAAACAAAACTACACTAAACTACACTAAACTAAACTGAGCTCGATTGTAATCTGTAGATTGTAGTCTGAAGAAGGGTTTCGGCCCAAAACATTGCCTATTTCCTTCGCTCCATAGATGCTGCTGCACCTGCTGAGTTTCTCCAGCACTTTTGTCTACCTTCAATTTTCCAGCATCTGCAGTTCCTTCTTAAACAAAAAATAGATTGTAATCATATATTGTCTTTCTGCTGACTGGTTAGCATGCGACAAAGAATGTGTCAATAAACTACACGAAACTAAACTAAACTAAACTTAACTTTTCATCGCACACCTGGGTCGAACCAGTGGAATATCAACCTGGGACTAAAATTCCCTCCACATCAGTTCCACATCTGATATTCTGTACTAGAGGGAAGCTAAGAAATGCTCCCACAAGATGGGTGATATCATGGAAGCACTCAGCACAGGGTCTATAAGTATAGGAGCAGAATTAGACCATTCGGCCCATCAAGTCTACTCCGCCATTCAACCATGGGCTATCTTTCCCTTCTCTGCCGCAATCTCCTGCCTTCTCTCCATAACCCCTGACACATTACTAATCAAGAATCTGTCAAACTCCGCCTTAAAAATATCCATTGACTTGGCCTCCACAACCGTTTGTGGCTCTGAATTCCACAGATTTACCACTCTCTGACGAAAGAAATTCCCCTTTATCTCCTTTCTGAAGGTATGTCCTTTTATTCTGAGGCTATGGCCTCTGGTCCTAGAAGAAGATCCTATAATATTGATATCCCATCATATTGACTTCTTGCATCTCTTAATATTATATATTGTATATTAATAACTTTGTGCTGAATTGTCAATTAATGACAGCTGTGGCTAACTCCTGTTTCTGAGTCGGGAGTTCTGACTTTAGTTTAGTTTAGAGATACAGTGCGGAAACAGGCCCTTTGGCCCATCCAGTCCACGCCGACCAGCGATCCCTGCACATTAACGCTATCATACACACACTAGGGACAATTTACATATACTCCAAGCCAATTAACCTACAAACCTGCACGTCTTTGGAGTGTGGGAAGAAACCGAAGATCTCGGAGAAAACCCACCCAGGTCACGGGGAGAACTATACAAACTCCATACAGACAGCACCCGTAGTCGGGATCGAACCCACGTCTCCGGCGCTGCAAGCGCTGTAAGGCAGCAACTCTACCGCTGCGCCACCATGGCTGCCCTCAGGGATCTTGAGCACATGTATTTAAATTGGGGCGCCAGGTGTAGTGGGAATGCTACATTTGTAGAGGTGCAGTATTTCAAACGAGGGCTTGAGCTGTAGCTCCAACAACCCTCTCAGCTGGATGTAAAAACTCCAATGATACTCTTTCAAAGTAACTATAGCTGAGTCCTCCCTGGAAACCCATCATAATTTATCCTTCAAATAACATTGACAAATTAGTTGCTTATTACAAGCTTGCAGTAAACGTTACTCCCTTTATCATGTATCTGTACACTGTGGATGGCTCGATTGTAATCATGTATTGTCTCTCCACTGACTGTTTAGCATACAACAAAACACATGACAATAGACTAAACTAAACTAAACTACACTAAAGTAAACTAAACTAATGTTATATGGTTGACATATTTCCTTCATTAACTCTAAAGATCATCTTTGAACAACAGGCAGTGTTGCTGCCTCAAGTAATCAAAGGCACAGGTTCAAATCCTGATGTCCATGGAACGCAGAATAATGCAGAACAGATTCAGGTCCTTTGGCCCACAATGTCTGTGCCAAACATGATGCCACATTAAACCAACGCTATATACCTGCACGTGACTTATAGCCCCTCCATTCCTTACACTTATAGGTTGCCTCTTATAGGTCACCATCGTGTCTCCTCCCATCACCAACCCTGGCTGTGCATGGCCCAGCTGCCCTTCACTGTCTATAAAACATGTCCCACACATCTTTAAAATCTCCACTTCTCACCTTAAAGCTATGCCCTCTAGTGTTTGACATTTCTACCCTCAGGTGCTGTGTGTGCATCTTGCTGTGAAGGTGTGGATCTCCCCCCAGGAGCTTGGGTTTCCTCCCGCATCTCAATATCGTGCAGTGTTGTTGGGTTAATTGGCTAAAGTTACCCTTGAGATAGGTGGGTGAAGAATTACGGGGAAATTGGGGAAAAGGGGATTGATAAGATCACTTTGAGAGCCAGTAAGGATTTCCTAGGCTGAATTATCTCCTATCTCCTATGTTGTGAGGAGATTAAAAAAAAATAATGGAAAGTAGGATTTAAAAGGCTTCAGGGTGCCCTGAGTTGATGATTAGATGAAATATACCAAGGTAGAGCATCAGATTCACCACATTAAGACTGCCCGGATTAGTTTTGCACAACTTTTTGCACATGTAGGATTCTGATACTTGGAGTCAGCCTCCTAAGATCTTGAATCCATAGTTTAATGCTCAGATTCACCCTGTTTGTTGTACAGTGCCTGACACTGGAATGGTCCGTAACATGGGACAAGCTCAAAATATAAAATTGCCAGAACTGAGGGAATCCACGCCATTTCTTCAACTCGCTGCCACCGCTGAATTATTGCGTTTACGGGCCTGTCCAGCTGCTGTAAGTAAACATTGTCCCATTGCCAATGCTGATGAAAAATCTGCAACTGTGCTCTTGTTTGAGTCGGGGGAGGAAGTCCAGAGGCCAAGCTGGGCCAAGGAAGTAGTGTTTCCATCAAAGAGGCAGTGACTTAATGGCTTGAGTGGAGTAGAGATTGAACATAAGAAATTTGGGTTGCTTTGCCTAAATATGCTTCCCAAAGACTATCTGCTTTTCCACCAAACACCATTTAAAATAATTTCAATATAAACTCTATTCATATTTCCATTGCCTTTGGGCTATGTACAACTGATAGTATTTGTAAGGCTTTAACACAGGTCTTAGCCCCTCATTGTCTCATGGCAGAAGGGCCTTGTACTGCTGCCGTAAACCAAGCTTCAGCTCATCACTCGGTACCCACTTCTGCAGTCTGGAATCACCCAAGTCAGCAGCATTCCTCCAGGGACATCTCACTGTGCTGGAAGACCTACAGATTATGTGCAGGCTAAGACTCTATTCCTTGGAGCACAGGAGGATGAGGGGTGGACTTACAGAGATGTACAAAATCATGAGAGGAATAGATCAGGTAGACGCACAGAATCACTTGTCCAGAGTAGAGGAATCGAGTACCAGATGACATAGGTTTAAAGTGAAGGGGGGGAAAATATTCAATTGGACCCTGAGGGGTAAGTTTTTCTCACAAAGGGTGGTGGGTGTATGGGACAAGCTGACCGAGGAGGCAGTTGAGGGAGGTACTATCGCAACATTTAAAAAAACATTTAGGCATGTACATGGGTAGGATAGGTTTAGAGAGATATTGGCCAAGCATAGGCAGGTGGGACTAGTGTAGATGGGACATGTTGGTCAGTGTGGGCAAGTTGGGCTGAAGAGCCTGTTTCCACACAGTATGACTCTATGACTCAATTTTTAAGAGGCTTTTGGATCGGCACGTGGAAGTGCAGGGAATATAGGGCTCTAGATCATGTACAGGCAGATGAGGTCAGTTTAACTCGACATCATCTTCAGCACAAACATTGTGGGCTGAAGGCCCCATCCCTGTGCTGCATAGTTCTATTACAAGCAGTGTAGAAACACAGACCTACAGATGCTGTTTTACAAAAAAAGCACAAAGTGCTGGAGTAACTCAGTGGGTCAGGCAGCATCTCTGGAGAAAATGGATAGGTGAAATTTCAGATTGGGACCTTCTTCAGACTAAAGATAGATCACCTATCCATCTTCTCCAGAGGTGCTGCCTGACCCGCTCAGTTACTCCAGCACTTTATGCCTTTTTTTGTAAAACAGTATCTCCGGATGAAATGGACAATGGTTACTCCCACGGCAGAGTAGCAGGATATGTGCTACACCTGCGGCAAGTGCGGCAAGAACACATCACACCTGATAACCAGGTTCTTGCCTGGTACACCACTACGATTTTTCTTTAGCCTTGCCCATCCACTCCAGTCAATTTTTGTTACATGCCCCAGCCCATCCAAACTAGATCCCCAGCACCTTGAAGTGGTCAGATCTGCAGTAGACCAGGAGGGCCAATTGTTAAAGTGTAGGAACCTGCTCTTCCTGGGTTGACTATGGTCACTCACAGCAATACTTATCCTTTGTGGAGATCTGGACATAAGCATTCAAACTCATTTCTAACAAGGAAGCTGCAGATGCTGATTTACCAAGAAAAGACACAAAATGCTGGAATAACTCTGCAGGTCAGGCAGCATCCCAGGAGAACATGGATAGGTGACGTTTCGAGTTGGGACCCTTCTTTCCCTGTTTTTCATTTTGAATAACGTCAGCCCCAGGTAATGTATTGGGGTATTTCTGATGTTGGTGACTTTTGATACAATATCCTGTCCCTTTCTGCTTGTATCGTGGCACCCAATGTTTATTCCACTCCTGTGGTGGGTAAAGGAGGGTAATTTAAGGAATATGGAAGTGAGAATAGGTAATTCAGTCCCTTGAACCTGTTCTGCCATTCATTACCTAATTTGTATCTCCACATATTCACTTATTTCTGCAATTTTGCAAAACATAACACCCTTATCGTAAGAAAGATCTACCAATGTTCAGTTTTGAGATTTTCAGTTCACCCTCAGTGGTTTTTCGGGAACAGGTTCTAACCAGCCACTCCCCTTTGATTGAAGAAGTGCTACCTCCATTGGCAAAATGTGTCGTTCTCACCAGAATGTTTTTAACACAATAACCACTGACTGTGATGTAGTGCCTTTAATGCAGTAAAATGTCCCAAAACATTTAAAAAAATATTTTTTATGAATATAAAAATTAATAAAACAAGTTTATTTTGCTTTTGTTGAACAAAAAGCCAATTTATTAAATACAATTTAACATTGAGTCATATACAGGAACACTAGGATACCAGTAGTGAAAAAAGATGCCACTGCTACAGAGGCAAGCTCTCATTTTACCACCACAAAATAAAAGGGGGAAGCGCTGGAGGAACTCAGCAGGTCAGGACGGCACGGTGGCGCAGAGGTAGAGCTGCTACCTTACAGCGCCGGAGAACTAGGTTCGATCCCGGCTATGGGTGCTGCCTGTATGGAGTTTGTACGTTCTCCCCATGACCACGTGGGTTTTCTCCGGGTGCTCCAATTTTTCTCCCACATGCCAAAGATGTACGCGTTTATAAGTTAAATGGGCTTCGGTATAAATTGTAAATTGGCCATAGTGTGCGGGGATGGTGCAAGAGTACGGGGATCGCTGGTCGGTGCGGACTCGGTGGGCGGAAGGGCCTGATTCCACGCTGTATCTCTAAACTAAATTACAGACTGAAGGTCAGATAGTATCTGCGTAGGGAAGAGGAGAGATGACATTTTGGGTTGAGATCATTAATCTTGACTGAAAGATTAGAGGGGATGTTGCCTGTATAGAGGAGTGGGGGAGAGTGATGGGGCAAGAGTTAGTACGCGATAGATGGATACAGGAGAGAAGGGGTTGGTTGGCAGATTAAGCCAAATGGGGGGAGGGAAGGAAGGAGGCAGTGACCGAGGTTGCAAAGTGATAAATAGAGATTAAAAAGATGCAGACTCTGCAATCTGATAACTCTGTGTGAGAATGGGAAGAGGAATTAAAACGGCCAGTAACCGGGAGATCAGGAACGGTCAGAATCTCTCCAGCCTCTAACTCTTTCTCCCTTTTGCCCAAATTCTTTCCACTAGAGCAGGGGTGGGGAACCTTTTCATGTTGGAATGCTGCATTAAGTTACTGGTAATCTGATAAGACCGCATCCAAGAAACCTCAATTAGATATACTTCAAAATGTCCATTATTTTGTAAAGATCTAATTACTATGTACCTTCAAGAAAATGAAAACATTTTGTTAATTCTAAAGTTAACTAACAATAGACAATAGACAATAGACAATAGGTGCAGGAGTAGGCCATTTGGCCCTTCAAGCCAGCACCGCCGTTCAATGTGATCATGGCTGATCATCCCCAATCAGTACCCCGTTCCTGCCTTCTCCCCATATCCCCTGACATCGCTATTTTTAAGAACCCTATCTAGCTCTCTCTTGAAAGCATCCAGAGAACCTGCCTCCACCGCCCTCTGAGGCAGAGAATTCCACGGTCTCACCACTCTCTGTGAGAAAAAGTGTTTCCTCGTCTCCGTTCTAAATGGCTTACTTCTTATTCTTAAACTGTGACCCCTGGTTCTGGACTCCCCAAACATCGGAAACATGTTTCCTGCCTCTAGCGTGTCCAGCCCTTAACAATCTTATATGTTTCAATAAGATCCCCTCTCATCCTTCTAACCTTTTAATGAATTTGTTGTGACTGTTTTTTGTGGGAAAGTATTTAAATATTTGGTTGCAACATGGAGGTATGCAGTTTCAGCTGATCTTCTAGATGGGTATCCGTCATTTGTGACCTTAAGGGCATCTTGATTAGGGTTAGGTAGGAGAATGTAGATTCGCAGCAATAAGTGGTTGAAAAGCAAGAAAGCATTTTTCATGCATGTTGCTGAAGACGAAAAGATAAAATATTAAGATAAAAATTAAGATAAAAATTCGATTGCATTTTTCCATATTTCAATCTTAGTGTCAAATAAGGACTTTAAAATGTCATCTTCTGAGAGCTCAATCAATTCCATCTGTAGTTCTTCAGGAGCCTTGGAGACATCAACTAGGTGAGGTTGAAATGCTAATTTGAGTGTGATGTCATGATTCTCAAAGTTCATTGTATTCTTTAATAAGTCTATAACAATTCTCCTCCGCAAGCCGGCTCATCAATGACCTTCGCTAACTGGGGAAAATGTTCATTCGAAATTTCATTTTGAAGAAGAATACTGAATACAGCGGACTCTCCCCGACATTTTCCCTCTCGTCAACCAGCCTCAGGTGGTGGTGGCGCCAGTCGGGCAGGGAGGTTAACGTACATTCTAGAGGCGCATTAGAACTAAATCATGAGCATAGCGGGTGTTAAAATAGCTCTCATGACTTACTAATGTTTTAATTGGGGCCGTCAGTCCGGGAGGATTATTTTGTTGAATCTTCTTTTACTCTTCGGTTTTTAAATACGTTCATTTTAAGATAAAAATTAAAATAATAAAAGACGAACAAAAACATGTTAATAATAATAAAAGGATTTGTTCTACAAAATTTGGGTTCATTCCAAAGGCCGCACTTAATGGTCTAGAAGGCCGCATGTGGCCTTAAGGCCGCAGGTTCCCCACCTCTGCACCAGAGGAACGAATTTCACTTTCAATCTTATCAACTCCGTCATTCTTTTCAAATGCTGGAATTCACCTTAGTTTCCTTGGCTTGAGAATTTCAAGGTATGACTGTGAATCATGTGGAAAAAATTGCCTGGAAGCAGAATGATTGCCAGCACTCTGACTTAAAGTTGCTCCTTATCTCGCAATAGTCTCAACTTTAGATTAGGTATCGTCACATCTCAGCCTCACCATGCCCTTGCCTCGTCCTGTCTATACAACGTCTTCTCACCTTATAAGTACTTGAGAATACTTTGCTCCAATGATCCCTATGATTAGTGGTTAAGTCAACAGAAACATGAGTCTTGGAATTCCCTACCCAAACCTTTCAGTTGTCACTAAGACTGTACTTGAAATCCTACTTCTTTGGCCATGTTCCTTGTCTATTCCGTATGACTCACCACTAACCCTTGTTTAATATGCATGACCTGCAAAATGGTTTAAGACGTTTTACTGCATTGAAAGCATTAGATGAAACAATTGACATAGAAACATAGAAAATAGGTGCAGGAGTAGGCCATTCGGCCCTTCGAGCCTGCACCGCCATTCAATAGAGCATGGCTGATCATCCAACTCAGTATCCTGTACCTGCTTTCTCTCCATATCCCCTGATCCCTTTAGCCACAAGGGCTACATCTAACTCCCTCTTAAATATAGCCAATGAACTGGCCTCAACTACATTCTGTGACAGAGAATTCCAGAGATTCACCACTCTCTGTATAAAAAAATGTTTTTCTCATCTCAGTCCTAAAAGATTTCCACTTTATCCTTAAATTGTGACCCCTTGTTCTGGACTTCCCCAACATCGGGAACAATCTTCCTGCATCTAGCCTGTCCAAACCCTTAAGAATTTTGTAAGTTTCTATAAGATCCCCCCTCAATCTTCTAAATTCCAGCGAGTACAAGCCGAGTCTATCCAGTCTTTCTTCATATGAAAGTCCTGCCATCCCAGGAATCAGTCTGGTGAACCTTCTCTGTACTCCCTCTAAGTTTCAGATGCTTTTAAATATGCAGAGAATGGGGGGGGTATGCAAGCCAATGAAATTAGTTTAACTTGGCACAGACATTGTGGGCCAAAGGGCCTGTTTCTGTTCTAAATTATTATTGTTCAGTTTATTTTGTTTAGGGATGCAGCATGGAAACAGGCCCTTCGTTCCACTGAGTCTGTACTGACCAACGATCATCGGTACACTAGTTCTACCCTACACACTAGGGACAATTTACAGCAGCTAATTAACCTTCAAACCTACACGTCTTCAGAATGTGTGATGAAACCAGAGCACCTGTATAAACTCCACACACAGAGCACCTGAGGTCAGGATCGAACCTGGGTCTCTGGCGCTGTGGAGCGCTGATTGGGGTTGTGAACGTCCTGGTGAGAACGATACAGTTTGACTCATGATTGATTGTACCTTGTCCAAACTCACGTGAGTAACGATGAATTCCTTCCCGATCAGAAACCAGATTCTCGAGTTTTGAAACAGCAACAGGCAGCGAAAGTGGAAATATTAAGAAACCAGCCAGCAAAGCATGAGTCATTCCATTGCAAGGAACACTTGGAATTACCCTGAGGGATATTTTCAAAGATTAAGGTATTTAAAGTGCAGATCACATTACAGTAAGTGAGTAGCATTGTTTACTGTATTACTGTAAACACGTACATGCATCTGTGGCTGATGGTTAGCCTTTGGTATTCCATGGTTATGAGAGCGTATCTCCACCCGTGGAATGGCGTCAAGATTAATCTTGCTTCCTCTTCTGGTTGTCACTCAGCCAGTGAGTTGGTTCCTTTGTGAATTAGTACATACTTGTACTTTTGAATAACAGGTATCATCCATCGAGTCAACGTTGACCTTCTATCACGCTTTCACACTGGTTCTATGTAATCCCATTTTCACATCCACTCCCTACACACCAGGGGCAATTATACAGAGACTGATTGATCTACAAACTCACGTGCTTTCGGGATGTGGGGGGAAACCAGAGCACCTGGAGGAAACCCACGGGGTCACAGGGAGAACGTGCAAACTCAACGCCGACAGCACCGGAGGTCGGGATCTCTGGCGCTGTGAGGCAGCTGCTGTACTGGCTGAGCCACTCTGTCGCCCATTGTTCTGATGGGGCAAGGGTGATAGTGAGGAAGTATTTTAAGGAGCACTGGTTTTAATTTCAGGATTACTTTTTTGGGTGAAAGAGTGAAAGGCCATGAGTCCAGAACTAGGGGTCACAGTTTAAGGATAAGAGGGAAGTCTTTTAGGACCGAGATGAGAAAGTCATTTTTTACACAGAGAGTGGTGAATCTGTGGAATTCTCTGCCACAGAAGGTAGTTGAGGCCAGTTCATTGGCTATATTTAAGAGGGAGTTAGATGTGGCCCTTGTGGCTAAAGGGATCAGGGGGTATGGAGAGAAGGCAGGTATGGGATACTGAGTTGGATGATCAGCCATGATCATATTGAATGACGGTGCAGGCTCGAAGGGCCGAATGGCCTACTCCTGCACCTATTTGCTATGTTTTCTATGTTTCTATGAACGTTACTGAGAACGGGAGAAGAAATGGGACGTGGGACCTAAGAGGGCCCAGATTTGGAGAGTCGTGGAAAAAAAAGAGTGAGTGGATTGGAGGATTGGAAAACTGGGATAGGAATGGGAGTGGGGTTGCACGGAAAGGTGAGAAAGGAGACAGGAAGATTGGAGAACAGGGCGTACGTAACAGGGTGGCACAGTGGTGCAGCTGCTAGAGCTGCTGCCTAACGGCACCAGACACCCAGATTCAATCCTGACCCCGAGTGCTGTCCGTGTGGAGTTTGCACGTTCTCCCTATAACTGCGTGGGTTTCATCCGGGTGCTCCGGTTTCCTCCCACATCCCGAAGACATGCGGGTTTGTAAGGTGATTGGTCTGTGCAAAGTGCCACAAGTGTGTAGGGGGTGGATGGCAAAGTGGAATAGCATGGAACTGGTGTGAATGTGTGATCGATGGTCGGCGTGGATTCGATGGGCCGAAGGTCCTGTTACGTGTTGTATCTCCAAAACGAAAAACCAGTAAGCAAAGTCACTGTTGGTGGTTGGTGAGGGGTGGGGGGTGGGGGGGGGGGGGATCGAGGAAAGGGGGTTGAGAAAATATGAAACATACGTAGAGCTGAGTGATATCCTGTATTTGCTGCTATCCACTTTTCCAGCCAATTTGGACGGAGGTCAGAGGAAAGCTGTGAATGACCTCCTTTACAACAGCCACGTGGTGGTATTAAGTTGGGTCTCTCGCGAGCGGGGTTGGTGCGTGATGGGAAGTTGGGGGATGTGGTTTATTTCATGACAGGAATAGACACTTTTCCCATGAGAGCCAAGGGAACCGTCCACCCCTTCCTCCTCACCCACCCACACCACACATAACACCAGGGGTAATGTTGGAGCTGGCGATGCTGGGCAGGGTAGCAAGGATCAGTGGAGTTCGGACGGACCCAGTCACCTCCGCTCTTGTACCTTTTTCCGAAAGTGAGATTTTCACCAGCACTTTGGTTTTATACTTTGCACCAGGTCCGGGCTGAGCCTCGAACAGAGAAATGAAAGAGATCTTTAACCGAAGCCTCAGGTGCATTTAACTGTTGCTGTGACCCTGGGTTACAGGAAGCATAGGGGTATTCCCTCTGGAGCCCTTGCCCGTGTGAATACATCTCAAAACTTCTTAATGTTCTCGCCATTAGGTCTTTTGGGTATTATATTAAAAGCATTTTGAATTACCTGAAGTCAGAAATGGTGCAATGTAAATGCCCTTTCACAATTTCAGTTTTGGGGCTATGACGTGCTTCGGTATCAGTTTTTGTTTTTGTGGAAGATAGTTACGCTTCAGTTATAATGAAAAAAACATCGCATTGAAACCGAAAGTTTCACACAGAATGTTTTATTACATTAAAGGGCCAATGTTCCTCAATTAAACCTGACAATAGCGAAGCTGCCTTTTCACTGTTCCCGGGGAAACCCCTCGCTGAGGAAATGAAAGTCCAAGTTGTGGATGTCACACAAGCGTACACAAGCACCGTAGAGTTAGTGTCTGCTTTGCCCAGTCATTATCTAATGTCCCCTCCATCATTATCCCACTGCCCCTCTCAGTAATGTCTCACTGCCCAGTCCAGTTACTGCCAACCTCTCACCCTAAAGATATCCCATTCCCCTCACCCACCACCCAGAACTCACCTCCCAGTGATAGCTCACTTGCCCACCTCAACCTCCCCTCCCCTCCTCCTACCTTCCTTCCTCTGGCTTAACTATTCACAACTCTTCAATTGGTTTGTCTCACGCCTTCTATTCTAATGTCTGGCTTTTGTTCTCGATCGCCCCCCACCCCTTCACCTGAGTTCACCTATTATCTTCCACACTTTGTCCGGACTCTCCTCTCTTTCAGTGACCTTACCCCCACCCCCCTCACAATCAACCTGAAAAAGGGTGCCGGCATGAAATGTCACCTGTCCATGGTCTCCAGAGATGCTGCTTGACCTGTTGAGATACTCCAGTAGAGTATTGTCCATGTCTGCCTACCCTAGTAATATCGCACTCCAATCACCGTCCACAGCTCACCTTGCTGCCTGGTGTTGCCTACAGTAATTCCCAGTCACTGACTACTTCTCAAATAGTGCCATTCCATCTAGACTTTGTCCAATGTCGATTCTGCATGTGAGCGTGTGTTTGGAAGTGTGTGTGTGTGTGTGTGTGTGTGTGTGTGTGTGTGTGTGTGTGTGTGTGTGTGTGTGTGTGTGTGTGTGTGTGTGTGTGTGTGTGTGTGTGTGTGTGTGTGTGTGTGTGTGTGAGTGTGTGTGTGTGTGTGTGTGTGTGTGCGTGTGTGTGTGTGTGTGTGTGTGTGTGCGTGTGTGTGTGTGTGTGTGTGTGTGTGTGTGAGTGTGTGTTTGGAAGTGTGTGTGTGTGTGTGTGTGTGTGTGTGTGAGTGAGTGTGTGTGAGTGAGAGAGTGAGAGCAGAGACTAGATGAGTATTTATAACATTGGTAGTCTCAACTCTAAAATATATTTCATAATTCCCCCCCCCCCCCCCAAACCCCCACCTTATGATTTTGGATGAACCTGACATATGAGATATTATTATTAGATTCATCCCCTACTTAGTTTATTCTTGCAGGCTGTGCACCCACCTCAAAGACACCTCATGTACACTTGTGTTCATTATAATCTCAGGCTATGGTGAGGTATGCCAAGTGATAACATCAGACTGTTAGCTGGCCTTTACAGTGGGAGGCTTTGAGTAGGGTTACAACAGAAGGCTTTCAGGTGCATTAGACTGAGATTGGATTGATCCATAGATGTGTGATGCTAGAAGCATCGAGAGTACGAAGTGAGTCTGTGAACAGCTGGAAAAAGATCACCATATTATGATCACAGATGTACAGAATCTCTTGCCCAGAGTAGGGGAATCAAGGACTAGAGGACATAGGTTCAAGGTGAAGAGGAAAAGATTTAATTGGAATCTGAGGGGTAACTTTTTCACACAAAGGCTGGTGGATGCATGGAACAAGCTGCCAGAGGAGTTAGTTGAGGCTGGGACTTTCACAACATTTAAGAAACAGTTAGACAGGTACATGGATAGGACAAGTTTGGAGGGATATGGACCAAGCACGGGCAGGTGGAACTAGTGTAGCTGGGACATGTTGGCTGGTGTGGACATGTTGGGCCGAAGGACATGTTTCCACACTGTAACACTCTATGAGTCTATAATATTGCACCAGCCTTAAAAGTAAGCATGACTTGACTAAGAGCAGGATTGAGAAGTATCTGATGAATGGATTTTGAGGGAATTTCACTCGGAGCACGGACAGAGGAGGTAGTTGTGGCCAGTATTATCATTAAGTTAAAGAGACTTTTAGATGGGAACATGGATAGGATAGGTTTAGAGGGTTTGAGTCAAGCACGCACAAGTGGGACTAGTGTAGGAGGGACAAGTTGGACGGTGTGGGCTAGTGGGGCTGAAGGGCCTGTTTCTACACTGTATCACTCCATGACAATGACAAATGTTGTTGCATCTTTACAAAGCCCAGGCAATGCTGAACTTGGAGTATTGTATGCAGTTCTGGTCATCAGGTTCAGGAAGGGTATGATTGTGCTGGAGAGAGAGCACATGATGTTGCCTGGATTGGAGGATTTTAATGACGGGGGCAAGGTTGGATAGGCTGGTCTTGTTTTCCCTGCAGTGAGGAAGGCTGAGGGGTGACAAACAGTGCAAAGTTGTCCGGAAATTCTGCTGATCTCATGAGCTGGTGATGCACATGTCAAGAGTCAAGAGTGTTTTATTGTCATGTGGCCCAGACAGAACCATGAAATTCTTACTTGCAGCAGCACAACAGAATATGTAAACATGGTACACTGTAAACAATATTATAAATGAGGCAAAAGTTCACATACTCACATATATATACACACACATATATGTGTGTGTATATACATACACACACAGACATATATATACACACACGAGCACACACACATATATATATATATATATATACACAAAAATACATATATATGCACACACACACACACACATATGTATATATACACATATACGTACACATAAAACAGAAACAAGCAATACTAGTGCAATAATAACAGAAAGATTCAGATTCAGATTCAATCTTTATTGTTATTGTGCAGTGTACAGTACACAGAGACAACAAAATGCAGTTAGCAACTCTACAGAAGAGCGAGCATAGAATAATGAGCAATAAATATATATACGTACATACAGTAGTAGTAGTGTAATTTTTACTGGGGGTTCCTCACTGCCAGTAACATTGTACGATACCCGTCTGCTGTTACCTGTATTATATGTTGTTCAGGGAACAATGAGCCCCTAGCAGGAGGGAAATCAAAGAGATGAATTAATTTCCACCCCTTCCACCTCCTAAATGAAACTGACTGGATATACGGAGGAGAAAATATGCATGACTCCATTTGTTTGGAGCCCAAGGAATTTCTATTTTTGACACAGGTTTTGAAACTGGCCCCATTCATAAAGGGAATGTTCATTTGTACATAATGATAGAAGATTAATTTAGAATTGAATGGCTAATAGCTCGTGGAAATGATCATTCTACAAACATTTGCATGAAATAATTCTCCCCAATACAAAAGGCGATAATATTGTGTCAATCTGTGCATTTTTAATGAGTCAGAACAGAAACTGCCTCAATTTCAAATACTGTATTTCAAGCAAAGATACTAGATCTTTGATTTCAAGTGTCTTCAAACACCGGAGATGTGGAGATTTTGAAAGGCTGTGCAGCTGGAGAAAACCAGATGTAACCTCGTCAGCCCAGGTTGGTGCTGTGAAATTCCCTTCACACATTTCTTCACTTCCCTTTTTATCCTTTTAAACCATCCATGAAATCGACTCATTTCACTGAGGCTTTTGCCACCTGCATGTCACTCTGACTCAAAGTCCAATGTGGGGGCTCATAGTGAGTGTGGTACAAAAACACAGTCCTTCAACCCACCATGTTCATTGCACCACTACACTAATCCGATTTGCCAATATAAGGGCCATATCCTTCAGTACCTTGTCTATTTACGTCTGTCTAAATGCCCCTTGAAAGTAATGTCTGTCTAAATCCCCCTTGAAAGTAGGAGCTGCCTAAATGCCCCTTGAAATACCACTTCTTCTCTTGTCAGATCTCAATCATTCTCTCTCTATCTGAAAATCTTTTCCCTCAGATGCCCTTTAAATCTCTTACCTCTCATCATAAGACTATATGCCCTCCATTTTATGATACCTCTACTATGAGAAATATTTTGTCACTATCTACCCCAACTATGCTTGTCAATATCAAATATACTTCTTTCAGTCCTCCTCAGCCTTGCACACTCCAGGGAAAACAAGTCCAGCCTATCCAATCTCCCCCCCCATAATTAAAGACTTCCAATCCAGGTAACGTCCTCTGCCCTCTCCCCAGCACAATCATACCCTTGCCTAATGTGGCGACCAGAACTGTACACAATACTCCAAGTTTAGCATTGCCAGTGTTTTGCAAAGTTGCAACATAAATAATCATAGTCATAGAGTCTTACTGCATGGAAACAGGCCCTTCACCCCCAACTACCTCATGTCGGCCAACATGCCTCGTCTGCACTAGTCCTACCTGCACCAGCTTGACCCATAACCTTCTAAACCTATCCTATCCATGTACCTGTCCAAAAGTCTCTTAAATGTAATGATAATACCTGCCTCATCGACCTCCTCCGGCAACTCGTTCCATACACCGACCATCATTTGTGCAAAAAATTCCCCCACAGGTTCCTATTAAATCTTTCCCCCCTCACCTCTGGTTCTTGATTCCCCTACTTTGGGCCTAATAAATGTATACACCTCTATAAGATTACCCCATCATCTTCCTGCATGCCAAGGAATAATATCCTAGCCTGCTGAATCTCTCCTTATAGCTCAGGCCCTTGGGTCCTGGCAACATCCTTGTATGTCTTCCTTGCCACCTTGACAACGTCTTACCTGTATCATCATAATTCTCTAAATGTGACATCACCAGCATGTTATACAACTGCAACATAACCTCCCAACTTCTATACTCAATACTCTGACTGATGAAGGGCAATGTGCCAATTGCCAAAAGCCTTTTGACCACCCTATCTAACTGTGATGCCACTTTCAAAGAACTATGTGCCTTCACTCCTAAATCCCTCTGTTTTACAACATTCCCCGGAGCCCTACCATTCGCTGTATAGGTCCTACCCGGGTGCTTCAGTTTCCTCCCACATTCCATAGACGTGCCAGTTTTTAGATAATTGGCTTCTGTAAATTGCCCCGAGTGCGTAGAATGCAAAACTTGGATAGCATAGAACTAGTCAATGGTCGGCACAACTCAGTGGGCCGAAGGGCCTATTTCCAAGGTGTATCTCTAAAATAAACTAAAACGAAAGCAACAGCATGCAAACAGGCCCATTGAGTACATGCCAACCACTAATCATCAGTTCACATCAGTTCTACATTCTCATCCACTCTCTACACACTGGGAGCATCAATATTTTCCTTTGGCTTTGTTCCTTGGGACTTTCAGGACTCGTTAGAGTGAGGACAGAACCAATGATGAAACTACCATATGGACCATGAATACGCATCCAACAGGGAATTTGGAAATCCCCCAACAAATGGCAGCCCACCCGACTGGTACCTCATCCATCGCCCACTGCCATTCATTCACGACACATTTTAACTCCCCTCCCATTCCCACAATGACCTTACTGTCCTGGGGCGCTTGCACTGTCTGAGTGCGGCCCGGCACAAATTGGAGGAACAGCACCTCATATTTAACTTGGGCAGCTAACAGCCCAGTGGTATGAATGTTGATTTCTCTAAATTCAAGCAACCCTTGCATCCCCTGCCTCTCTGTCCCCACCCTAGTCATCTTGCTGGTCCCATATATCCCCTCTTCCCCAGCCAACAATGGGTCTGAGGTGATGGCTCTGATTTATTCCAAACTTTTTCATACCTCTGGCTACCCTCCCCCCCCACCCTGACTCTCAGTCTGACGAAGGGTTTCGACCCGAAACCTCACCAATCCCTTTTCTCCAGAGATGCTGCCTGACCCGCTGCGTTACTCCAGTATTTTGTGTCTAACATTCAGGATAAAGCTGCAGTTCCATGCTTAGACTGCTTTGACAGCGGCTCCTAGACTCTCAGCTTCTCCCACCTAAAAGAACAAGAGCAGTCAGTGCCTGCGTGCATCATTTCCTGGAGGTTCCCCACCGTCACACAATATCTTGGCTTGGAAATAATTTGCAATCATATGTTATTTTTGAGTGTAAATTCTGGAACTCCCTCCCCCGGAGTCGTGTGGGAGGGAGTGCTGTACCAGATCAGCTGTGGCCTTTGTAGAAAGTGATTTGCTTCCCATCTTTCTAGGGACATTTAGGAAAGGGCAACAATGAAAATGTTTTTAAATGGTTTGCTCATTAATATAGACAAGAGATGGGCACTGTGTAAGGGTTGCTTCCTATTTTCCTGATGTCTTAATTGTGTGATCACTTGCCACTCATGATTTTGAGCGCTGAAGACAGGAATTTGACGTGCAATTAAATGAAAGAACCCACAACAGGCTCGAGCGCCTCTTTGCTCTCCGGCAGTTTGTTTAATGTCCTGCATATTCTGACTGTGAACAACTGTCCTTTAAACAATCCCAAAGACAAGCACGTCAGCTGCAGAAGTTAAAAATTAGTCAAAGTTGATTCACTCCAAAAAAAATCCCCTTGCAATAAACAATGTAGAAAGCCAGTGAGCTGCATGATGTGTGACCTCATAGCTTAACACGCCCTTTTATATGGAAGTGAAAGATAATGTGATATGCTGAAGAAAATAAATAGCACAGGTCAAAAGCTTGAGAAATGCTCCTTTCTCTCTGTCTACCCCCCCCCCCCCCCCCCCCCCCCCCTCTCTCTCCCTCCCTCTCTCTTTCTCTCTTTCTCTCTCTTTCTCTACGATGCTTCCAGTCCGAGCAGCGGACAGGTCGGTGACTCCAATTCTAGCGATGAGACTTGACCGGCGAGACTGACGTCGGGCAGAGCCCTAGTGGTGGGTGACTCCATTGTCCGAGGTGCGGACAGGAGATTCTGTGGCGGCAGGCGAGACGCGAGGATGGTCTGTTGCCACCCTGGTGCCAAGGTTCAAGACATCACGGACCGGCTTCAGAATAGGAGCCATTAGGAGGCAGTGACCATAATATGATGTTTTAATTTACAATTGGAGAGGGAGAAGGGTAAATCGGAAGTGTCAGTATCACAGTTGAGCAAAGGGGACTATGGAGCCATGAGGGAGGAGCTGGCCAAAGTTGACTGGAAAGATACCCTAGCAGGGATGACAGTGGAACAACAATGGCAGGTAATTCCGGGAATAATACAGAAGGCGCAGGATCAGTTCATTCCAAAGAGGAAGAAAGATTCTAAGGGGAGTAAGAGGCGGCCGTGGCTGACAAGGGAAGTCAAGCACAGTATAAAAATTAAAGAGAAGAAGTATAACATAGCAAAGATGAGAGGGAAGCCAGAGGATTGGGAGACTTTTAAAGAGCAACAGAAGACAACTAAAAAAGCATTATTGGGGGGAAAGATGAGATACGAAGGTAAGCTAGCCAAGAATATAAATGAAGATAGTAAAAGCTTCTTTGGGTAGGTGAAGAGGAAAAAAATTAGTTAAGACAAATGTGGGTCCCTTGAAGACAGAAACAGGCGAATTTATTATGGGGAACAAGGAAATGACAGATGAGTTGCACAGGTAATTTGGATCTGTCTTCACTAAGGAAGACACAAACAATCTCCTAGATATACTAGTGGCCAGAGGACCTAGGGTGATGGAGGAACTGAAGGAAATTCACATTAGGCAGGAAATGGTGTTGGGTAGACTGTTGGCTGATAAATGCTGAGGGCCTGATGGTGTGTGTGCATCCCAGGGTACTTACTCTGTAACATGGGGACTAAAATTCATCACAATTCTTTAAATGTGACATCACCACCATCTTATATAACTGCAACATAGTAAAAGTTGATTCACTCCAAAAAATCCCCTTGCAATAAACAATGTAGAAAGCCAGTGAGCTGCATGATGTGTGACCTCACAGCTTAACATGCCCATTTATATGGAAAAGAAAGATAATGTGATATGCTGAAGAAAATAAATAGCACAGGCCAAAAGCTTGAGAAACGTCGCTCCTTTCTCTCTGTCTATTTCTCTCTCTCTTTCTCTCTCTCTCCTCCCCCACTGAAATGTGTTCACCGACTCCAAATAAAATAATTCACTTAAAGCTACAATGATCCTTGTTTTAAATGCAAGCAAAATAGTAAGATTAAATGAGAACTTACCAGTTTGAAGTTTGATCTGTATTTTATGAGGAGTTACGATGAGGGATTACGTGAAGAACCCGTTCAGCACGCATGCGCGGCATACTTCAAAGCAGCGGTGTGGAATCACAGATAGACACAGTTATTGAAGTAAACATAGTAAAGATAAGGAGACATCAGTTTATGAATTTGACCCATATTATTGAGGGTGGGAGCGGAGGGCACGTAATCCCCTCATCGTAACTCCTCATAAAATACAGATCATACTTCAAACTGGTAAGTTCTCGTTTAATCTTACTATTTTACTTCGGAGTCACGTGAGTGATTCCGTGAAGATTTCAAAGCTCTGTGATTTCAAACCGTGTAACAGTTATTACTACATCACTGCCGAAGTCTTTGAGGGAGGAAGTGTGTTATCGTAACCAACCAATGAATCTGTTTGTAGAAAAACACAATGGTATTTTTTAACAATAATAACAAAGAAATTAAATTGCTCCCCTGGGCTTAAATTAAATATTTGCAGTCTGTAAAATCTTTCCTGCAAATAAAACAGGTTTTGCCAACGGCTTATTATAACATTTCTGAACGGTCTTTCCCCCCACCATCCTGCTGTAGCCAGGATGTGGTTTATAGGCACATCCATTTTTTTAGCCGTCGACGTGGATGCTGCTCTGGTGGAATGAAATTT